>NC_052535.1:3578804-3886195 GCF_016699485.2 Gallus gallus | reverse complement strand
TGCAATGCCCCATATGCGTGCGTGCAATTACACATTTCATCTTGATGAGTTCGATGCGTTTATGGAGCTGGCTGTTTGTTTGTCAGTCATCAGCTTCAGCTTCCCCCCCGAAAAAAGCAGGGCTGTTTGTTCTTTGTAATGCTTTAGATCCAATTCCCGCTCAGCTGAATGACAGATATTAGCATATTCCTTAGGAAATGTGGCTTGGGTGTATGTGTACAGCAAAGAGCAGTTGATAGGGCACTGGCAATTGCAGCTCGTCTGTTAGTCATTAAGCTCAGCAAGAACAAATGTGTCTGCATCAGATAACGAATTCAGAGGCAATGCTGGCAGTGGAACCTCTGCTTTAGTCTGAAATCCTTTGTTTCCTAATAAGGCCTCAAATATGAAGTGTGGAAATACCTTGGAGAGGATGTGCCATTGGGAACTCGTTGGTTCCAATGTAGCACAGCACATGAGGATGATTGGACTGAATGAGCTGTGCTCTTCCTCAGTGCATTTTTTGAAAAATAAAAAAGACAGTTATTTTCTTCCTGAATAAGTGTGGGACCCCATCTCACATCTCTCACCTGTTGTTATTGGAGATGGATTCTGGGCACCTGCTGAAAGAAGCCTTGTGGAGGCTGAGGTAGACCCACCATCCGATGGACCCATCCACTTGGGATGTAGAGAAGCTTGATGATACTTATGGGTCCATTCCAACTCAGGATATTCAGTGATTCGTTAGGGAAAAGCAGCAGAATGCGTGATAGCATCGGAGTACGCACTGGGAACAGTTCTAGTCCATCAGCTGCAAAAATGATCTTGTTAAGTAAATACCACCTTTTTGCACACAGCATCTAGTTCGGTCTTCATGCGTGTGCCTGCATTGAGGGCTGTGCTATTAAAATAACTGTAAGCAGTGCATGTGTGCAGTTGGGTGAAGGCAGTTGGTGCCTCGTGGTGTGCAGGAGGCATCTCTGCTCTGCCCGGCGTGGCTGGGTGCTCCCTGCAGAGCTGCTCTTGATGCTTTGCAGACTTCGAAGCATTGCTCTCAGGTGGGGCTACAGGCAGAAGTGGATAACCCTCATCTAAGAGCTCCCACTTGCAGCAGAGAAAAGACGGAGAAAAAGCCAAGCAAAGGCTGTCCTTGCTCCTGGTCCTTTGCTGCCCTGTAGGTGTCCCAGGGCTGGGGACCGCATTGGGACAGACGTGCTCCAGGGCACGTGTCTCTTTGTGACCTTCAGACAGGGAGAACAGCAGGAGCTTTAATTCAGGATTGTTAATTCAGCTTGTTCAGCATCTCCTTGGGTGTCTTCCAAGCAAGCGGGCTCAGAAATTATTAAAAAAAATATATACATTTTTTAATATATTGCCCCAGCGAGGACAATAACTGAGTAACGATTGCTGGCTTGCTGCTTTTACCCCACTGTGCTCAGCCTCTGGGGTGCTCTCAAGCAGCCCTGGCCTTCCTTTGGTGGCACTGTGCCTTCCTCTGCTTTTTTCCTGCCCATTGCAAGACCTAATGCAGCTGCAGGATGGGGCATTGGGGCAGCCCCTGCTGGGGTGGGTGCTGCATCCCTGAAGCAGCTCTGTGCTGCATAGGGAGCTGTTAGCTTATCTGCTCCAAGGTCCCTTTTGCAGTCGGAAGGGTATCTCTCTGCATGATACTGCTGCCATTTGATCCATGAAGGCTTTTTTTTTGTGGAGAGAGGAGGAAGAGATTCCTGCCGGGGCGAGCTTCCAGTCATTCTCTTGGCAGCCTATTAGCCCTGGGCATTCTTCAGCATGTTGGCGATACAATCACCCTGACACCCCTCTGAAAGGCTGCAAAATGCTTGTTTCTAAATGCAGCAGATCTACAGCTGCTGTCCCGCAGTGCTCCGATCCCCATCCCAGTCGGAACGCCCCAGTGATGGTGCAGCCAAGCAAACAGCGTGGGCCATGCCTCAAACCTTTGGCAACACAGAAGAAAGAGAAGAAGAGAGAAGGAAGCAGTGCAAGGCGTGGAGCAGATCTCTGCACAGGAGCGATGATTTCTGGCTGTCTCCCATGCTTGGATCGCTGCACCCTGCGATTGATGTGTTACTGCAGAGGTCGGGAGTTGGAATCTGAGTGTAATGGGCCAATATCTTCTGCTGGAAAGCAAGCAGCGATGGATCTGAGCCCCTGCTTTAACCCATGTGGCTGTCCCAGCTTGCACTTTGTGGCATCGTTCTGAAACTCTCCATACTTGATTTTTTTGGAGTATTTTTAATCATGATTAGGCAGCTAGGAGTTCTGCAACATGCTACTGGTTAGTTTTAATGCTGTTTTATTCGTTAATAAACCCTTTTAGCTGCAACTTTCATCTTCAATACTTGAGCATCGGAAGTGCCCAAAGAAGAAAGGAAGAATCCAGAGATGTGATAAAAGCTTTTGATAAACACTCGCCGTCCTGCACACAGCAAAGGTGTGCTTATCTCCCATTCTCTGAATGCACTGCACTGGGGCAGCAGTGCCCAAAGCTGGGACGGGGCTGGGTGTGCTGACACCACAGGAATGAGATTGGAATAGCTGCGATGCAGAGCGCATATCTCCGTCACTGTGCCATTTGCCAGGGACAGCTCTCATTAGAAGTTGACTTTGTTTTCTCACAAAGTGAGGGGGGAGAGGAAGGGGGAAATTAATGACCAGCCTCATTTCTGCTGCTGCCCTGCAGATCTGGAACAACCAGCAACTCCTTCGTGTTAGCGTGGCTTTCAAAAACACTATTTCGAAATGTCAAGTTAATGTGCTCTGGGAACAATGAGATTCAAGGACTCAGTGTGAGCATCAAATTGCATCTGCTGCCACGAGGACTTCTGGGATTCTCAGAGGCAAACGCATTGGGGAGGTTTTTGGTGGGGTTTTTCTTTCAGCCTTTCTTCTGAAGGCAAAGTTTCCTTTTTCTCATGCCTGTCCTCGCCACAAAACGCGGACCAAACCTGTCTGAGACGGCAGATTAAAAACGAAACCCTCATGAATGAGCAATGCAGCCTGCATTTTTTATGACAGAGGAAAAAGCAAACCCACTTTAAAATGTGCATATTTTCTTTTTAGATAGGGGAAAAAAGCGCCTAAATAGGCGGGCTGTGGGTGTCGATAAATATTTATTCCAAAGAAACAATCTCTGAACAGAATGCCTTATGCTTTTAGGCAATTAGAGATCAGCATTTGTTTTTCAGAGTGGAAGCAGTGTTTTCCAGGAGCTTTTGGAACGTGGCCACTGCCAACTGAAAAGCTCTGCATGGTGTTTTTTGCCAAGTAATTGCACCAAAAGGACACTCTGATTTATAGGAGGGGTTGTAATGATCCTGAAATGAAGGGGAGGAGAAAATGGAGCATTAGCCCAAAGGCTGCCTGTGTTGTAGTGAAATCATAGCATCAGAATGGCCTGGATTGAAAAGGACCACAATGATCATCGAGTTTCAACCCCCCTGCTATGTGCAGGGTCGCCAACCACCAGACCAGGCTGCCCAGAGCCACATCCAGCCTGGCCTTGAATGCCTCCAGGGATGGGGCATCCACAGCCTCCTTGGACAACCTGTTCAGTGCGTCACCACCCCAAATGAAAAACTTCCTCCTAATATCTAACCTAAACCTCCCCAACTCAGTTTAAAACCATTCCCCCTTGTCCTGTCACCATCCACCCTCATAAACAGCCGTTCCCCCTCCTGTTTATACGCTCCCTTCAAGTACTGGAAGGCAATGAGGTCTCCCCAGAGCCTTCTCTTCTCCAAGCTAAACAAGCCCAGTTCCCTCAACCTTTCCTCACAGGAGAGGTGCTCCAGCCCTCTGATCATCTTAGTGACCCTCTTGTTGACCCTCTCCAAGAGCTCCATGTCCTTCCTGTACTGGGGGCCCTGTACTGGATGCGATACTCCAGATGGGGCCTCACAAGAGCTGAGTAGAGGGGCACAATCACCTCCCTCTCCCTGCTGGCCACCCCTGTTTGAATGCAGCCCAGAACGCAGTTGGCCTTCCGGGCTGCAAGCTCACACTGCTGCTCATGTCCAGCTTCTCATCCACCAGGACCCCCAAGTCCTTCTCTGCAGGGCTGCTCTCAAGGAGATCTTCCTCCAGTTTGTATAAATACCTGGGATTGCCCCAACCCAAGTGCAGCACCCTGCAATCTTCGGAAGAAGCTCAGGAGCTGTGTGAGCCCATGGCACTGGAAGGCCGCAGCAATGAGCAGAGTGGGGCATTGAGTTGTACATGAGCAACCAACAAGTCACTTCCTCTCCTTCCCACTTCCCTTTCCTGATGTTTTCTTGTTCACTGTTCATGGGCACGCACACCTTGGTTAAATGTGCTTTGACGCCAGCTGTTCTAAATGCATTTGAAAGAGCTATGAGGGATGCACATACACCAAGGTCGTATAAATTAATAATTATCAAAGTGCTTTTGCCCTTTTCTGCCTCCAGAAAAGAAGCAAGGAAAACTTTAATCTGCTTTTTCCTCTTTTGAAGTCTCCCATATAGGATTTTGCAGATAATTTCAGGGACCACTGTTTTGATGGCAGTCAGGAGCTGAGTTGCTCTCCCTCATCTCTACATGTGAATGTTCATTTCCGAGTGTGTTTGGGCTTATAATTAGGACGGTGCAAATAGTGTAATCATGAGCTGCTCAGAACCTGTAATTATCAAAACTTGGTGTATGGAAGATGTATAAATCATGACAGCACTGCTTTCCTGCTGCCAATTAAGAATGGGAATTCAAGCTGCAGAGTGTTTAGGCTGGAAGGTTCTGCTACCATCATCTCAGAGGTGCTAATGAAGAAAGTGCTCACCCATAACTTCTTGTTAAGTAACAACTGAACTTATGAAATGCAGGCAACGCTGGAATAATTAGGGGTTTTCTATTATTGATGAGCTGGACTTTATAAGAAAGCTATCTCTAAGAGCCCAGATCATACAGTAGAATCAAAGTGTCCTTATGGTTGGAAAATACCTCTAAGATCAAGCCCAACCCCAAAACACTCCCACCGTGGCCATGACTATGTCCTTCAGTGTCACATCTCTACAGTTCTTGACCATCGCCAGGGAAGGTGACCCTACCACCTCCCTGGGCAGCCTGTGCCAGTGCCTCACCACCCTTTCAGGGAAGAAATATTCCCTAATATCCAACCTGAACCTCCCCTGGTACAGCGTGAAGTGATCAGCTCTCATCCTGTCACTGCTACCTGGGAGAGGAGGCCAACCCCTCCCTCCATACCACCTCCTTTCAGGCTGTTGTAGAGACTCCTGAGGCTGTGCTCTGCTCTGTGTGCCATGGTGGCTGGAAAGAGGAGAACCCAACCTGTCCGTCACGGTGCCCGAGGCCATGAAGACGTCAGGCAGCCTTATAAGTCCATTGTAATTTTAAACCATTTTGATAATGCTCCCCTCAGCTTTAATGTTACACATCCCTGTGTATGTACCTCAGTAATTGAAAGGGATATCGGGCAAATTTGATCTGTCTGGCTTTGACTTATGCTGTCCTTATCTTGGCCTTCGTGTCATTAAGAAAAAAATTGGTATTGATCTCAGACTATACCACTACATTGTGCTGCAATTTTTCTTCCTTACTAGTAGAATATAAATCGATAGAAGGCAGCTGCTTGAGACGTGGGCCAGAGATGGTGCTGTCATTTATATATTGTAAATTCAATGATAGCTGATCAAATCAGTGCGTCTACTGTTCCAAACCTGACATGATTGAATTGTCAATAAAAAAGATTTTACAGTAAGGGAAGGAGAGCTGGTGGTGTAAATGCCTGGAAGCCTCACAAAGTTTGATATGAAGTGAACCAATAAGGTAGGCTATTACAGCGTAATTCCAACCACTGAAATATTTGGATACTCGCGTTCTCACTTGGAAATGGAGTTCTCTATGGGGGAAGCCTTTCATTACAGCTTGTTTGAAAAGTAATTACTCGGCCACCGTGAAGAACGGATGGCTTCTTCTGAAATGAAGATAGCTTGTGTATAGGGAAGAACTAACAGAGGCAGGGTAGGGCTTGTCTGAACAAAACATTTGTAGTTCCACTGTCTTGGGTGGAAGGTCTGTTTGCTCAGAAACAAATGGTGCGGCAAGGAGTGCGATTGATAGATCGCTGCCGTGAGGCTGGCTCTGCTCTTCTGTAGAGCCTCTGTGAACGTGAAATCAGAATACGGTGCAATTATTTCCTGGACTACCAAAGGAACAGTCTGTGATAAACCTTCTCCTGAGTCTTTTCTTGGGAATTGGGCTGGAAAGGTGTCTTTTTTTCCAATTTCTTGGTGTGTGACACTGTTGCCAGGTAGAGTTGGGCACTCCAAGTCTTCCCTCCATGCACATCATCCCTCCATCTGAGCTGTGTTCTGCTCCCCTTTTTCCCTCCTCAGCTGTGATTCGGACCTTGCTGGTGGCTGGCAGATTCCTGAGGATGCACTAACTCAATGACTTGTGATTGACCACACGCTTAATCTCTTTATTGTGTTGCACCAATTTAGCTAAATCCTAAATCCATTAGGTGCTCTCAAATTGCTTTACAAGTGTCCGGAGGAGGTGTTTGCAATAAATCCAGTCTAATTCTCCCTGCAGACAGGGTTTTAAGGCTTCAGTTCTGGGCTATTAGAGGAGCAGTGTGCTGCAGGAGTGGGTTTGCACAGGAATGTGAAGGGTGAGAAGCAGTTCAGCCTTTCTGTTTGCTTTCTACTGCCTTCCAGTTGATGTTACTGTCTAGTTCACTTTCTAGATGGAGATTGCAAGCTGGAGAGTGGAAATGTGGGCTGAGAAACTTGCTCTGCTTTGGAATGGAAGTGATGTTCTGGTTGTTTAAGTCCCAGTGAGATGCTGGTATTGTTCTGCCTTAGCGGGGGGTGAAGATGAAGAGTGAAACACGAGTGCTCTTCCTAGGAAAGATGAATTTGCAGAATGTTTTGCTGTCTCATTTCAGGGCGAGCATGTGGTTTTCGGTTCCCATAACCTCGGGGCATTATGAAATCGTGATTAAAGTTCTGAGAACAATGCAATCAGCATTAAAATTGGCAATTTTGAAAGACGAGACGTTGTGAGGTTTCGCTTAATTTGCCTTTCTTGTCTCCCAGCACTGCGGGTCACATTTTCAAGCTTTTTCCCACAGCAGCGAGAACCCAGTTTGTTTTGGTTTTAAATTCTCAGCGGAGATCCTACGTTATCCCCCCTGCAAATCTGTTACAACAGATTCTGCAAGCAGTGAGAGCAGTTCCAGCACCTGGCAATGAGCTCAACTTCTATCGAAGGTGAAGTTTTCCTGCAGGTCTCATTTGCTGGAGTGAGGAATGCTCTGGTTTTAATCCTGCCTGTATTTCCATACTCGGAAGATGACACAGTATGGAAACGTGTGCCATGAAAAGAGCAGACTTGCTTGGTAAAGACCTGTTTAATATGTATCTCCATTTGAGCCTTTTAGGGAGAAAGTAGCAGGGGGGTTGAAACAAGATGATTATTATGGTCCTTTTCAACCCAGGCCATTCTATGATTCTGTGATTCTATGATCTTCTGTATGTACAAACTGCGCAGTAAGGAGATAGTGCTCTACTATGGGAAATCAGAAACATAGCAGCTAACTCTAGGCAGCAGATATAGGTGGCACTAGCAGCTTTGAATGTTGCTACCTGTGTTATTTCATTACTTTTGTACTCTCTTTACCTGGATAGTTGATTTATTCATATACAGCTAAAGAGTAAATCACTGTGCAGACTTCATGGAGACTGCACGCAGAACAGAGCGGCTCAGCAGGGCACGAGAGATGCATCTGGGTGCCTGGAATACAGAGGTTCTTTGGTTTGGTTTGTGTCTAAGTGCTCTTTGTTTAACTGATAGCTGCTCACTTTGTTTAACCGATAACACATGTTGTGCTGTTACCGGTCTTGACCTTTTCCAGTTAAGCTGGCTTAAAGTGGAAGTGTTTATGGGGAGGCTCTGCAGCCCTGGCGTCCGTGGGCTCTTTGTCTGACCCGAGGGGGGACTCAGTGTCTGCCAGGAGTTTGCACAGAGCTGCATGTTTGCAAACTTTAATGGCTTTTGCTACGGACGACTTCTAACATCCCCCCCTACTGCCACCACGAGCAGGAGCTGCTTTTTCCATCACTAGTTTTATTTTTGTCACTGGGGTTTTATTGCAGTTTGAGATATCTCGTGTATATAAAATGCCATCCAATTGGCAGCAAGAGAAAGGGAGAGAGGCTTTTCAGCACAAATTCTGGCTTAGCGAGCGCAGAAGGATGCTATTTCCTTCTATCAGGATACACTTTCCTATTTTAAGACTGGGATGCAGTTTGCACAGAGGATGCTCACCCCTCTTCGTGGCAAGAACCAAATTGGTTCCTAATGCTGGTCCCAAGCATGCAGATCTTTCAGCCGTGAGCTTTCATCTCGGGGTAATGAAGCTGTATGGGTGTGGGCATGGCTCAGGACTGCAAGGCTTTAATTTCTCCTTCCTTCCCCCCACCTCTTCCATATTACTGTCGTGGGAGGCTCTGCAGCAGTGGATGCTGATGGGAAGATGCGAGCTCCCCACTCTCGGTGCCATCAGAGGAGCAGCAGCAAACAATCAGCTCTGATAGCAGAAAATGGGCTGGCAGCACTCCTTCTCCAGGGGCTGTAACAACTCCCATTACTCTGTTATCAAGAAGGATCCGTCTCTGACATGCCTGAGCCGGTCGGTTAAGTGCAGACCTCACAGGAAATGAATCTTTTTGATTCTTGACAAGAAGACACGAAGAAGAACCTTTTGAGGGAGAATGTTTTTCCTGGCAAGCACAGGTGGGCTTGGGGCAGGGAATAGGGTTGGGTCAGGAATCTCTGAATTTGACCCTGAGCTTCTTCCCCTTAAATATTCTCCTCTCCATGAATATAAAATATAAATACAATCAGGTCCTGAACTGTACATCTGCTGCTGTTACCTCTGAGAGATGGTGGCGCTTCCATTGAAAGGGTCTGGAAATCTGCCCTTTTATTTGGTGGTGAATGTACAGGGAAGCGTGCAAGCACCTACCACTGACACGTTAAACACCGTAACCCTATTTCTATTTGGCCAGGTTGTGGTGCTGTGTGTCTTTGAAATGACCCTCATGGGCTCATGCCCTCCCTGCCCAGCAATAAACTCATTCCCAGGACTAATGGTAAAATTCTGCAAGGTGTGAAATTCCTGGCTTGAATAGATTTACAGTAAGTTAATAGGTTTTGCAGCATATCTCTTGCAACCTATTTGTGGTAGCATCGTTTTAACATGCAGAGTAATTGAAAACATTGTCAGGTGATGGGATTTATTATCCTCTCCAGCCTCTCTTTCATGCCTAGGAAAGGCTCCATAATAAACACAGCGCTGGCAGCAAGGAAATATCTTGTGTGGAGGTGTTCAGAGGGGAAGTGTGAAGAACAGATTCTTCAGAAGAACAGATTCCATAGTTAGAAGTGTATGCTTAGCAAACACTACCAAGGGGTCATTTCCTAGGGTAGGGAACCACTTATCCCACCTCTCCACTGCCCACGGTCACAGCTCATGCTGGTAGATGCCACTGTGCTTTTGGTGCACCTGTCTATCTGTGCAGGATGTGTGCCTTCAGGAGGCACTGAGCTGCAGAATGCACGTGTCTAAGCATGGCAGTGCTGGGGATGAATAGTTAATGGTGTAAGACAGCATGTTCTGCGTTGTTTCCATGCACAGCCCTTGAAATATGCAGTCTTTACTCTGAGAGGTTTATGCTGGAAGCATCCTTTGGAGAAAGTGTTTACTTTTTGCAAGCGTTATTTGTCCTTGCTACTTTTGTTATCATTATTTATAAATCAAAACTCATATTGATCCGGGGATTATGCGCTAAACCACGTCTGAGAGCGGTTGCTCTATTACTGAGCAAACCAGCTGCCATCTAACTTTTGGTAAATTTATCGATCCATACTCTTTGTGTTTCTCTTTAGAAAAAGAACGAGCTGAATTTTAATTTACTAGGAAGGCAGCTGAGCACGTGGCCCCTTCTTCAGCAAGGGATTTACGCCTGCGAGGAACTTTGGGGAGATGAATGGTGCCGTTACCTTGCAGGGGATTATTCATGTTCTTGGAGGAGAGTCTGTCTGGAGTGGGTGGTGCGGCCTCGGATCAATTTCTGGCATCACTGTTTGAGTTGCCTTCTTGAAAGCCAAATTTGAGTCCTGCACTCCAGTTACAATGAGAGGGAGTAAGGAGGCGGTAAAACATTTCCTTTTGGGAAAGAAGCATTAATCAAATCAGGTCTCAATCGTGGGTCCTGCCCATGCATCACTTAAAAATGAATGAATAAAAAATTTAATGTGGGAGATCGACTCAAGTTAATTGAGGTAGAGTCTGGTTTTTGGAAAGGGCCGAGCCTGGGAGCTGGGGCCTTGAGCTGGGGATGGTGCCTGGGGTTGGTGTGTCTGGGGCATGTTGAGAGCCATAGCACTTGGGCTCCTGAAGTGATCCACACTCTCATCTCCATGCGGGAAATCCCCATCCTCTGGAGATGCCTTTAGACAGAATCAGCCTGACATCACTAAATTGCTTTCGAGAGCCTTGTCATTGCTCTGTCTTGGGAAGAGCCACTCTTTAGGGGAAGAAAATTACACCGATATTCATTGCTTTTAACTCTGTTGCTGAGCAAATGCCTTTCCCGAGTTCTGAGAGCACAGGTAGGGAGCAAAACCAGAAATAAAGGGTTTGAGGCTGAAGTGCTTTAAAAACAGCCAACAGGTGCCCTTAAAGACATGCGAGCCCTTCATGTTACTATAGGGATCAAGAACTGATTTTCTACCATTTGCTTTTCATCAGACAGTTAAGATAACTTTAAAGAGAATTTGGCCAGGAGAGATTAGAAAGGAAGGAATTTGCTTCTTAAATAAATAGTCTGCTCTCCATTGTTGGAGACTTAACGGGCCGATAAAAGCCTGCTGAAATGAAAGGGAGCCTGGAAAACCCGCCTCAGATCTGCCTTGCTCTGAAGTGAAGGAGACCAATGCACTTCCACAAGTCTTTTTTCAGATTTTCCCAAGTCAACTTAACCCAGTGGCTTGACATACCTTCATTTATTCTAACAAATAAAGGAATTTGCTACTTAGGCAATGTTGGAAATAGCTTATACATCTTAGTTTAAAATAAATGGAGGGAGTGCACGTATTGGTGTCCTGTGTTTTAGGAAGAGCTGGCTGCCAGATACTCGCCTTGTAAAATTGAAAGGGAATTTATAGAATCACTTGTCCTCTGTTTTAAACACATTTCGTCCATTTAAGAGGCAGGCTTCATATTTGCTGTCATTACAACACCATTATTTTGGATGTTGGAGCCTGGGGTTGACCAAGAGCTGGTTTCTGGGGCTCTTTACCTTTCTTTTTTCCCACTGATGGGTGGAGGTTGTCATGTCTGCAACAAAATGGGGAGAGAGAGCAGTGATATGAATTGGAGTGTAAATATTTGCGGTAACAACGGTGAAGGTGAGAGTTCCCCAGTGATGTGACATTAGTTCTGAGCATATTATTGATATAATTACAGCCTAACAAAAGCTTGGTGCTTTCAGTGATTTATTTTGTCCTCTTGGATCGGTTTAATTAACTTTTTCCCTTTAGAGGGAAAGAGGAAGATATGAAATATTGGGAGTGTGCATATTTCTGTGTACAGCTGAAAGAGAAATGCTCGTCCCTGACCCCGAGCCCTGCCAGCTCTGTGCTCCCACTGCCCTCCACACAAGTGGATGGTGCAGCTTAACGTCTCGAAACTGGAGTCTCTAAATAGAATCACAGAGTCATTAAAAGGTTGGAAAAGACATCCAAGAGAATCCAGTCCAACCCCAACTCACCAGGCCCATCCTGCCATCCATCTGCTGCCCCTAAAAGAGAGCCACTTTCTTGCAGCAAAAGCCCCATACATCCCTCTCTGCCTTTCCTTCTTGTGCTTCCTCGGCTTCAGCTGAGCCTGCCCTTATTCCCTCCGCTCCCCTTGGCTTTGATAAAGAACCATGTTCATGCTCCCCTCGTGCCAGCCTTGACTGTTTGCATTTTTAACTTTGTCTTTATTAAATTTTCAGGAATCTCTTAAGCATTCACACATCTGTCAAGGCACAAAGCAGAATATTACTTGATGCTCCGAAAAACAAATTATACAATAGATGTGCAACCCATATTTAATCAACAGTGCTGCAGACGCATGTTCAAGCACAAAGCTCCTGGAAAGACTTCTCCTTTGAGGAGTTATTTGTCAAGTGGTCTTTCCTGGGAGTTCTTCTTGGGAAGCTCACTTGGAGAGTGGCACCTCGGAGCTCTGACATGAAGGGGTTTGTGTGCAGGATATAAATAATGAAGGGTGAGCCGCAGTGTGACTAATTGCTCAGCAGTCGGACAGCTACCTAGAGTGCAATGGGAGCGTGTTCTCGAGGCATTTGGAGTGGGTCTAATGAGGAGTTAGCATACAGTATTTTTATGAAAAACTTCAGGGAGTGTGTTTCCAAATGCCAGGGCACTAAATAAGCTGAACAATTAAAATAAATGGGTTTTGAGCCTGGCATTTTGATGGGCACAGATGATTAGAAGAAGATGCTCTCTGATGAGCAAAATGGTATGGCTTCGGCTGGCATGCAGCTCTGCCTTCGGAAACCTCTACCTTGGCTCCCATGAGAGGGCACGGGGGGAAGGAGCCCCCTCTGATCTGGAGAATGGACACAGACCTCTCCTCTTTGCCCTAATGGTGATGGAGCAAAGGGAGAAAATGTGAGCCCTGATGTCTTAAAAGTGGGAAGACAGAATAATTAAACTGTTTTAATTTCTATTACAAATGCTTTGAAGCTAATCTCATAATCCTTGGGAGCTTGAGTCCATAAATTTTATCATGGCAGTATTGCAAAAGTAATCCAAAAGGCTGTCTCATGGTCGAGAGGTGAAAAACCCATTTCCTAAGCTCCAAATATGCTCAGAGAAACAAACCTTGTAAGAGCAGCAGTGGCACCATCTGATGGGCTTTGTAATGCTACAGACAAAAGTAATTATGCTGCCTAGAAGAGCTTTTGTCTCCAGATAATGTTGTTAAAAACTTGCACAGTAGTGTAAATCATAAAGGAACAAATCTGGAGTCTGCTCTTATTGCTGCCAGGGGAAAAACTCTTGGGTTTTGTTTCCTTTCTGCTCAATATACTGCAAACCTCTTCCAAGTTTGTAAATAAATATTACCTGCTGTTTGAAAAATGACTCACAGTTTGTCTCACCAGCAGTGCCTTTGGCGGCCAGGCCATTATTGCAAACAGTTGTTTCTCTCTTGGTGAGCTCCTTTGTGTGTCTTTCAGGAATACAGGCTGCTGCCGTGAGGTATTAAAGAAGTATTTCCCTCTCCAGACCTCACTCACACATGGATGCCTATGGCTGCTTTCTCGGTTTCCCAGCAGTACCACAGCAATTGCCATGTCAGAAAACATCTTGGAGAGCTGACAGAAAAGCAAAACTTGGGGGATTTTCTTGATGAACATTGGAATTTCCATCTGTGAATGCTGAAGTGTGTGTAGTACGATTTTTTTTGTGGCTGAGCATTTATTTTAAGTGTATGGGATTCTTGACCATTTGAAACCCTGGACCTGAAGTTAGGAACTTAACCTGATTGAGTTAGGAACATCTGAATTCACATGCTACAGAATCCTGGTGGAGATGGCACCTGCCCATATGTGCCAATGTGATGGTGACACAGCATCGTCCTGCCTTCTTGACCATTGCAATTCAGCCCCTGGTGCTTTGAGTGGAGTCCTGCTGGAGCAATAATAAGAGCCCACACTTTTCATTCGTTGCCTGATAAATGTGCTCTGGAGTAAAGGTTTCACTGTTTCATGCATCCTTTGTGAGCCCTAATAAACCACTCTTGCCAGAGCTCATCACCAGATGTACAGCACAACTACAGAGCTTTGCTGCTGGGGTTGCTCTGCCTCATGTCCTGCACCACTTCCCTTGGTTTCACCTGGCAATGAGCTGTTAGAATAATTAGGTTAGAAGATACCTCCAAGGTCAACTAATCCAACCATCCATCTACCACCAGCATTGCCCACTGACCACGTCCCTCAGTGCCACCTCCCCACTGTTCTGGAAAACCTCCAGGGATGGTGACTCTCTGGGCAGGCTGTGCCAGTGCCCCACCACTCTTTCAGAGAAGAAATTGTTCCTAATATCCAACCTGCACTTCTCCTGGTGCGACTTGAGGCCATTCCTACCCACCCCGGGGCAGAGCACTATTGCTTGCTCTGTTGTGTATGCACAGCTACAGTGATGGAGGCAGTAACACGGGAACCCTGTGCTGCCATGCATGCTGGAAGATGGGTGTGAGTCCGCCAGTGCGCCCCATCACTGTTGTGAGGATATTTGCTCTGCTTCAGCAAGAGCTGAGGACCAGCTTCTTTAAATGGCAGCGTTTGAAAATATCCTTGAAATGAAAAAGAAAGTAAAAGGAAGAAAAGCCTGAATTATCCCCCAGCCATCGGGGCTGCAGGAGTGCCGTGCTATGAGTTTTTCCCAGTAGCAAAGCCCTGAGCACAGGGGCTGACCCACACACTTCCTCTCCTTTGAAGCACTCACAGCACGGCCCTGGCTTGTGCCTGGTGCCTGGGCTTTAGTGCTCTCGTAGCAAACGCCAGGGGAGTTGGGGGTGAGATATTTTGGATCTGGGAGACTTTTTTTTTTGGACCAAGTTGTATTATTTCTCACATCTATTAGCGGGGCAGCAGGAGGCTCCGTGTGCCTTTGTTGTGCCTGTTGCGCTCTCTAATGGGTATATGCAAAGGCTCCGAGGCGCACGAAATAGGCACTCTCAGGCAGCTTGATGAGAAAAACGATGTGCGTGTCACGACCCTTGAAGCAGTGGGACTGTGTGTGCGTGCTGCTCTGATGCACACTGCTCTCGGTTCCTTTCTGCAGCATCTCTCGCTGTAGGAGCCTTGCATTGGAGCCTGGAATATTTTTCTAATCAGCAGAGGGTCTCTCGGCTCTGATGCTAACTTGCAAAGCACAGAGGAGCGAGGAGAGGGAAGAGGGGATGACTTTTTCTAAGGGAACTCACAGAGAGGAGGTTAAAGTCGAGCCGTGAGCACAGCATGAGAATCCCGGCACTGTTAAAAACGCTGCCCCAAAAAGTGCTTTGTGCTCTTTGTTCAGGCAAAAGCTATTCTGGTGCTCTTGAGGATAAAGGAGAAAAAAAGTTTCATAATCCCTGTGTCCTATTTAAAGAAACTTTTTTTTTTGTTTTTTTTTTCCTCCTGCTTTAAAACTTTCTATAGCAGAGCAGCCAGAATCTGCTTTCCTACTGTTGCTTTGGTCGGGTTGCTGGCACCAGGTGGGGTGGAAATGTGGTCTCAATGGCAGTGTTTGGTCATTTCTGTTCCAGTTGGTGCTCACAGTGTAGCTTTCTGCAGGCTGCTATGGGAGGCAGCGGGGAGCATCAGGTCCCTGTGTGCACGGTGTGAGCTTGGGGGAAGCAGTGTGGAGTCCTAGGGGTGGTCTGGGAGCTGTTGGGGACCCAGCATTGCTTGTGGCTGTGCTGATCCCGGATCCCTGTGTGGAGGAGTCAGACCATGCACAGCTGCATCTCCGACTTAACAAAGAGAAAAAAAAAAAAAGAAACTTACTGCTTTAAAAATTAAACACGCCCTTTAATTATTGAACATGGATAATTTCCATGCAAATCGAGCCTGGGTGCCTGTTTCCACAGTGACATGGCTGAGGGTGGCTGCGTTGCAGGGTGTCAGCAATCCATGAGCTTGGAGGCTCAGCATTGCTATGGGCCATGGAGCTGCTGTGTCCAGGATGGATAAAATGTGGATTCAGGAGAGCTAAGGAGCTACAGAGGCCTTCCAAGTGGCATGAGGACACGTGGTGCTACCAGCTGGGTCCAAATCTCCTCTGTGATTAAAATCCTACATGTTTTACTTTTCATCATGGAACGTTGCCGTTTACTGTTTCCTGGTTTTGAACACTGTGTAGATTGTCAAACATTTATCTCTGTCTTAAATTGTCTGAAGATAGAATTCCTGTTAATTTCAAATCAATATGGAAGAGGGAGAGAGTGAAATTGCAGTCTAGCCCTTTTCTTGGATCAATATTTTCTTTAAAAACTGAAATGTTAACTAGATCCTTGTTTTTACAGTTTCGAAATGCAGCTCATGCTTGAAGGATGTGGGCATTCCCATGGAAATCGTAGGATCACAGAATCATTAAGTCTGGAAAAGACCTCCAAGATCCCCAAGTCCAACCCCAGCCCACCCCCACCATGCCCATAACCACATCCCTCAGTGCCACATCCACACAGTTCTGGAACACCTCCAGGGATGGTGACCCCACCGCTCCCTGGGCAGCCCTGTGCCACTGCAGCACCACTCTTTCTGAGATTAAATGTTTCCTAATATCCAAATGGCAGATGGTGATCTGTATCGTAGCAGCCATGGCTGACCCACACTGGTCAGGATGGAAGCAGCCTCTGCAGCAGCAATGGGACCTGAAGTTATTCTCCCTGTTTCCGAGCTCATCTAATCACCTGTTCTGTTTTGTTTTGCAGAAGCCTTTGAGATTGTAGTGCGGCACGCGAGGAACTTCACCAACAGCATGTTTAGGAGCCACTACAAGAGCATGGGGCCCAGAGCTCTTAAGTTTGTTGGAGAACTTTTCACGGATGTCTCGCTGTACATACTGGGCTCTGACATCAGCGTTAATGACATGATAAATGAATTTTTTGATAGTTTATTTCCTTTGGTCTACTCCCACTTGATCAATCCCGGCTTCCCGGATCCCTCAGTGGAAATGACTGAATGCCTGCGGGCAGCCAGGAGAGACCTCAAGGCCTTTGGTAACTACCCGAAGATGATGATGACGCAGGTGTCCAAGTCGCTGCAGGCCACGCGGGTCTTTCTGCAGGCACTCAACCTGGGGATCGAGGTGATAAACACCACCGACCACCTGAAGCTCAGCAAGGAGTGCGGGCGGGCGCTGCTCAAGATGTGGTACTGCTCACACTGCCAGGGGCTGCTGCTGGCCAAGCCCTGTGCTGGGTACTGCGGTGCGGTGACGTACGGGTGCCTGGCAGGGGTTGGTGAGATCGACCGTCACTGGAGAGATTATATCAGCTCCTTGGAGGGGTTGACCAAGGGCATGCGTGGTGTCTACGACATGGAGCACGTCCTCCTGAACCTCTTCTCCCTGGTGAGGGATGCCGTCATCTACGTGCAGAAGAATGGAGGAAAGCTCTCGGCAACTGTGAGTTGGTTTTCTGTGCTCTTGGCTGCAGCAGGGCTCGGTGGTGTACTGAAAGCAAGCTACCCCTTTCCTACAGCCAACAGTCCCCAAGGGCTCAGATTTCCAGCTCTTTTTTCCTTTCATCTCTATTCTCTGTTTTAAAACTTTTCAGAGCACTTGAAACTGGTGTCTGGGGGGACTGGGCATCAGAATCACAGAATCAGTAAGTTTGGAAAGGTCAGCTGTGGGGAAACTATTAGGTCAGGGCTTGAACTGGTGATTGAGCACCTGGTGAAGACGTGTGGTTGGCCCAGGGAGCACAGGCAAAGTGTTTGCACCTGTGCTCCCCACATGAGCAGAAGGGGTGGACCCAGGGTTTAGTTCCCCTGGACTCAGATAAGGGCCAGCCAGTGAAGGGAGAGTATCTTTTGGACTTGGGCTGCTTCTTCTTGAGGAGGAGTGCTGCGTGATTAGAGAGACCCTTCACCAGTTGGATGAGTTCAGCTCTTCTTTCTGTATGTGATGTTGCTCAGAACTGGAATTCTGGATTTGCCCTGGTATCAGCCTTGTAGGTAAGCTGGGAGATCACGACCTGAGATGTTTCAGTGGTTTTTTTTTTCTTTTATGGGTGCTTTGCCTACTTTGGGTTATAGAGGACCTGCTTTCCAGCTCTCCCCTGACTCCCTGGTGCTCCAGGGGCTGTACTGAAAGCTAGCAGGGAATGAAAAACCCTCACTCATTCAACTATAAGCTTGTATTTTCAATTTGATTATATAGTGCAGCGGGAGCCAGAGTTGTATTGCCTGGTGACTGCTTTGTCTCAGCTTCCTTGGGGGGTGGATGGAGACCATCTATAGCTCAAGGGTTGAGGGTAGGGAAGAAAACTGTTTCTTCCTCTTCTAACATCACTAAAATGCACCTCCAAGTGGTTGCCAAGTATAGGCATATACTTAGAATCAGGATGATTAAAATTGGAGAACTATTCTCAGCTCATCTAGTCCAACCATCAACCCATCGCTACTGTGCCCACCAACCACGTTTCTCATCTCTGCTTTCTGACATACTCAAGGAGGTCTGGCTTTCCTCATGTGGGTAACTCATTTTAGTTACGGGCTGTGTTTAATCCCAGGGTTGAGGTTATCTACTACTTATTAGAAGAGACCTGATGTTTTAAAAGCATGCTGTGTGGATGTCTGAACCTCCTGAGAAACTGAGGCTTTCTTGTTCAGAAAACACTGTTGCTCTGATTGCACACCAAGGACAAAAGGAACATGGGCAACGTCATGTTTGTTTTGCAGAGGAGGCTTTCTTGAGACACAGTTGATTGATCTGTGCAGGTAGTGTGGAGCTGGGGATGGGGGCAAAGGTGTTATGGTTTGCTTAAAGCCAGCGATGATTAAAATCTATCATGTTTCCCTGTTAGCTGCTTGTTCCTATCATTCTTGGCTCCTGTTTACAAAAGATCTGTGTTTATGTAGGTCATCATAGTACTTGCACTGTAAGTAACTCTTATCTTTTTGTGGCTTTGGAAATGTATTGGATTATGGATTTTGAGCTCTGTGGCATTCAGCCAGCAGCTCCCTTCTCTGCTGTTTTCTGTGCCACTTTTGCTTGGTGGTTGCCCGAGATGTGTCACCACGTTATTTCACAGCCCATAGATGTGTGGTGGCACCTGGGTGGTTTCACAGGGACCACATCTCTGGGAAGTTGGGATGCACTGATGTATGTGTGCACCAGCAGTCTGTGTTGCTGTGTGATCCCAGAGTGATTCCAGTGTTTCTTCTATTGTACTTCTATTGGCACAGTGTTAAGCATGTGTTTTTTGGCATGGCTGTCACTTATGTTGCCTAACACTGAGACCTTGATCTGTCTGCTGAGAATGTGTTTGTGGGAGGATAAGTATGCAGTGCACTGCTACAGGGACTGCAAGCCATGGCAGTAGAGCCATTATGTGCCCATCCTTTGCCAAACCAGTGTATAAACTGACTGACTTTAAGATTAAAAAAAACAACACGAAGTCACTGGGAGTTGCAAAACCATTCATTGCTTTCATATTTGATCCAGCAGTTTGAATTCATTAGTGCCATCTATAGTTAGGTACTTAAACGTAGCTCCTCTTGGCTATTTAATACTTGTGTGATTCTTTTATCTGCTCTAGAGATGTTTCTGAATTATAGCAGGGCAGAGGAAAAACTTCAAGGCAAGCAAGCCAAGTGTCTAGCAATTGTCACTTAAAGAGAATGGTCACTGGGGTTTTTAAAGCCTGAAGTACTGCTGTTGCTCAGCTAAAACTCTTGTGTCAACCAGAGCCCAGAGTGACTTCTTACAATTGAGCTATGAGCTGCTCAGAGAGGAACAGGGCAGTGATGGAGGAGCTGGCAGTTATAGCACAGCTCAGCTGGGATCTGGGGCATGCATCTCTGCCCTTAAGTGATAGAATGCAATTTCTTGTAGCTGTGCTGGAATGAAAGTTTCTCTGTTAAACTTATTGGCACATATTGAGTTTCAAAGGATATACCTGGAAGCAAACAGTTGTGTTTACTCTTCTCCTGTAAATATGATTGGCTTTAGACACCACTGTCATATCAAAGCCTAAAATGACACAGGAATTTTCTTTGAAAACACGGGGCTTTGCTCTTGTGCTGGCTTTTTGTTTCAGCCCGCTTTATTTCTGACCATGGCATGAAAGTTTCTGTAGGCAAAGTTCAACTCACTGCATGTTATGAAGCATAAGGACTGGTAATTTTTCATGAAAATCCTCTGGAATTATGGAAAACTTATCTTCCATGCCCACAGGGATGATAGCCTGAACATAAACACTGCCATCTCTGTCTGTCTTCTGGGCTTTTGGTATGGTTCTTATGGCACTACTTCTTCCCATTGTTTTCGGCCTGTGTTGAGAACATGCCTGGTGCTTCCCTCTCTTGTCGCTGTTTTAACTATGAATGTAGTTATCACCGTCAGCCTGTGCTTCCTACCACAAACAAAGACAATCCAACGCAGCACAAATAAACTTCATGAGATATCCAGCACCCACACCTCCTGGATTTGGGGCTTTCTCTCTTGTAGAGACTACATCAGAGACAGTAGGTCTGGGTGTCACACGGCTGACATCCTCTGGGGTCCCCTAGCTGAAGCCAGCACTGCAATTTTATTTTGTAAGGCTACAGAGTTGAGGTGAAGATTATTGACTCAACACAGACAGTCGTCTGCATCGATATTTTTTTCCCAGTGCTTTTTCTCCTTCCTGTAACTCAGTGGGGTTTTGAACCCATCATAGCAGGGTGGGCAAGAGGCAGCTTGTAGCCTGGTGAGACCCATGTGGAAATAGGGGGTGAGACTCCAGCCATCTCCTCCACCCGGAGTGTGGGATGCTCTGCAGGTGTAAGTCATCAGAGAGAAGGATTTGGATTTCAGCTTTGCTATCTGCATTGCACTGTATATCTGTGAGCTTTACCTGCTGGTGCAATTGAGGTCGGATGTGAACATAGTATGGAGCTGACATCCGTAGCACAACCAAATCTAGGAATGGGAGCAGGCTGCAAAGGAACATGAGATCTCTGTGGTTAGTTCTACAAGCTCATAACAAACCACGTAAAACACCAACAAAGCTACCACTCAGAAACGCATCAGAGTGCATCTTTGGGTGCATACACAAATCTATGGGCGGCTGCTGCTGCTGAGTCTCTGCTGCTCCCTTTGCAGTCAGCACAGGTGTGCAGCTCCGTCAGCAGCACCTGCCCATGCACAGGAGTGAAGTTCAAGGGTATGTAAGTAAAGGAGCTTTTGGCAGGGATGGAAATGCCCTGTCTCCATACCCAGTTATTCAGCTCCTACTAGGGCGGGTGCAGCGTGTGCTGCTCTTAGATGCAGCTCACTGGGGGCTGCACTGCCCAGGTGGCAGCAGGGAGCCCTGCGATGTTTTCCTATCTGCTAATGGATTTCTTTCTGTGCTGGGGCTGGGGAAAGGCTTCAGAGGGAAGCTTTGAAATGACAGCGTGGTTTGCAGAGTCACTCCCTTTGAGATGCCGAGATGGGTTTCTTTGTACTTTTAATGCAGCACAGCTATGGGATAGGCAGCTGGGTGCACTGCCTCTGCGTTTTCAGTTTCATTATCAGAAAAGTTTAATCCTCTGGCTGCTCTCCTAATGCTGGTGGCCAGCTCCCTTTTTTTGCTTAAAGCTAAATACAGTGAGGCTTGGATTTCAGTAAGCTCAGAGCTGCTCAGCTATCCCAAGGTGTGTTCATTGCGTGCTTTTGTTACCCGTCTTGTGATACGCTGTACGATGTGCCTGATAAAGGGCAAACAGGTGTCTGTTCTGCTGCAGGGTGGAAATGAACCCGGTCATCAAGGATGGTATCAGCAAAAAGATCCTCTGAACGTTCCTCAGCTGTATTATGCTGAAGAGATTCAGGTAGTGGAGATTTTCTGATAGCTGGGGGAGCAAATGGCAGAGCACTGAGCTGATTTGGAACTGTAGATCCCTATGTTGCTGGTGGCTTGGCTGGTGCTAAATGAGTAATTGAGTTATGAGTCTGTGTCTTGCTTGTGGGAGTGACTTTGGCATGGGTGCTCTTGGCCACCATTTGCCCCTTGGCAGAAGTGAAGCTCGGAGGTTATTCTCAGCCCACTGAAAGCTGCATGCCTTGTCTGCCCTAGGGAAGAAGCTCATTATTGCTATGCTGTTAATTAACTCGCTGCTAACAAAGCTTTGCCTCTAGAGGATGCAGCGTGCCTCGTGCACACTTGTTCTCATGGGCGTAGCAGTGTGCTGCTGTACCTCCTGCCCATGCTGAGGGCAAAGTGAGGCTCTGGGGGAATTAATCACTGAATTGGGTCTGGCCATGGTGGATGGAGTGTGGGGCTGTGCAGAGCCGCTAGGTGGATGCAGCAGACGTGGCCAGGGTGAAGCAGGGGGAGATGCCATTAGATGTCAAGATGGCTTTAATTTAAAGTAGCATTTGATTTTGCTTCTATTTGTAAGCTTTTCTATTTTTTTTCCTTCTTTTATTGCTTTTCCTCTGTTCTTTTAACTGGACGTGTTCTAGCCTCTGGCACGCTGTGGCATTTCAGTGGAATTTGCAGTGATGCTTTTTTTTTTTTAATTAAAAGTAGAAGGTGGCTGCTGGCAGTGCTCCCCCCCCTCCCTGCAGCACGGGGAGCATCCTTTGACAACGTGTTTGATGCCAAACCCAACTTCACACCGAAGCTCACACGAATCTTTTCATTGACTTCAGTCAGAGGCAGATCACACAGCTGGTGGCAACTTTATGGTCTGCGCTGTAAAAAGAGCTTTCTAAGGCTGCTGCATTTTATGGGAGGGGATAGCACAGAGCACCCGCTGAGCCCGGCTTGACTTCATTTCAGATGCCATGTTGGGCACGGCGCGAGCACGATGCACGTGGTGGGACACCCCGCATCTTTTCTCAGCTCAAGTCAGGAGTGCACGGATTTGTGCAGGTTAATTAACAGCTCTGTGTACCTGTTTGTGCACGCTGGGACTTGGCCCGCTTCTTGTTTGAGTGGAGGGGATGCTTTGTTGCCGTGCAATTGGTTTTCCCCGAATGTTTAGATGTCTACTTGGTCCTGCCATGCCCTGACATCAGTGCTAAGAGTGGCAGAGGAAAACTGTCCTAACTGCTGGAAATGGTGGTATAGAGCTGTGTGGAGTTACGCTGCTTTCTTCACTGCACAGAGCCCACTTTCTCTCTACTCTTTCCTGCATATGGGATGCTTGGGATGTCGAAATGGAGAGAGCTGGTGCTCATGTCTCCTGAGCCAGAGTGTATTGCCTGTGTGTGGGTGGGTGGTGTATGAGTATCTGTGCTGCTCGAGTTCTGGGCTTTAGGCTTTGAAGTTTCAAGCTCTCGTTTTACAATAAATGGTAATGGTCAAGGACGTAATGCAAAGACTTGGAAATAATTGGATTTGAGGTGGGGGAAAAAATGAGTTTCAGGCTGAGCTGAAGATCACAGTGTCAGAAAAACCCCTCTGGGTGTTTTGAGGCTTCCTCCACCTGTGAGGAGCACTGGTTGTGGGAACTGCTCCTCCCAGTGGTCTGGGACACTGGAGATGTGTTCACAACTTGGATGTTACACTGAACCTCCTCATTGCCCCTCCCAAATCAAGCCAGCTTTGTGCTTGGGATTCTTTCTGAGGTCCAGATCTAGTTTACCAGAAGGATGCTTGTGCTGGAGCATGGCAAGATGGACTGGCCCTGAGGAATTTGCTTCTACAGCATGAGTTGCACTGCTTTGTATTTAGCTCTGTCTGAAACATCCCTATGGACAAGACAGTGCCTTCTGTGCTAAATGGGGAATCAGAGAGCTGTCTGTGTCTTTGTTGAAGCTGGTTGGATGTCTTTGTTTCAACAGAGAGGGAATACCCAGGGATCACCCCCATGGACACAACCCCTTTGCTTCTCATCCAGAATTTCTGCAAGATGTATTCTGCTCTGTTTCCTTTACAGAGACTATATCCTTACTCAGCCTTGCAGTGCCAGGCTCGTGCTCACAAATACCCATCTAGTTATGCTTTTTGTGCTAAACTCTCTTCTGGTCTCATTATCCACGACTGCAGCTTCCACCAGGAACTCCATCCGAGGTCATTCCTGGGGCATCCTTCATGCTAACTGCTCTGAGTTTACTTCCAGTGACAGTAACCCCCGTGAGTGCCGCTGCCTTACGACTGTAACCAACTCCCCCATTTGCAATGCTGATGAATGCGCCAAGAACAAAACAAACTTAAAAGTGGTCCTCTGCAAAGCAGAAATAGCGCCCAGAGCCACCCATGCAGAGCGGTAGCATTTTGTTTTGCAATGCAGAAAATGAGGTTCTGGGTTGCAATGAGTACTCTGCTTCATTTTGGATTCTCTGCCAGCATGCAGTATGCGCTCAGAGCTGTGCGTTGTATCATTTTTACATCTTATTATAAAGTAGCTTTGAGGTACTGGGCACGAAAGATACCATCCACCAATATATTTAACTGGAAGAAAATTGCACAGAGATGAGGCCAGTATTTCAGCTGTCCGCTGCTGTCCAAGCTGTCCTGTTGGCCTCTTTGCATTGCTGCAGAGCAAGTCAGAGCCCTTCCCTATCTCTACCTGTTGGGTTCCCCCACTAATAGGTCCCTGAGGGTGCAGGTCCTGCTCTCAGATGTATGCATGAGGGTGAAGTTTGCTGCTAACTGCATTATTCTGTGAAAGGCTCATTTGAGTGAGAGACTGCAGAAAGCTGCCTTGATAGCCTGCAGTCACTGTGGCAGACTTATTTCTGTTTGAAGAGGTGAAAAAAGAAAAATCCAGCCAGCAGCTGGTGAATGTAGCAATTCTTTATGCAGGTATATCTTCCTAACCTAATCAATTTTCACACCTAATTCTCTTTTGCTGTGGTAGAGATGATGCTCTTAGGCACTGACCTGCAGAGAGGGATGAAGTGAGCGAGCCTAGTGGTTTCTGATGATAATTTGGGGACGACTGAGTTACTTCTCTCTAAAGCTTATTAAGTCTGAGATAGCACATATTGATCCATGTTACAGTACAAATCAACCTCACACAACTGCCCTCCAGAGCACCAGAAAGCAGCTATTTCTTCTGCCATTTCAGTGGTCTCTGCTGGTGTTTCAATCACCCTTCCTCTGTGTGGGCAGCCCAGGAAGCAGGGAGCTGCCTGAGGGTGGTGGGGACTGAGGGCTGTGACACTGGGGTGGCTCTGCCTTTGCAACAGCAGTTGCAAAATGGCACCAGGAGCTCAGAACAGATGGGACCAAAAGGTTTTGCATAGCAAAAATTGCTCTGAATTAAAGAATCATGCATGTTGGAAAAGACTTTTTGGATCCCTAAGTCCAACCCCAGCCCACCCCACCATGCCTATAGCCACGTATCTCAGTGCCACATCTCCACGGTTCTGGAGCACCTTTGGGGATGGTGATCCCACCATTCTGTGGACAGCTGTGCCAGTGCAGCACCACTCTTTCTCATAAGACATTTTTCCTGCTATCCAATGTGAGCCCTTTGCTCGTTGTATGTCACTGCTTAGGAACCAGAAAGCACTTCAGGAGCGCTTTCTACCAGGAGTCTGTTGCAGAATTTGTATCTCTGAGTTGTGAAAGCTTGCAAAGTGAGTAAGAAGTGAAGATGACATGCAGAAGTGCAGCGAAATTACTTGATCTGTTCCAATCCAGCGCGTTTGCCCCTTGATTTGGAATCATTGGATATGAACTGATTGGAATTTGCTTCTGTGATCAAATTCCAGCCATTGGTTTGTCAACATCAGTGAAGGTGTTGTGATAAAAATCAGATTCATTCTACTTGTCTGCAGGCAGCTTACTGTGGAATGAGCCACTTTAATATATTAATCAGACATGTAAGGCAGCATTGTAACAAGGTTAAAAGTGCACACCGATTTCCATTATAAAGATATTCTCAATCAAGCAGAACCTAATCTAGTGCTGTAAGTCACTCTGTAATTCAATTGTACTAACTACAGCGCATGTAAGAGCAAGATGTGTTACAACAAAGCCCAAGAAAAAGCCCTGAAGATATTTTCTATAAAGATGTTTATAATGATTTACATTTTCAATAAGCCTGATTTGTCTTTGGGAAGAGTATAATTCCTTTATCACGGGCAAAAATCTAATAGGAGTCTTTTTTACCTTGTCTGCTGTGTTTTGGGTAAATTATCTTGTGCTGACCTTTAATTGGATTAGGCAGAACTTGCTGTCAGGAAAGGAAAAAAAGAAAAAAGAATTAATATGGATCCAGTAGCTTCAAAACTAAGAAATCAAAGGATAAATAACAAGATCTTTGTGAGGGATGGAAGAACACAGGGCCTTCCTGAGCACTTTATTGGCCTTGGATGGATTAATGTTACCGCAACGAATCCCTGCTGTGCTGAGTGATTTTTACCACTTTCTGCCATTAACAATTACTGCATTTCTGTTGCAGGCTTTGCCCCAGGAGGCTGCAGTGTGGCTGTGGGCACAGCCTTGTGCACCCCTGGGCTGGGAGGTGCTCCTGGAGAGGCTCCCATGGCCCCATAGCGTGTCCTGGTGGTGCTCTGGGCTCAGCTGAAAATCCACTGCTTGTTATTACTTAGCAGGAGATGCTGAGCAGCTTAAAAACCACTGATGATCTGCTGAGCTTCCATGCCTCCAGCCCGGTTGCTTTAGCAGAAGGTGGTATTGAGAATGGGAGAGGTGGCTGTTGGGGTCCTTCCTATGGGAGAGTTACAGGCAGTGGGGTTATGGCCCTCTGTTAGGGATGGCTGTGGGGCACTGGGGTGCTTTGGGGTTGGAAGGGCTTTCTGCACAGCTCAAATCCCCCTTCACAGAGCGGTGTTTCATAGCAAAAAGTGCTCCCAAAACCTTTTGGGATTTGGTGCAGCAGTTCATTGAAGTATAGATCTAAAAAGCTGCGTATACCTGTGAACACAGACCCTCGTGGATTATGGAGTGGCTGTTCTTTGTTACCTGCTTTGATATCACCACTTAAAGCAGAGTTAGCAGTAAGCCTGGTGTGCTCTGTTTTATATAGATGTTATACTTGCTATTGGATTCTTGATAGAAAGAGAACTAATTAAGGAGATGGGATATCATCAGTAGATTTTTCTTCCCTGAGATTTTATGAGCAGTAATTTGGAAAGAGCCATATTAAAGTCATTGAGAAACAAGTTAATGCTGCGTTTCCGAGAATATTACCCTTCTACCCAAAGATTATATTCAAGAACAAACAGTGTACAGTAGCTAATTGCTAGCTGACACATTATAATGGCTTTATACTTCCCAAATTGAATCAGTCTGGTTAAAGAAAAAATGTCTTGCAGTAACTTTTTAATTATTCAACAATGTATTTCTCAAAGAATAATTGAATCGCTGCTCGAGGCTGTAGGGAGCAAGTTGGACCAGTGGATATTGACCACATTTGCAACCCAGCTGACACTGCTGCTCTTAAATAACCTCTGCCAGGCTGTCTCCAGGTTGCTGCCTTATGTTCCAGATTGATGGCGGGTATCTGTTTTTCCTCTCTAAATTAAGCTGCTAGGAATTCATTTCTCTGATTGTTCCTTTCTGTGCTGCAGGCAAAAAAAAAAAAAAAAAAAAGCAGTGCAATATTATAAAATCCACAGAAATCTGTAAAGGAAACCTATTAATGGAGTGAAGGAAAATAGCAAATGCACCTTGCGTGCCTTGAACCCTCATCGTTTAGGAAACATGGAGATGTGGCACTGAGAGACATGGTTATGGCCATGGTAGGGTGGGTTGGGTTGGACGTGGTGATCTTAGAGGCCTTTTCCACCCTTAATGATTATGTCTGTGCCCTGTGTGGTTTCTCACCGGTGGTGGTGGCCATGCAACAGGCAGAGATGCAGAAAGGAACTTGGGATGTTCTTGGTGGAAACTGGCCATCCCTCAAACCGCTTCCTTGCTTCGCCTCTCAGCCTGCTGAGTTGGAGAAGATAACCCTCCCTGCAACAGGAGGGTCTTGCTGGGTCATGCAGCAGAGGTGGTATGGGCATAATAGCGTGCACAGTGAGTTGTGCTCCTCAGCATGACTTTGGTTGGCCTGGCTCGCTCCTCTCTGTTTTTTATGTTGTGTTTTCCCTTTGCTGCGTTCTCATCATTCAGGCAATTCTGCTCCTCTTTCCAGGAATAAAGCCGAGGTTTGGTTGTCTAAGAAACATCATACTGCATGGATCTAACTTAAAACATAACGGGTATGTCAGTGTGCTGTGGGGCCCTGTTCCAGGAAATGTCTCCACTTGGGAAAACTGCATCAGCCTGTGCTGAAAATGAAGCCAATGTGTTTTTTTTTTTTGCTTGACTGGTCCCTACTGTTAGCTGTGCCGGGACGTCAGTGCGTGCCCTGTGGTCTGCTGCCCAGGTCTGCCCATAAGAAACAAATACTCTGTTTTGTGTTAAACATGGAATGAACAAAACACTGGAGGGAAATGCTGACTTCAGAAGTTGTGCTTTAATTGCATGTCATGGATTATAAATGCAGAAGGAACAACTGTGATCATTTAGTCCAACTTCCTCTCTACCTATAAATAACAATAAACAGCCTTTTGCTTAAACACAAAGCAGCTTTCTCTGGTGGATTAAATGCTGCATACTGGCGGTGCTAGAAAGGAGGAACATCTTGTTTGCGTTATTTTATGCACATTTGAAAGGCTCTGCTCCAACGGAGGTCATGGCTCTGTTGAGCAAAAGGGCATCAGTGCAGCGGAGGAGTTGGGTCAGTGAGGGTGGGAGCTGAGTGGGGTGTGCTGGTTTATGTATGTATGGAATGTTGGGTGCTGCTGGGAATGGGGTGCCACGCTGCAATGGGAATGCCGTGGCAGCCCTCTGTTTGAGCCTGGGTGCAGATGGGTCCTCCCAGGCACCCACACTGCTGCTGCAGCGCTGAGGCTCTGCAAAGCATCTCGTGGCACTCTGCTGTGACTGGAGGATGCGGTGAAAAATGACTTGTGTGGCTGTGTTTCCTTCTTACCAGTCCCTCCTCAACGCCCCTGAGGTCCACCGGGCTTTGGAGGTGATGGTCCCCCAGCACTGCCTGCCCTGGTGTGACAGGCGCTGTTATTCTAAGCATTAGTGTTTGTGTGCATCTTACACGTTATAGTGCTGCATTATTTAAAGGGAATGCATTATTGAACAGTGCTCTGCTCAGCGTGGAGGGCAGGTCGCTCCCTGCCACCCCTGCTGCTCCGGCTGCTTGGTCAGGAGGCTGTCTTATGTAATCCCTGCAAGGTGATGTCTGAATCGTGGGTCGTAATGCAACAGGGTTGATTAACAGCAGTTCTCTATCAATGGGGAATGTTAGAGGAATGTGTGCAGAAGACATCTATGTTGTCACACTGCTTTCCTGCTCAAGCGTGTGAAACCACAGTGATCATTACTTACTTCATAAGGACGTGCTTCCGAAAATGGAGGGCTGTAGATTCACTGTTATGCCCATAGTCCTATCTTCTGCTGTGGGAAGAGTGAGGGAGTGGGGAATTCTCTTTCACATCCCCCTGACAAAATGTATATAACAATTACAAGCATAGAATAAGAACGTTTGTCCGAGCTAAATGTTTATTCACTTCTGCTAATCAGAATGGATTCGAGAGTGGGCCACAGTCAGTGGAAGCAGTGCAATCACTCGAGCACTGTGGCAGATTTAAATCAGTAATAAAAGCCCTGGGGAAATTAACAAGACAAAACATTAACCACAGACTAAACATTAACATATATTAGCATTTTTATTACACCTGTAGAAATGGCAAACGGGCTTGGTTACTACTATTAAAAAGTTTATGTTCTATCCCCCATCATCGCAATGTATATTTTGTTTTGAGCCCTTTAGAATTTAATTAAGCCGATTTCTGTCGCTGCGTTTGAGTAATAGACTTCAGGTTCACTTTTATGGTGACTTTGAAGATAAAGAACGCCTTCGTCCCCTGTTTATAATGCTAATGATACGAGTGACATTTAGCAGAGCGGGCTGTGAAAAAGCCACAAGGAGAGGGGAGGCAATGCCAGGGCACGGAGCTGCTCTGCTGTTCTCGGGGATGCAGCATGGGGTGATGCTCAGGGCTTTGTGGGTGCTCCAAAGGCAGCGTGTTTTCTCAAGGTCTTTGATGGTCTGTTCTGAGTGAGGCTGCATAGTGTGGCAAATCGCCCTTTCCGGGGCTGTGTTCAAATCACTTACAGTCGTTAATCGCTTCGCAGTTTAATGCGCGGCGTCTCCCGAAGGGAACTCAGAAATAGGTATAAAATGACATATGTGAACTGCGGAGAGTGGAGAAGATTGCAGGAGGAAATCTGTAAAAATGAGGCCATCCCCTGGAGGGGGTGGGGGAAGGAGGAAGGAAAAAAAAAAACAAGTACCGTCTCTTCCTGGAGAATGAATCTATAGGCAGAAGAGTTCACAGAGAAGACAAATGGAAACTCAAAGTTTAAGCAGAGGTCAAATACAGGAAGCTGTCTTTTGGAGCAGAGCTTGTGGTCCGGATGGGAAGCTGCTGCAGCAGGTACCCGGCTCGTCTGGTGCACTCTCATCTTCCAAGGGAGAGCTGATAAGCTTTTTTCTCTTTCCAGAAAGCTTCTAGGAAATTACCTCTTGAATGCTCACAACTCTTAGAGGTGGTGCTCAGATTGGTGTGGGGCATCACACATGTGCTGCCTCCCAGCTGTGGGTGCCCCATCCCCAGGCTGGGTTGTATGGGGCCCTGGGCAGCCTGAGCTGGTGGGGGGCATGCAGCCCTTAGCAGGGGTTGGAATGAGAGGGGCTTTATGTTCCATTCCAGCCCAAGCCGTTCTGTGATTCCCATGTGTCTATTGCAAGTCAAGTCCTCTGGCACCTCTAAATGAATGGAGGAGCGCTGAGATGGGCGGATGGTGCTCCATTAGGGTTTTCCCTGTGCTCTTATCAGATCAATGCTCCCTCCCAGGCAGAGCCATTACTCAACCCCTGGGGTGTGGGAGACAGCTGCCCACTGCCTGTGGGGACATCCCTAGGCTGGGCTGCCCCGAGGCTGTGGGGCAGATGGGGGGGTGTGTGGTGGTCAGTGGGAGGCAGTGTCACACTGCATCGTGCTTGCTTGGAGAATGCTAATGAAATCAAGGAATTAGCAAGTTTATTAATGAGATGGAGCAGGGAAACCTGACTTTGGCTGTTGAAGTAGTGGTGGTGATGGGCACTTGTGAAAGTCTGGGGATTTGGGAGGGCGTTGTGTTGTGTGCCCTGGCAGCCATTTTTAATTCTCGTATAAACTAACCGAAAAAGCCCAACCCATTTTGCCTAAAAATCATTCTGCCATTTTATTATTCCTTTTCTGTAGCGTAATGCTTCAAGATACAGCCTTTTCTGGGACATGAAATAAGACCGCAACGTTCTTGCACTGAATGTACTTCTGACAGGGACTTGTGTGTGTTTATGATGCCTCTGACAATGATTGAAGCCACAGATCCATCGGCTTCGTTCTGTGGGTGTGCTTTGCATGCCACGTTTGTCCCTTTGTCCCATCTCAGATTGTCATTTTCTGGACTCTAAAATTTCAAGCTTGCTTTAGAATAGTAATGATGATCGGGAAGAGCTTGGGGAACAGAGTCCATGTGTTTTAGTTGCAGATGGGATGCAAAGAAGGGGGAAGGATGGAAACAGACTTGCTGAGATGTTGTCCCAGGACCATTGGTGGCCCAGCAGGCTGCAGCAGATGGCTCGTGAACGCCTTTCCCCTCTCCAATGCGCACGCGATCCTGCCCCTGCAAATGAGCAGGCAATCTGTTACTTCTACATCCCCTCACTTTGCTTAATGTTCAAATCCCAGCTGGATTTTTGACTGAAAAGTGACAATCATTTGGCTGCGACTTCGCAAGATGAGCTACGCATTGGTGTGTTTTTTTTTACTGAGAAGGTCAATGGGTCCTTGAATAAATAACTAAGTAAGAACTTGCAGCACATGCTGCCCAAACTTTCCAACTTCATGCTTGCCAGAACTACATCTGCTGCCCTGTTTTGGGGCTGTGTTTGTGAGAGGGCTGCCATTTGGGGCTCTATCCCTTGCACTCTCCTGCGAAGCCGCAGTGCTGCCCGGGCCCAGCTCTGGGGCTCAGCTCAAACTGCAGTGGGGTTGCATGGCCCCGTCCACCCGGGTGCTTTGCTTTTTGAAGTGGTGCCTCAGATGGTGCCATTGTTCCTGCTGTCACTTGGGCCCTCCTCTCCCATTCAGCACGCTTCAGCATCCTTGGAAAAAAAAAGCCTTGATCCTGGCCTTGCTCTTCTCTCCGAGTTCAATAGGCTTTGCCAGCTGAAAGGCCGCTTTCAAAGGGGGAAGGGGGGCTTTTCAGAGCTGGGGGGAAATCAAAGGGAATCATCACAAATGGATGCTTAAAATAACCGACCTTTTCCCGTGTCTCTCCTCTGCTTTGCATTCCTGTGCGGAATGTGGGTGCGATGGTGGAGCCTTTGTTGCTGCTCATTTTGTGCCCTCTGTCTCTCAACGTCTGCGTGCCCTGTCTTTCCCCTTTGGGGTTTGGAGCAGATCCCATCTGTGAGCCCACCACTGTCTCAGAGGGCACCTTTTGGGATGAGATGTGCAGCACCCCATACGTCTTCATAGAATCATTTGAGTTGGAAGGGACCCTTAAAGGCCATCTGGTCCAAATCCCCTGCACTGAGCAGGGACACTCACAGTTCCATCAGTGCTCAGAGCCTCATCCAGCCTGACCTTGGGTGTCTGCAGGGGCACCCGCCATCTCTTTGGGCAACCTGTGCCAGTGCCTCACCACTCTTATTGGAAAAAACTTCTTCCTTTTTTGATCTAAATCTTCCGCCTTTTAGTTTGAAGCCATTTCTCCATGTCCTATAGCAACAGACAGAAGCTGCAGTGCCTGGCTTCCTGTGTGACTTCACTTTTACTTTGTGCTGTATGGCATCCTGAGCAAAGAAACTTCCACTCTTGATAACGAAACAGGTGATGTTTCTAGTTTATTTGCCCACCCAAATGCAGGATGTAATAGAATGGAATTAATCTCTTCTTGCACATCAGATGCTCTTAGCTTTGGGCAGAGGGTGTGCTTTTAATCTGGTGTGCTGCTCAGGGCTGTTCATCTTTGCTGTGATGTGGAGCTCCATGAGGTGCTGCTGGGATCGTATTGTAGGTATGTGGTTGGTTCCAAGCCTGGATGTGGGAGGTGGGATGAGGCTTGAGGAAAGTGGAATCAGCATTGGCTGTGGTGCCTTTGTGGTCCCTGAGTCTTCTCCAAGTGTGCCCAAGTCCTGCAGAAATGTTGATAGGTTTGGTGAGTTGATAGCTGTACTGGAAAATCTTTAGTAGTCTTTTCCAACCTCAATGTCTCTATGATTCTAAGCAGTTTAGAAGGCAATTCCTAGCGTTGGGTTGGCCTGGTGGTGCCATGATGGAGTAGCTGTCCACCGTCAGCATCCTGCAGAAGGAGATGGGCACAGATCCACCTGCGGTGGGATTGCAGCAGCAGTGCCCTGAGGCTGGCACAGAGTCACGGGGCAGCGGCCATGTGGGAGAACTTTAATGAGGTCTTTTGGATTCTTGCCACTGCAGCCACTTACCGAATCATCATCTGTATGCTAATGACCTAATTTGTGTCATTAACAGAGACCTGTTAATCAAGACCTCCCATGGCATGACTCAGCTGGAGCCGCAGTGTTTGCTGTATTTCAGACCATGATTTTCTTTCAATTAGCAATGATACGTATGATGCTCATCCCTGGGTACCAGCAGCATGAGCTCTGCAGATGCTGAGCTGCTTTGAGCTGCAGAAGGGAGGGCTCAAGATCTGCCTTTTGAAGGGAGGTGTTTCCTAACAGCCTGGCTGGAGAGGTGGAGCATGGTACCCTGAGGTGCTGCGAATTTGAGGAAGGAAGTAATAGGGAGTAATAGGGAGCATCTTGAGCATCCTCCTGCCAGCATGAGCTTAACCCAACAGAAGGGTGCTCGTTCAGGAGTTGAGCTGCATCCTTACGGCAATGGTTTGTTTTCAGGCACTGGGATGTGCATGGAAGGGAGTCCATCACACATCACCTTGGCCTGCAGGCTGGGTGTGTGCATCCTTGTTGGGATGATGTCTTCACCTTCCAGGGCAAGATGTGTGACATCTTTAAAAAGCCTCAAGATCAGACTCAAGTGGGTCTATGCTCACAGGGAGATCAAGTGCATGGGTGTGTTCTCTGCTAATTATTTCACTTCTTTTTTTTTTCCTTGGAGTGGGAAATTGTAAGTGAAATGAGAAGTAACGTAGAGTCCTAAATCCATTCTGAGAGTGATTTGGGAACTGCGGGGTTGCTGGAGGTAAACAGTAGCATACAAAGTTCCTAACCCTCCAGACAGCAGTGTGCATCTTTGCAGTCTTATGTGCTATGTACATAAGTACTTATGGCCCTGAAATTCCCTCACGCTGTGGTGCTTGTGTGTTCCAGGTCAGCAGGCTCTGCGGTCACGCTCAGCAGAGGCAGTATCGATCCACTAATTACCCCGAAGACCTCTTCATTGACAAAAAAGGCCTGAAGGTGACTCACATAGAGCAGGAAGAAACGCTGTCGAGCAGGAGGAGGTGAGTGCACACAGTGCCATTTCTGGGTTTCCTGAGCATCGCTGTTGTGCCAAATATCCCCCCAGGTATAGCTGTAGGTAGAAACGGTGGCTGTCAACTTGAAGCAACGTGCAGGCCAGTGGGCTTATTTCACTTTATTTCTGTGCAGCCTTTCACAATAGTTCAGAAATACGTACGGCCTTCCACTGCATATTACAAAGTGAAGCAGGTGCTGTGCACTTACTGCTGTTGTAAATACAATGAAAATCTGTGCAGAAAAGGGCAAATTCAGACCTTCTTGTACCTGGGGCTGGACTAGCTTGGAGCAACAGAGCCACATTCCTGATATGGTTCCCATAAGGTAGCAGCAGGACTTGCATTCCTCCCTTGTCTCGACATGTTGGAGATGTTGTTTGGGGACTATGCAGCCTCATGAGATCTGCTGCAACAAATCACACGAGCTCATACCTGCAGATACGGAGGAGTTTCTCCTGTCTTCTCCCTGTCCTGCTTGGAGCTCTGGGCAGCAGGAAGGCTTTCTTCTTTCTTCTCTCCCTGATGCTGCTTGGGTGTGCAGGATGTGAGGAGCTGGGCATGACATGAATTGGCTTAGGGCTGGTGGGACAGCAGACCATCTCTTGTTTCGCTGTGCTTGGTATAAGTGACTGGCCCTCCCTCCTTACATCGCAATATGTGACTGCAGGAGGTGGTTGCCCAAAGATATGTGCAGGAAGGTTGGATCTGAGCTCCCACCCTGTGTAAGGGCTTTGGGGTTCCCCAGTCAAACCCTTGTTTATTGGTGTGGATAGGGGAAGATGGGTTGTGATAGGCTGGCAGGCTGTGCTGCGCTCGGCCAGGGGAGGACTCGAGTTCCCACTGCTTCTGCTTCCACCTCCTCCTGCAAAACCCAGCACAGGGCTTTCCCTTGTTTCGTCTGCCCCCAGCTGGCAGCCGGGAGCTTGGGCTGGAGAGGAGACCCCGAGCCCACAGGAACCTCAGCAAATCCCTGCTCCTGGAGAGGGATGCAGGGAGCCTGGCACCTCCTGAGGAATAACCGATTGCCAGAGGGATAAACGTACTGAACTGCAGCCAGGAGGTCGTGAGGCCAAGCCTCATCTCCTATGGTTCCCTGCTACTCATATTCCTATGCTCTGTGCAACATTTACCTAATCAGATCTGCTGTCATTTCCCGGTGATAGCTGTTGAGTGCCCTCAGGTGACCTCTTCCATTGCAAGGTGCAGACCTAAGCTGCAAGAACCGCTGCATTCCGTGCCCCATTTCTGGCTGCTGCCGGAGCCCTGGGCTTGACCCATGCTCTGGCCCTTCTGGACCACTGCTGGAAGGGATCTGCCTGGGCTGGGTGACCCTGGAGCTGCAGTGGGCTGAGGTCCGACTGCATCCCCTCCATCGGGACAGTTCTGCCCTGAGAAGTGCATATTCAGCCCTTGACTGAATATCATCAGAGAATGATGCACGGTACTGCTTGAGGTCACAGACAAGATTGATGCTTTGTGGCCTGTTTGTACCCTGCTGTCCTCTTGTTGTGTTTGGCCGTGTTGGCTGCCTTCACTGCTTAAATGCCATCAACCCCATATGTTCCTTTTGAGACTGAGAACCAATTTTTCCCCCTTCCTTCCAGGGAACTGATTACGAAGCTGAAGTCTCACAGTGATTTTTACAGCACCTTGCCAGAGTACATCTGCAACCACAGCTCTGCTGTTCAGAATGACACCGTTTGCTGGAACGGGCAAGAAGTCGTGGAGAGGTGAATCATTTCTTCCTTCCCTTTCCCCAGCACTGCTCATCATTTCTTATCCAGACCAGGACCCTGCTTACTGCCTTAAGAACCCTTTGGCAGAACTGGCATCTGCTCGTGTTGCAGCTCAGGTCAATGTGCAAAGCGTGGAGGGGAGAAGTGGCTGTGTGCTGCCCTCCACTGAGCTCTCTGCTCTGCTGTGAAATCCCTGCAGCCACAGGCAGGCTTTGTTGCAGCGAGCCAGGGAGAGGGGAGAGGCAGCAGCTCAGCACAGCCATGCACAGAGGTTATGGGGTGGGTGCATGGGGGGGCACGTGCAGGCTGCACTTGCTGTGATGGTGATAACAGAGAAGACAAGACTGGGATTCATAGCATAAAATAGAGGGGGGAGGAGGGGAATGTTAATAAAAATGGAGCATTTTCTTGCGAAAAATGTCTCTTAGGAACGTAAATGTGGAAATAGAACTTGGAAATGTTTTTTTTTTTTTAATAATTACATTTAAATCTTCTTTAATAACCCCACTTTGCAAAGCATCTTTTGCTATTAAGTCGTTTGCATAAGGGAAGAAGTAGAAATAAGATCAGGAAGCTGTGAGTTGTTGAGATATTAATTATAACTTCTTGATTCAGTAACCTCCAGTGGTGATTAGCCTGCACTTGCAATACTGGCCTGAAACACTGAAGGAACCAAAATAGCATCAAAATGTATTTGGAAAAGAATTACTTGAGCATCTAAGATTGCAACCTTCGCCAGTGGTGCTGCTTCACGTGGAGCTGAGAATGCCAAAACAGAGTGCTCTGGGCTTCCTGGCTGGGGATCCCTTTCAGGAAATCTGAGAGCATTCCTGACAGTCAGGTGCATTCCAGGAAACCCCAACCACCAGTGTGTTTGTTCAGCCTTTTCCCCCAGAGGGAGCCAAGCAGCTGTTTGCTGCGTAAAAGTGCTTTTGCAGGCTGCTCTGAGAATGCTGTGATGTGCCTGAATTTCTGGTGCAGCGACAGCCGTTCTCCTGCTGGACTGATGAGCAACTGCTGGGCCTTGTTCAGAGTCCACCTTGCTGCTTTGCATGGGAAATGTGGTGCTTTTTGAATCTCTGGTTTCAGTTTCAGGCTGTCGAGATGATAGTTTGTCCTGCGTGTGTTACTGCTGTCAGAGAGGGGTTGGAATTTCTGGGGTTGGTGTGTGACACAAGAGGCCTGCGGGCACCTAGGACAACACAGGGATGGATGGGTGTGCGCTGTGTTATTGTATCTGGTGCTGTGCAGATGATGGGCAAAGCTGGTTGGGCACTGCTCTGTCACTGAGTCTGCATGGACCCATCTGGGCTTTGCTGGTGTTCTCATAGGGCTTGAGGCCATTTACCTCTCACATCCTTGATGTAATCCTTAAGTGTTAATGAACTTAGAGAGAAACCCTGGGCCAGCCATGCCTTCCTGCTGTGTCACATTCCCCATACTAAGCCACGAACCACCCTGTTTCCTCCTTGCCCTTACCTCCCTCTGCCCTGATGGAGCACAGCATGCACCTGCGGGACTCCAGGTGCAATGTGCTCCACTGATGGCTCAGCACCACTCACTCTGCTTTCTGTATCTTAACTCCTCTTTAAGTGGTGCCTCTCACATTTTCTTTTATGTTGTTTTACCTTGTGGTCCTTTGTCTGTCCCATTTACTTCTTCTGGTTGGCCAACTTGACAGCAAGAATTTGTCCTCCTTCTGGGGATTGGTGTGTGGGTTAGTAGCTTGCTAACTTTCTCTCTTGGGGTTTTCAGATGTGATGCCTTGGCCTGTCAGAAGGCATACCTTGCCAGCTGTACAAGGACAACAGATTTCCCTGCTCATGCCCTGAGCAGTGCCTGTGTTTTTGCTGTGCTGAACACAAGCCAAAGTGGAAAGGAAAGAGAAAAGGCAACGAGCTGCTGTTTTTCAAACTTCTCAGTGTACAAAAAACATCCCATGCTGTGATTCCCACAGCTGACGCCCTGGCTGGATAATTAGCTCATGTAAAGCCTTCAGCTTAAGCCAAGTGGGTGTTGAGATATTGAACTCATCTCAGTTTCTATGGGAGTTAGAATCTCGGAGCTGATTTGAGCCTTATATATAGCACCAGGTTTTTACAGCATTTAATACTAAAAGCCTATTAAAATCTAGATTCTCAGAGTTTAATAATCTGCTTACGCTGGTATATTCCTTCCAAGCTGTTCTGAATAGAATGACAGCAACATGTGCCTGCCGCAGAACTTGTGAGTGCTTTAAGTATTGCTGTTAGATATTACCATTCCCAAACTGCTTCAGACGAACTCGTGCATTAATCTAAATCACCCACATAACTCTTGTTCTCCTTACACCAATTCCAAATGAATATATTTTTAGCACCTTGCCAGATCCTCTTCTTCAAGCTTAGGAGTCTCAGATTTCCCTGTTTTTTGCCAGCGTGCTGTGGTTTGTTTTAATCATACAAATCATAAACAATGAAAGCACAATTGGAAGCAAGGGAGAAAAATGAGATTCTGTAATTGGAACAAAGGAAATTCCATGCCAGCAATAACCCTTTAGCTCATGAAGGGTTTGGTTATTTCTGGCAGCGCTGCAGAATAGCTGATACAATGGAGTCCCCAAAGAGGGAGGCTGTATAACTTTTCAAGCACATAAAACACAGCTTTGTAGCAAATGTAAGCTATAATGAAAGGATAGTAGGCAAATTCAGTGGGTTATTGAGTGGCCATAATTGTTTCCAGAGTATTTCAGAAATGAAGACCATGAATCTTCCTATATTAAGCCTGCTGCTTGGTCTCAGGTTTAACCAATCCTTCCAGAATCTATTTGTCTTGAACTTTACTGAACTGATGTAAGAATGGAGGGAGGCTTCAGGCTGTCCTTTTACACTTCAAACTCCCATTGTTTGGCTATGAATAATGCAGTATTTGCTGTTCTTACCTGAGACTCCACGTTTTAATAAAAGCTAACATCTGCAGCACGCTTACCGCCTGCAGCGCAGCGCATGGAGTGGTTTGGAAGAGGCAGCATTGCTCTTTGGCAGGGAAATAATGCAGCAAAACCTCAGAGGGCCCTCATGGCAGTGAGACCGGGGCTGAGAGGAAGGGTGGAATTTGGAAACCCACCAGAAGATGTCTCTCTGATTTTAGGTCTGAGCGCTCCCCGCTGAGAGCGCTGTATCCTTCTGGTTGCTTTTGAAGAAACCTGCTCAGAGCTGCTGGTGGTGTAAATTGGCTGTGAGTTCTGGTATTTGCCCTTTTAAGGACTCCTGCCCTCCAAAGAGGCAAGGTTTGGCCATTGAAGTGGGGCCCTGTTTTGTAGCAGTCTGTGTTGCGCAGATCTGGTAGAGGAAGAGCCTGCAAACGATACTTGCTTGTAAATTGTACAGTTGCCTTTGAATAAGTACTGTGCAAGTGGAAGGCAAGCATAAATTGTTACTTGGATTAAAAAAAAATAGCTTACTTTTCTTTTTCTAAAAGGTGTAATTCTTTGTTTGGCTTAGAAGATTACTTTCTCTAAATCATATGTCAGGCTTTGCAGTAACTCATCTCTAATCCTAGCATGGCCAAGAAGGATGAACACACATATTACTTCTATTGCCATATATTTAAATTGCATTTGTCATCTTGTCTACCTTGCTCTGAAATGAAAGCCAAGAAAGAGCTGCGTTTAGACTGAGATGACCAAACATTCACAGGAGACGTTTGTGGATGGTGGGGAGGAAAGGAGGAAATCCCTTAATGTGATCTCACCCTTTGGCACTTATGTCCGGTAGATGAGATGGAGAACAAAGGGTCTATAGGTGTGCTATCCCTACAGAGGACTTGAGCTCATCAATGTTTTCATCAGGTGGTTGTCATTTAAGTTGTTTTTAGCAAGGGCTACATGACATTTGTCTTTGGAGAGCACTGTGACCCCAGCAAAAGCCTGTCCCCAGGGAGCCTGGGCAAGGAGCTGCTGCTGACCGACACGGAGGCACATCAAAGAGCAGAGTACTTTGAGCTTTGCTTATGAAGTGGAAGCCAAACCATGCTCATATTGCAACACTGATACCCCTTCAGTGCAGGGCTCCCATGACCATTGGGTGGACTTCACCCACTGTGTGTTTGCTCTCCGGCGCTGTTGTCCCCGTGGTAGAGGTGTACAGTGGGGTTGGTGGAGCTGCACAAACAGAAGGGGCTGTGCTTTTGGTGTATGTTAAAAGTGGCTCAGGATAGCTCAAATCTCTTTTTTTCCTTAACTGTGGCTGGGGAACCCTGGAGGAAGCGAGCCCACTCGGCACACAGGGGAGCTATGTGCCAGGAGCTCCTTGTCCTCCAGCTCTGTGGGGTCTCCAAAAGCATCTCCCTGTCCTCTTAAGGTCCTTGGGGGCCTGGCTGCTTGGCCCAGCCTGCAGAGAGAGATGCCAGCATTTCAGGAATGCTTGTCCCTTACTGAAACTGCATCTCAGAGTCCTTAAGCCTTGGTCTGGCTGCATCCTGCGTGCCTGAATGCATGGCAGCCTGCGCCTCTCTCCTGCAAGCTTGGTACCTTGCTGTAGCTGCCTTCCTCCCTTATACGTGACCTCGTGTAGGTATGGAAATCCTTTCTGGCAATGCTGCCTGAATTTCAGAAGGGCTTTCACCCACTCAGACCCGAGCTATTGAGTTCCTTCGTGTAAAGCTTCTTAGGAGAGAGATTGTAATAATTCAGGTATGCACCAAACAGCGGCTCAGTTCTGCTCTTACTAAAACCTGTGGGAGATTTATCCAGCTAGTTAAATCGCTTAAACCACAGGAGATTTTTTTCCACTTTAAAGTGTTTCTAAATTCAGTTCACAGCGACGTGAAAAAACGGTAATTCCTTTGGCACTGTGACAGCCCTGCGTTGTACGGACGACTGTGTTCAGCCGCCGGATGCGTTCCTCAGGTTGGCACGGTGGCACGAAGTGACTCTGAGACGAATGAGGAGCAGGTTGAGTGGTTCGCTGCTTCCCGTGTTTTGTTCCCCTGCAGGGGGTTAAATGCACTTCTGCGGAGCAGGGCTGCTCCGTGCTTGCGGCAGCGCTGGCTTCCCACGAGGTGGAGCTCAGAGCACGCGGTCCCAGCTGGTTTTTGGCCGGGGCTGTGAGCTCTCAGCCTGGAAGAAACCTCGGACTGAGTGGGGAAATGCCTTCCTGAGCCGGCAGCTATTGTGTCTTGGGTGTATCTGTGCTTGGTGCAAGGGATGCTGATGGGGATGCTGAGTGCTCGTATACAGGTAACCCCTGGTTGGTGTGGAAATAAACTTCAGCACTGTGTTTTTAAATGATGTGACTATTTCATCCTGGAGAAAAGTTGTTGGGGAGACCCAGTAGCAGCATGTCAGTATCTAAAGGGGCTGTAAGAAGGGAGGGGACAAGCTCTGTAGCAGGGTCTGCTGTGATAGGACAAGAGGAAATGATTTCAAACTAAAAGAAGGGAGATTTGGATTGGATGTTAGAAGTTTTTTTCCAATAATGGAGGTGAGGCACTGGCACAGGTTGCCCAGAGAGGTGGTGGTGCTCCATCCCTGGAGACACCCAAGGGCAGGGGATGGGGCTCTGAGCACCTGATGGAGCTGTGGGTGTCTCTGTTCATTGCAAGGGAGTTGGACTAGGTGGCCTTTAAGGGTTCCTTCCAACTCAAACAGCTCAATGACTCTGATTCTTTTTCATGCTGAGGACAGATTCCTGCTCCATGAGTGTAAATCCAGAGTTGACTTCACGTCCATAGGTGTCTTAATCTCTTATTGCTAATTTGGAGTTTAAGTGTAGCCAACCTCTTGTGCATTTCCAAAGCCCTCTGTGCACCCCAACAGCTGTTATGGATGATGATCCATGTGCCTCCTGCTTTCTCCCCCAAGCAGGGCACCCTCCCAGAGCTGGTCCCACCATCCCTCCCATCTCCATCCCCTCATTCCAATCACTGCACATTACCCCCCTGGCTGCATGGGGTGAAGGATCAATGCGTGCACATGGGATAGGAGCTGGCAGATGGAAACAGTCACCACAGTGGTCGGATGCAACACACAGGAGATGAGGCGTAGAAATACTCCTCAGGTTTACCCACAGCACCGGGAAAACAGACATACAGTAAGGCAGACTGTGCTTGGCGTTATCTTGGCAGTGTGCTGGGTTCTGGCAGCGTGTGCTTGGGCTGTCAGCTCTGGGAGATGAGGGCTTGTTTTGTGTTTGCACAGTGCCGGGGCCCGTAACTGGGGCTGCAAGGAATGCAAACAACCCACAGCTCAGGAAGGCACCAGTGTGCTGCAGTGAGTGGTCTCGGCCTCTTACTGAGCTCCTGGAGCCCAGGCTGAGGTCAGTGCAGGTATGCTTGCCTCACGTCCCAAGTGTCACAAGCTGTTACCCCAGTACCTGGAGTGCTTTTCTCCAAAGAAAGGCATGCTCTGATTCCTGTGATTTCAATTTATTTGCTAATTGCTGATGAAAAAGCTGAGAGCTGGCTTGGCCACGCTGCTCTGCAGAGCATCCCTGCAACCTGCCTGGGGAGGCTGCACCTGGGGGTCTCTCAGCTGCTCTCAATCTGCTTCACGTGTGCTTTACTGGCATGCATCATGCCCATGTAAATCCAGGATATTGTATGGTGCAGAGCCCAGCACTGCACCGTCAGGTTACATTCTGCCTGAGCAGTTACTTTGATCCCCAAGGCTGGATCTCATCAAAGGCTGAAATCAGTTTTGTTTGACAACACCTATTTTCCATTAGCGATGTTGACAGCATTAATTATATTCTGATGCTTTAATTCTTTATTATTGAAATCACACATCAGCGATAGTCATTATTTTGCAAGGGGCTGATGTTATGCTAATCAGCTTGCAGCTAACTGGGTCATCCCACTCATTTTTTTTGGCTGTGGGCACACTACCACTCTTGTACTGGAGTCTCTGTGGTCTGCCAAGACTTATTTTAAACAAACATGAGCAAGCCAGAATTTCTCAGCCAGCTCTCTTAGGACTCTTGGGTGCAAGCTATGTGATAATATTTATCCCTGTTGTATATTGTTTAATGTCTTCCTTGGTTACTAATGGTCTGGAAAGGAGTTCATTGTCCTCAAGTGATGCAAGTACATCATCTTGCTTCTTTGTAAAGGCAGAACGGATATTTATGGGAAACTTCTGCCTTTTCTGTGTCATTATTAACTGTTTTATTCTCTCCATTTTTGAAGGGACTGGTACTTAGTTTCGTTTGTGCTGATCTCTGAAGATCTCTTCTGTGTTAGCCCATTGGATCACGGTCTTCTTTGTTCTCATTCCTGCAGGTACAGTCCCCACATCCCAAGGAATGGAGCAAAAGCTCAGCCTGGTAACCATGAAGGGAAGATGAAAGGTCCTGAGCCAGTGATCAGCCAGATCATTGACAAGCTGAAACACATCAACCAGGTCTGTTGCAGGCTTGCCAGCAGGGATGGTTCCAGAGTGGGTGGTTTCCAAATCAGTCTGACTTCCCCTACACTGTCTTTGGGCTCAGCCAAACAACCCCGGGCAGCTTTGGGTGCAGAGCTGGTGCCACCTTGGCCCCACTTGTTGCCAGCTCATGTAGCAGATCCTTCTTCAAGCCCTTGGGCTAAATAGGAGCATTTGGGATCAGCCTGTGCCTAGGTGCTGGATGCATCCCTGTGCTACACCTCTGCTGGGTGTTCATCCCTGGCACAGTGCAAGGTGGTGCTGCTGTGGTGTCCCTGAGCATATGGTGCTGGTGTATGTCAACGTGGCACGTGCCCAACATCAACTCTATTTGAAGTCCCCTTTTGCTTTGCAGACAGAGAGGGTCACTTGCTTCTTTGCTGTATGTCCTTGGAAGTCCTTTCCTCGTCAGTGCAGGGACAAGTGGCCATTAAATGGGGATGTGGCAGAGCTGGCTGAGATCCTTTCTGCCATGCTGGGAGCTTTCTTCCCATGGTCTCGGACCCGGTGTCGTTGCAGGGAGACAAGCAGTATCATGTCTCTACCCATTGTGCCAGCCTAGGTGAAGTCTGTGAACAAGCCCCGCTGCTGCCAAGGTGCGAGGGGGCAGCTCTGTCATGTGTTCAGGTGGCGAAGGCTGAGAGCTCTGCAGAGGAAACTGCCTTTCACACAGTGCAGCTGCTGCAGGAAGAGTTTAACTTCCCAAAGCTCTCCTACAGTGTTGCCTGGAGCCAGCCCTGCCTTCCCCATGAACTAGACTGGGGTCTGGCTCTGCAGTCTGTGTTGCTGTGCCTCTCAGAGAGGATCCTACAGGCTGACAGCTTGGACCTCTGTGCTCTCTGGGAACAGCCAGGCAAACACTTGGGTAGTAACGCTGTCTTCCAGCAAGACTGAGCTTCCCACTCTCCCTCAGAAGAGCTTTTCCTGGTGAGGGCATTGCCCACGATGGCCCCTGCATGATGCTTTTGGCAGCGGCAGCTTCCTGGGGTTCAGCCCAGCTGCACCGGGGCCGGTGGGTTGGGAGGGCTGAGCTGCCTGAAGTTGCTGGCGTAGCGACTTTTCTGCTAACCTCTGCTTTCCTGCTCCCACGGCTGTCGGGGACTGTTGTGACAGCAGCTTGTGCTCGGAGCCCTGCGATGCCGACACGCCTCGTTAACCACTGCCTGGGAGTGGGGTGCTTGGGGTCCCCGGCACACGGTGATGGCAATGCAGCCATGCTGCCTTCACGTGTGGAGCTGTGCCATCTGCCAACAGCACGTAATTATTAAGGGAAGGGGGGGAGGTGAAAATAGCATAATCAGCTCCCTATTAAATGGGGTAGAGGGCAGGTTTCAACCTGCAGGTGATAATGATATTTTGCCGTTCGCAGTGAGAAAGTCGCACCGAACAAAACATGGTTATTAGTGTACTTGAAACTGCTGACATAAAGTAGTTGTGAAATGTTGGCTGCCAGATTAGGTCAAGTTAGGTCTTTGCTGAGCAGTTCAGGCTGCCAAGGAGCTGAGATTCATGGAACGAGAGACCCTGGGTAAACACAGCTCGGCTGGGTACAGCTGTGTGCAGCCCTGTCCTAAGAAAAACAGGGGTACGTGGGTGAACGTGGGCAGCTCCTGGGCTCTTATGGGGCTTTCTCTTGTTTGCTTGTAGTATCAGGTTGGAAAGTTGTAGCGTTGTGGGGAGCGGGTGAATTGTTTTGCTTTGAGCGGCAGAAACTGTAAGAGTTTGAAGAAATCAATCCCTTTGGAAAGTTGTGCTTGAGAAAAAGGGGGAGTAAAATAGGGAGAAAATGGAAAGTGATTTGTGAAAATTATTTACAAATGCAGCTATCGGTACTGAGGATTGATGGTAAGTGACTTATATCCTGGTAAAGTATCATGGAATCATAGAATGTGAGTTGGAAGGGACCCATAAGGACCATGCTGTGGATGTTACTTAAATTTGGGATTTTGGGTGTCAGAGCGAACCATCGCATTTATTTTCTTGGCCTACTGAAGTTCTGTGATCTCCTTCACATCTGGAACACATCTTGAAAACCGACGAAGTAGGAAATGTGGAAGGAGCAGCTCTGGATGAATTACAGTTGTTTTTCAGGTGTTGGCTCCGGATCTGGGAAGCAGTGTGGGCTCCCAGGGTGGGGAGGGCTGAGAAATGGTGCACTGACCCAACACGATGGGCAGTGGTTTCTGAGGGTTTTCAAGCATCCAGAACCTTTAAGAGAAAAGAACATTCGTAATGCTCAGAGCTCTGACCTTGATTCCTGTGTGACCACAGGTATATTATGGGACAAGTACAACTTAATGGAATCCTCCTCATTTGTTGTGCTGGAGGTGCAGGTCCTGAGTCCATACAGGTGGACACAGGAGCCGTGCCAGTTGGTGCAGTTCTTGTTAACTTCAGGCTGCCCACATCATTGAATTAATGTGCCTTTTTTCAACAGGGCACCAACTGAAGTCGGGTGAACTTGTTTGGTGAACGTATTGCTTGAGGAAACCATTAGTTCACATCTCCTCCAACTGAGTCTGGTTAAGTGCGGGCAGACAGCAGGAATTCTCTTCAGACTTCTCCAGTTTGAAACAAGTGTTGTTTGTGCAGCAGAACCAAATGCACACAGACTGAAAAGAGTGCAGAAAAGCGAGCCTGGAGAGAAAAGGAAGTCAACAAGTTTGCCAGCTTGCATTAGCGTGGTCTGAGCACCTTTTATCACGCTACAATGAATGAGCGAATGAAGCGCGGCCATCTGAGCGCTGTGTTGCCTCAGGTCGGCTCCTTCTGGATGAGTCACACTTGGTGCCCACTCATCACATTGTAACCCCAGACCATTTCTGTTTGGTTTGAATGTGAGGTTGTGGGTGGTGCTATTTTTTTTTTTTTTTTTTGCACATTGGTGGGCGAGATAGTTTATTATGGCTGTGTTGGATGTGAGGGTTTCTTTTCAGTTCTGTTAGAGGTCTACCAAGTTGTGATTTGAGTTATTTTTGCTCTGTGCCCAGAGGCAGGAATGGCCCATCCATAAATATTAGCGTTGTTATCTCAGCTGGGAGGCCAAGGGTCACCTTCAGGAAAATGAGTTGGAATCAGTTCCTAACTTTTATTTCCCAGAGTGAATGGGGTCCGTTACTGTCTAGAAGGGTTTTCATTCATCCCACACGTGAGAATATATTGAAGTGGAAAGGTTATTCATTGTCAGCACGAGGTCTTGCTCCATTTTTTGTGACTTGGTAGCATCCCTAGGTGAAAAGCAGTGTGCAAATGAGTTATTTCCTCTGCTCACTCGATTTTCTCCCCACTGTGGGGATGGGCTGACAGATGGGAATGAGGTTTGAGCCTTAGCTTACCTGCAAAACAGCATGGTGAGCTGGGGCAGTGGTTGTTCCTGTTTTGCGGGTGGGCAGATGGAGCAGTGACATCCCATACAAAGTCTGGGGCAGAGCAGCATCTCCTGAAGTTTAAGCTTCTGCCCATTTCTGATCTCTCCCTATGCTTAGATGAATCCTATTGCTTATCATAGGACGATCTCTAGGAGGAAGAGCACAGTTTTAGAAGAGAAGGGAGGAAAGAACTGCACTAAAAATGAAGAATAAAATCCATAAAAGGAAAGTTAAGTGAGGGAGATGTGCTTTTACAAGACTGAAGGGGCTGGAAACGTATTGTACATTTCCAGACACTGGAGTTAAGGGCTCATTTAGAATATTTCAGATATACTAGAGTCTGACAGTTCTTTGGTTTCCACATCAAACAATCTGTAATTTATTGCCCCGTATAGGGACTGTGTTTTTATCATATTGCAAATTCTCTAGCCAGAAATCTAACTACCACATAAGCCCTTGAAAAAAAAAATAACAAAAAAACCCAAACCCTTTGGAGATCGGAATCCAGGCACTGTGTTTTCACAGACCCTGAGAAACCAACTCTGATTTATTTCCTTGGAAATAAGGGGAGCACAGGGTTTTGTGGAGCGTTACGGCTGGGCAGGATCTCGCTGCCTCTCCGCATCCGTGGCTCAGCCCTGCAGTGGGAGCCGTGTGAACAGACCCTGCACTGCTCTTCGTGGGCTTTACAGGAGGATGAGAGCAGCATTTCCAAGTTTTATGAGGCTGTAAAGCACGGAGCTCTAGATGGAGGGGAAGGGAAAAGAAAAGTAGGCGAAGAGGGGTGAATGGCTGAAGGCAAAATATACTTAGTTTGCGAAAGCATGTGCCAGAGGTTAAATAGCTGCGTTTGAAGCTGGCTTGATCAACCAATATATCTGATATTTGTTTGTGGGTTTAATGGCCTGTTTCTTGGAGGCCTGGCTGCTGGGAGAGGGCACGGCAGAGGTCATCCAGAAGTTAATTTGGAAGGAGGCCAAAAGGCCACAACTTGATTGAATCAAATGTAAACAAAATGGGCCTGGGAACAGCGCGGTACGTCCGAGGGATGGGGATGGGGGTGGCAGAGGGTCAGATCTGGTCCCCGCGTGGGGAGACCCACACATGGGCTGTGTATGGGGCATGGAGATGGTTGTCCTCCCAGGGAGGTGACAGGGGCTTGGGAATGGCCTTGTGGGCGCTGTCCCTGGTGGCTCCAAGAAGGGAAATCCATTGGGTGCGTGGTGGTAGACTGATGAGCTTTCAAGGCTGTATTTCTCTTTCACATGCGGTGGAATCATGGCTCTCTGTGTCCTGCCAGTCTCAGTGAGCTTCACTGCTCCCACCTTCTTTCAATTCCCTGCCCAGATGAAGCAGTGTAATGGTTAGAATGCACGGACTCCCAGATTGCTGAATGAAGTGATGCACAACGCTTGTCTCTAGAAAATACACTATTTAACTTGCACTAAACTGAGCCACTTTTAGCTCATTTTCCACTTCTAAACTAAATAAGTTAATGCTACGATATCCGAAGTGCTGTATATGTGTAATATAATTTATCAAGTCCTCAAAAGAAAAGTTAATAAACACAATAATTGCTTGGACACGCCTTTTGTTCAACATTATTAAACAGTTTGTAACAATTAAAATATTAAAACCACATGTTGTCGAAAGCAACCAGACGTTGCAATTATTTTTTACTAAGGCCATTAAACAAGACGACAGAAGATTTTTATTTTAATGATAAACGCATTTTGGAGTGAATCAGCTAATTCCTCTTTTACTGCACAAAATAGTGCATAGCTCCACCAAGTCTAGGCCTGGTATTTAAGGAGCAACAGTGCTGTCCTCTTGAGCTGTGCCTCCACTCTTGTTAACGCACCACTGTAAATGCTCTCTATGGAAGCAACAATTAGAAGATTTTGTAAGTCAGGGGAAGAGTGACCCTCTGGAAGCAGAACATAATTAAATTGGGACGTATCTTATTGTTTGGTGATGTTTTAAATCCAAAATCATTCTTCTCCTCCTCGCTTTCAGCACGCCAGCTATCATGTGTCAGGGGCATATCTGCAAACATCCCCGCGTTATCGGCATGGCTGTGGGAACGCTGTACCCGCAGGTCACCCTCAGTGGGTTTTCCTTAACAGCCTGAGATTAATTGAGCTCGGTGTGTTTGTGCGGGTGGTTTTAAGCAGATGGTGACTGGCTAACGTGTAATCTGGGCTGCGTCTGCTGAAGTTCCTTGCCGGTTTTGCATGTGGTCTTGCATGACACGGAGAAGCGTAACGAGTACACTGTTGAGCCCCACGCTTTTACTTCTTGTGGCAGTTAAATATGCTGAGGAATGCAAGGTATTTCCCATTTTAAGTAAGGAAAGGGTGGTAAATAGCTGTGTTTCTGGCAGTGCTCAGTGACGCTGGGGCCTGGCAGTGCTGAGCATCTCCTGGCTGCTGTCTGTCACTGACCCATTGCTTTTATCAGAGGTGGTGGCAGAAATCCTGTCACTGCAGGAGGCCAGTTTCTGGAGGGAATGTCTGAAAAAGGAAAGCCTCAGCTGTACCTTCTTTTTGCTAGTGCCACTTCCCTATCCAGTGGTCATTAGCAGTGTTCCACCTCTTACCAGTGTTAGATGACTGCACAGCTTGGCAGTGACCAGGAGCAGCCAACCCTTCCCATGCAGTGACTCTGCTCCTGGCTTTTCTCAGCAGGACCAGGAAGCTGAGGTGGCTGAGCTTGGGTCAGGGTTTTGGGTTGCTTCCACACCACTTTGTTCAGAGTGTTTACGTAACATAAATAGCATTTTATTGCTCTCCTTCCCCGAAATTCCCTGGTTGCTGCAGTCTTATGCAAGAAGAGGGATTCAACTTTGCCCTTGTGGCTTCAGCCCCGGGGGTACCGTGCGAGGAGGCAGGTGCCTGGTGTGTGTCCTCTGAACAATGCGGTGGAAATCAGCTGGGAAAAAATACCTTTGAGAAGGGATTCATTTTCTTTTGTGTCCAAAACAAGCAGCTGATGCACAGCAGTGCTGTAAGACAAACACCAGATATCCTGTACCAGCGCCGGGGTTTATCCTGTTGTGGAGGAAACAAACCTGGATGAATCGTTGTGCAGCAAGATGCAGTGGATCTGTTGATAAGAAATTAATGCTCAAATAATGTTATCATGTGCCTCATTAATTGTATTGAGTATCACCATGTGCTGTGGCTCAGCCTGGGAAGTGGGATCAGTAGGTGCGTCCGAGGTTGGCTGTCTTCCCTGTGCCCCATGCACAGGACAGCAGCATCCCTGGTTCTGCCAAAGAGCTTCTCTGATACGGTTGTCATTTAGGGCATTTCTCCCCTAAATTTGGCTTAACGGCAGGAGTTTAAAATGTGGTCCAGACTGAAGTCATGGGACCCAATCTTCCTCTTCCTGAGCAGGCGTAGAAGGTCACCCCTGGTCTCCTTGGCCACAGAGCAAACCTCGTTGCTTTTGTTCTTTAGGAAAAGACTTACTAACAAGAACAGTGCTTTTAATTCCAACGCGATGGAGCACAGCTTTGTAGCAAAAGGATGGGAGGAAAGAACAGCAATGTTGGATCTGCTGCGGGGCAGCACTGTTCTGCTGTCCTCCTGCCCCAGGCTTTGGGAGGCTTTGCTGGGAGCTGCCCTGGGCTGTGCATGAGGTGTTTGTTGTGCAGCACACCTTGTTTTGTTCTGGGAGCTCTCCCCATGCTCTGCCCCATGTCCATGGAGCAAATGGCCACTGCACAGCCCTGAGAGCCAACTGTGCTGCTGTCAGAAAGTGATTGATGTTTTATATGCTTCAAACAATGAATAATTTGTCATCATGCTCCTTTTGTTGCACCTGCTGATGAAGCAGCTGCTGGTAATTAGGCAGGCCTGGTGCTAGCACTGCACTCCCCTCCTCAATGGGGCTGCTGTAACCTGTGTGTGTCAGTACACCTGTAAGTAACCCTCGCTCTCAGGAGGGCTCTGTCAGTTAACGCTGGTGCTCATTAAACTTCTTAGCTTGCTTTTGACACATAACTAACTGCAAAGGCCAGGTGATACTTAAAGCTCTTGCTGTTGTACCGTGCGCTACAAAGGATGGCCTTTGCAGCATATAAAGCTTAAGAGCAAACACAGGAGTTTGGATTGCAGCAGTATTTATTGCTTGTGGCCTTGGATGGCTGGATTGTGAGGGAACTATATTTAAAGGAAGAAAATGTGCCTGGCTGTTCTTCCTGGGGACACGTGTAAGGAGATGCTGCCTGGTGGAGCACTGTCAGTGGGAGGAACTGGGGACAGCTGGCTGCAGGTGGGTGTCCTGTAACCAGAGGCTGTCACGATGGGCAGGAAATGACTTTGTATTCTTGGCAGGACCCGAAGAGTGCCTCCTGCCTGCGAGCGTGGAAGGAGCGAGTTGACCTTTTTGGGCAGCGCATCGCTCCTAAATGTGGAGGGTGAGATTTGGGGAGGTGAGTATCAGGGCTTCCTCTGCCAGTGTTGGGTCTCTCTGGGGGAGGATATAAAGTGACCAGAGTTGAACCTAATTTAACTGGTGAGCTGTGACAGCTGGTGGTCGTGTGTCTGCAGGGGGAGAACCACCCCAAGGCATCTCCTTAGATGCTGGGCCTTGCGGGCTGTGTTTTTGGTAGATAATAATGGTGATGATTTGCACCCTGGTGTTTCAGCAGTGTTCATGTTGGACCTCATCTTATTTGTAGGCTGATCCTAGGAGGCAGTCTTGACACTTGAAAAGTTGTGTCCTCAAAATTAGATTTTTTCCTTCTTGGCTTTTAGCAAGCAGCAGCCATGATCTGGGTGTGGAGGAGAGCAATGACCTGGCTCAGGAGCCAGCCCAGCCATCAGCCATTAATTAGGGACCACGGAGGCTGGAAAGATCCCATTCCTGGGATTACTTTTGGTCTGGTTTGTCTCAGTTGAGTGCCTGTTTAATGTGCAGTGCATAAATACTTGTGGCAGTAGTGCTGGGGGCCCCGGGCTCCCCGATCCAGCTGAGCACCTTCCCCAGTAGTGCCAGCACCGTGTCCCCATTCTGCCTCCACGTGGGGCTGGGGGATAGAATGGTGCTGCTGGAGGGAGCTCACAGCTCCCAGGTGCTCAGCCAGGCACCACCTGCCCCTGTGCATCCTCAGGTAGGCAGACTGGCTGCTCTCTCTTCCATTGCTGATGAGTTGGGGATGTTTGCTATGAAACCTTCCTTCTCTTGCAGGGATTAAATCTCTGTTGAGGTTAACAGCTCTGTAATTAACCTTGCATTGGGGTTGTCTCATCAGGTAGTAAGTAACTGTCTCATGGGGTGGTTGTACAGCTCTGTGGGACTCACAGGGGACTATCTGAAGTTTATTTCTGGGCTTTGGGACAAAGCAAATGCAAAAGCGAGGCTAAAAAGAGCAACGCCTTGTGGGCAGCGGCACCCTCAGGGTGGCACTGTGGGGTTAGGGGTGCGTGTTCTGGCACCAGGTCAGCACTGTGTACAGAAATGTGAGATTTGGGGAGTCCCGCTCTGCTGGGAGCTCCTAGGGAGTAGGGGATGCTGCTGGGACAGAGATTTGTTTGCAGAGTGGCAGAAGGAAAACAGGGGAGAGGGATAAATCCTTCTGGCACAGCTCCAGGCTCTCCACTCCCTACCTGGTGCCAAGGATGAGCTGTTTGCTCATAGGCAGCCCCGACAGACGTTGCTGACAGCTGGCGAGTGGCCACTTGTGCTGGAGCCTGAGCCAAAAGGAAATCTCCCAGCCGTGCCACTGTGGGTTGGGCTGGTGGGTGGGAGAGGGCAGTGGAGACCCCTCCAAAAACATTTCTAACAGGGCTCAGGGTGTGTTGGTGGCACAGCACCTGCCTGTCTTTCCAGGTGCTGTGGTGTGGGATTACATTGCACTGAAGCCGTGATGTGTGCGTGGTTGAGAGGCAAAAGCACCACGCTCCTAAGCTAGGCATGTGTATCTGCCTTGTGCTTTTAGTACCCCTTAAACTGAGTATAGCATCCTGACCCAAACACATACAGGCCGAGGGCACTTTTCCTCTGTCCGTCTCTGCCTTGGTGCCAGAATGAGAGGATGGGGATGAGGTGGTTGGTAGCTCCACCTCTACCTGCTCTCTTGTTCCTTGTGCATCCTGCCTTTAGAATCATAGTCTCTGTATGCTACCATTCTGCTGGTATCATAGAATATCCCGAGTTGGAGAGGACCCGTAAGGACTGTCAAGTGCAACTCCATGTTGCTGCTTGTTGTCTGATGTTTTGTCTTCTGGTGATGTTTGCTTTATGCTTTCCTGAATGCCTTTTGGATGGCACAACAGGGCTGTGCTCAAACACAACCAAACAAAATATGGAAAATATGGATAATACTGATAGGTCCTGGCCCATGTAGGCTCCCACACCTCTCCTTTGCTCAGCTGCCAACCCTCTGAGGGGTGGCTGCTTGGCATGGAGAGAAATGGGTCTATATTCTCTTGTCTAGTGATTCTGAGCAGAGGGGAAGGAGATGGAAAGACAAATGGCTCCTGGGTTGAGCACCAAAAGCCCTCACCAAACCCACAATGGGGCACGAGGTGCTTTGGCTTAAGTGACACCAAATCTCGAGCAGTTGTGTTCTATGGCACAGGCTGAGGAAATGATGCAGGTTAGCTAGAAAAAGTTAAGAAGGGCTGCAGTGGAGTTTTTGCACAAAAAGTTGTGTTTCTACTTTAGTTTTAGAGAGTTTGTAGCTTGTAGGAGCCTGATCCTGGCAGGAAAAGATCCAGACAGACTCCTGGAAGGTGCTGAAACATTTCCTCCCTGATGCAACAGTGTGTTGGAGTTAATGATTGATATTGGAGTCTGAAGGAGACCTGTGTTTAAAGGAGGGGGGCAGAGGTGCGTAGGAAAGGATGACGTAGGAAAGGATGATGAAGTACCAGTGGTAATTTGCAAAGAAATGCAAAGGAGAAGGAGCTGCTCCTTCTCATCTCCAAAGAGATGAGCAGCATTTCTGCAGCAGTGACACTGATGTAGCAGCAGGACTGGGTAGGGCTGGACCCTGCTTAGCACCAGACTGTTCTGCTCTTTCCTATTGCTGCACAAAAACAAGCCATAAATAGCTGTGGGGTGGAAGGGGAAGGAACTGCCTACAAGGTGAATGAGCTGATCGTAAAGCCCAAGTAATCTTTTTCCCATGTGCCCTGTGATGAATGAGCATTTGTTTGGGTCGGGGAAGTGACACTTTCTGTACTAGGGAGAGCAGACAGGAGCCGGTCCCTCTGCCCATCCTGGTGCCAGTAGGGTTTAACCTCCATGCCCATGGATGCATCCTGCCCCAGACATCAGCCAGCAGTCACCAAACTGCAGCGATTCATAGTGGCTTGGCAGCCCTTTCTGCTGCCAACAGAGATTTACTGTCCAGTGTGGACTCATTTAAATTACTGCCAACATTTAGGGGTCTTTATCTGTCTTGCTTTACCCATAGAGATGTTGTCAGATTTGATCTGACTCCAGCTAATCTGGAGTTAAGCTGATGATCCATAACATAGGGCCGCCCTTTGGCCAGTAACTCACTGCTGTCACTGGCTTTTTCAGGCTACCAAGAGTGACCAGAAAAACTGCTTTATGGCAGCTGAGAGCATCTGCTTGGAGTCTGTGCAGGCAGTATGGGGGGCTTTGCTATGCCAGTGGCACAAGGCGAGCACAGCAGGGGTTTCTCCTATTCCAGGAAACAGCATTTTGAGGGAAATAGAGTAAAACACTTCCGGTTTTTGGCCAAAGAGCACAATATAGAATGAGCCCTCCTTGCCCTGTTGTGCTGCCTGGGGCTTGCTCTGCTGAGTATGGATTCATCAGTGTACAAATACAAAATGGTTTGAAGCAGGCAGCGTGGGGACGTGCAGAATTTGCTTTTTGAGCAGCTGATAAAACAGCTGACGTGCCCAACTCATTGTTTTTCCAAGCACTGAAAATGTCTTTTCCAGGTCCAAAGCCTGCTTCCCCTTTATTAACGTTTGATTAGCAATTGCTCCTTGTTGTGCTGAGCTTGAAACAAGAACACAATTAGGAACAGGTTTCTCCTCTGCCACGTCTGCATGGCCAAGATGTATCCAACTGGAAGGGTCACCATGTGGGCCACAATGGGCCCTTCTGTCTGGGGCTGATGCAGTCAGCAGGGCAGTGATATCTGTGCATGCACACATGCATTTACTCTTACAAGACAGATCCTGCTGTTCACATGTATTTTTAAGATTTTAAATTCCCTTATTTGTAATGGCATTTGGTACTCAGTGCCAGGGAACATTGGGTATCTCTGCAATGTGTGTTGCATTTTGTTGCTGCCCGAGATGGAAAAAGTTCTCTAGAGCTCAGTAAGAAGCAAGTAAAATTGATGCAGTTGATGCTGCATTGAGTTCTGGCTTGTGCTTTCTTCTGTGTCGCCAAGGCCTTCTGCCCACAGAAAAGATGAAAAGGAATGGAGCTGGGAAATGGGAAGGTGGCGAGGAGGGCATCATTGAATCCCATGATGAGGGTTGGTTAAATAATAAAGGAAGTATTTGCTAATAAAAGATAATTTTTTCCATGCTATTTCTAGGGCTAATAAGCAAAGGAAGTGGAGAGAATTGATTCTCCTTGTTGCATGCTTGTGTATGATCAGGCCACAAAATTCAAAACACATGAGTTCTCAAATAGTCCACAACTTCAGGCTTTTAAAATGGGTTCCTTGCCTTGGTTCTCACTGGTGATCAGATAATGACCTTCGTAAGCAAAACAGCTCCAGCTGTATTTCATAATGGGAATATACTTCTGTACATTGTAATGAGCTGTTAACAGGGAACAGTATCGTGTGAAAATCTGCACGTTTCCCATGATGCTGCCCTGATTTAAAAGCCACCCATAAATTAGTCAGTGTTGCAAATTTGAAGGTCAGGATTGGCTACGAGATCTATTTTTCTCCCCTTAGACAATGTTTTCAGCAGGCTGGAATTTAAAATAGAAAAACCTGACCTGCTGGGACTTGTAAGAGTTGGGTGGAACGTGTGGTGGCCTTTGTGTTGGGTGTCTGAAAACGAGGAGGACGGAGAGCTTTGCTCCTCCGAACTGCTTACCAAACCTCCAGAAGGATGGCATCCAATGTTGTGCCCACAGTCTTTGAGCTGAGTGGCTGGAAGGTTCCTAGCAGAGCCAGAGGTTGGTTGGCCATGCTGGCTTTGGTTCACGATGTGCAGCGTCATGTGGCTGAGCACCCAGAGAGTTCCTGCTGTAAAGCTCTTTGGATGTGAATGCTTGATTACTAAATGTATATTGCAATTCTGAATATTATTTTAGCTGCGAGATCAGTCTCCGTCCTCTCCAGCTTTTTAGGTTTGATCGTATTCCAGAGGCTTACTGAAAGCACGCAAAGAATTTCAGCAAAACTCAGTGGAACACTTTTATTAAATTCTTTCAGTCATGCAAGCTAAATTAAATGACAGCTCTGTCCACCAAAAGATTACAAATATCAATCAGACTTCTCCCCTAAACTCATGAAGGAATTAAATGTTTTTCTAAAAGTCTTCTATTCCCCTTAATAATCTGTTTGGCTGCTCTCTTTGCTTTACATATTTTTGAAGTCTGTTGAAAGGGATGATTTCTGCCCTAAAGGAGCACAGTGCTTGTATCTCACGGCCGATATTTCATCTGAATTTGTGGACACGATTTTGGTATTGCTCAAATTGATATTTGCAATACTGCGAGCATAGTTTCCAAAATGAGAAAATGACTGTTGAGCTGCAGTCCAAGGAACACAACGTTGATTTCTTTTCGGAGACGGGAGATTAATGATAACAAGTATGTTGCAGTCCTCCTTGTTTAGGTTAAAATTGGAAAAACAAGGCCAGGTGGCTCAGGGGGGCTGGTGGGATGGGGAGCTCTGAGTGAAGTGGTTGTTAAGAACAAGGAGTTATAAAGATTTCAACATACGGTCGCCCGTCCAACTCCAGCTGAGTCATTACCCCACGCTGCTGCATCTGTTTGTGTCTGGTCACTGCGTGGTTATGAATAATGGTATAAATCATGCTGGGACACCCTGGGGAGCTTTCCTTGCAGAAATGCTCGGCACGCTCTTCCGATCTTGCTTGGTTTTTTTTTTGGGGGGGGGGGGAGATCACAGGACGAAGTGAGGAACAAATATTTGTGTGGAAACCAGCCGGGGCATTCCGACATCCCTCATACCAATGCCCATGTGTCTGGGGTGAGGGTAGGATGTGAAAGCAATGAGATTGGACACAAATCTGACTCGTGTTTGAGCTGGTGGATCTTGTAGTTGGGAGCATAGGATATGGCCCATGTGCTTCTTCCCGTGGTTACGATGCAGATGGGAGATGGGTGCCCCACAGACACCTCCGAGATGTGTGCATGCGCACGGGCTCCCACAATTAGCACTCTGGTTTACATGGGGTACATTACAGTGTATTTTTGCCATTATGGTTTAGCAGAGAAGAGCAGATATGATTGTAAACTCTTGCAGCTGGGTGAATTGTGATTAAGTTGAAGCTATCTCGCTATTACGTACTACTTTAGCGACCACCAGACTATGTATTTTCCTGTCTCTTACCATGGTCTGTACACCACAGGACATGAATTAACTGTAATGTTAGGGTAGCAGTCAACTCTGTTTGCTATTTAAGGATGGAGAAGCTGTGTTCACTGCTCCGAATATAACTTCATAAAGCACACAGACCGTGCTGGTGGCTGTGCAATGGTTCAGTGTGGCCGTGATGTTGTGCCAGCTGAAGCCATGGCGCCCAGCAGTGCTCTCTATCTGAATGCCCAAGATTGTACTTTGGGATTCCCACCCATCACTAGGTTTCCTGTCTGTGCTAGCAGGGAAGGACCTGGTGAGAGGCGTTGCTGGCCGTGCTCTCCTGGTAGGACTTTCTTGTTCTTCATACTATGACAATGACCCTTGAATCACATAATCACCAAGCTTGGAAAAGACCTCCAAGATCATCCAGTCCAACCGTCCATAATCAACATTTCCTACCAAACCACGTCCCTCAGTACATTGTGTTGCTGTATGGGTGAGCTGATGCCCAGGCAGGTTTGCAGGGCTGAGGCTATCCCGATGCCCACAAGCATCACTGTGCCCATCAGACACTGTGGTCAGCTTGTGCGTGGCTACACTGAGGCCCATGTGTTGTTTCTTGGGAAGTTCCTATTTCATTGTGGCTACAAAGGCTGAGAAATGAAGCTGCTAATTTATAGCATGCCAAGAAAAAAAATAGTAATATGAGTAAGAGCGATTTTAAAGTATGAAAACAACTGAAAAAATTCTGATATTTTCCCACCCCTGCTGAGCTTATTAAATCTGAAAATATCCCAAAACTTAATTCTCTCTGCCAGAAAGCTCCTTATGCCTCTGTTCTGGGTAATGGAATTTATGCTGCTGAGGTGCGTGGTGAGGTTCCTGCTGGTGTTCTTCATGCTTCAGGTGCAATGAGAGCATCCTGCAGTGGTGGTGCACTGGGGCAGTGAGTCCTAAATTGTGTGGGGCACGCTCACTGTTTTTTTCAGCTGATATGCTCTGGTCTGAGCTATGCTGTTAGCTGTGTGGTTGACAAAGTCTGTATTTATGGTATGCTTATTTATTGCTGAAGTCTCTATTAACAGCATTGCAGGACTCGATGGGTGTTGTCTGTTCTTGGCACGTGTCTGAATGAGCCATAGTGTTCCTCGGTCCCACAACATGCGAACCACCAGGTCTGCATGCAGCAAGAGCAAGTGCACGGTGTGCCTCTGAGCGTGACTTCTACAAACATTTCCTAAGCACTGTGGGCTGACTTTGGAGGGGAGAAATGCAAAGAGTGATAAGGGCTGAGCAGCCGCCGTGCTTGGTTTGTGTGAGGTCTGCCCCATGCTACACCCAGCTCTGTGCTGGTGTATGTATGTATATCATTTTTTTCTTTTTGTGGTCACGTAGCGTTCTGGGAAAGGCCTGCAAACCTTTCTGCAAATCTAAATAAAATAAGTCTCTGGATTTGGGAGCTTGGGCTATCTGAACTTGGACGTACTGATGGCCATGAAAGCGCATCTCTGAGTTCTGGGGAGATAAGCTGCATATCACCTGCTAGCACTGCTGCGGGGCCGTGCTCTCTGATTCAAGTGTGCAAGGCTACACGTTGCCTTTGGGGACACGCATATAAGGGAAAACCCTCATCCTTGCCGTTGTCCCTTTGTCACCCATGGGTGATGCTCAGTGTGGACCCGTGAAGCAGAGCTGTGCCATGGTGCTTCTCCCCGCAGGGTACGGCAGGGAGCTGGAGCGGTCTCACTTTGAGCCATTTGTTTTTCATTACACTACGCTGCTCTAATATAAACAGTAAGGTATGTGGACACTGCTGTGGACAGAGAGCCAGATGCTGGAAGCATTCCTCCAAGGCTGTATAAACTTCAGCAGCTAAATATTTTAGGAACTGTTTTCTAAGACTTGCTTAATAGTTTAAAAATATAACCTAGATTCCAGATATTAAAAAATGCCTTGAAAGGCACGCATATTGCTGCAATAGCTGGAACCAACTAAAGCCCTGAAGTAAGCAGAAGGCTCTCATTTTGCAATATCTTCTCTGTTACTTATCCTTTTTCTTTATTATTTTTTTTTTTTAATGCAGAGATTAAATTTGAGAGGCTTTTAACAGCGCAGTGGTAGCGATAGAAATTTTCAGCATATATTAATGGGCTGACTCACGCTTTTTCAAAGGGAAGCTGGGTTGGTGATGAAATAACTGGGTTCTTTCAGCAAGAGCAAAATCAGGAAAGTCAGTGGGAAGAGGAAGGCGACATCTTAAAGATGTGTCTAATCCTGCACGCGCTGCGCGGATGGTACTGAGAGCTCCCTGTCTGACAGCAGCCCTGACCTTCAGTGGAGGTATCCAACCCGTGCTCAGGGATGTGCAGCCTGTCAGGAGCAGTTAGGACTTTAAAGCTCTGGAGCTGTTTTTTGCTGATTTTTGTTTTTGCTTGAAAATGTCGGAGTTGCTTGGTGTGGATTATGGGTTCTTTCACTGCACTGCTTTACCTGGTGAAGCCAAATCCTGCCTTAATCCAGCACTTTAGAAGCTCATCTCTGTGAGCATCTTCTGGGTGCTCCCATCACTGTGCTGCTGCCCCAGGCGGGGTGATACTGGGACGAGGGCTCTCTGCTGTGGGATTTGCAGCGTATGGAGCTGTCCTGGTTTCCCAAAGTGGTGCCAGAGGGATCTGTCATTTCTTGTCCCACATGTTACTCCTCAGATGGGCAGTAATCCCTGAGAGCAGCTCCATGGTGCTTTCCAACAGATCACCTTGTGTTGAACTGGCAGCACAAAGATTTGCAGTGGTGCAGCAGTAATTGAGCCTGGGGTTGAGCTCAGCTTGCTCTTGACCACTGGCCAGGGCTCAGCTGTGCCACTGCTTCTGTATCCGACTTCCTGGGGGGCTTTGCTCCCACACAGGACTCATCTGGCTCAGCTCTGGAAGTATGTTCTGCTACTGACCCGTGGGCTTTGTTGGCTGGTAGATGTCCTTCTCCCAGGGAGAAGCCAAGGGGTGGAGTTTCTCAGGGTGGTTTTATTTCCTCCTCCTGTTTGTTCTGTTGAGGCTTTGTGTGCATGTTTGCCCATGGATGAACCAGAGTCCTTCAGTGCTTTGGCATGAGGCATGAACTAGGGTCGTATAGAATCATTAAGGTTGGAAAAGACCTCCAAGATTGCCAAGTCCAACCCACCCCACCACCACCATGCCCACAAACTGTGTCCCTCAGTGCCACATCTGCACATTTCTTGAACACCTCCAGGGACAGTGACTCCACCACCTCCCTGGGCAGCCTTTGCCAATGCATCATCACTCTTTTGAGAAGAAATATTCCGAATATCCAACCTAGCCCACTGTTGTGGTTCCATGGAGCTCTGTCACTCGCTCCTGCAAGCAGGAGATGAAGAAGTAGGGAGGGTGGTGGGAGCTGTTCAATGACCACAGTACATCCTGTCTTCCAGCTGCTCAAAGGGATGGCTTTGCCCCACCGAAGAGCTACAGGCAAAACCCCAGAGGAGGAGGAAGAGGAGAGCGGAGACTGCGATGATGAAGATGACTGTGGCAGAGGCTCTGGGGATGGAGAGCTGCGAGTGAGGAACCAGCTCCGGTTCTTAGCAGGTAATGGGGACAGTGGTTCTGGGGGTGGCTGTTCCTCTGGAGTCAGTAGGCCTGGGTGACAACTCTTGGGTCTGCTCAGCTTCCCACTCCAGGTGGGTTTGCAGGGGTGTGTTGAGTGTAGCTGAGTTGTAGATACCATTCACCTTCTGCTGCCCACGCTTAGGAATTTAAAGGTGAGCTTTTCTGCTTTCTGGAGGAATTCAGAATGCCAGTAAAGATGGTTTGCGTGCAGCAAACCCTCTTGGTTGTTTCTGATGTGGAGTTTAGAGAGAGAGGGTTTAAAAGCAAACAAAACTAAAGAGAAAACACCTCAGATTCATTTTTGAGAAGTGATTTAGGCACTCAAATTGACCCTTAGGGTCAGCAGCATTGACTGTCAGTATGATTTATGTCTTTGGATCTCCTCAAGATGTCAGTAGGGTACCCTGATGCTTCATGGCATGTAATTAGTAAAGTCACCTCTTCCTGGTCATCCAGTGGAGGTGGAAGTGAAGGTCCAGCTGTGACTTGAGCAGTTACAGAAGGGTGGGTGGGTGCCTTCTCCTGACCTCCTAACCACTGCCATCCTCCCTCCTGCTCACAACAGTGAGACCACCACGACCATGGTGGGTGTGTGGTGTCTGCTGGCTGGGGGGTTGTGGCTGGAAGCTCAACCCAATTAATGCCAGTCCCAGCTCTGTGCTCTTGGAGAGACCAGACAACTGAACCTGGATAAAATCAGCTTTACAGCTTTGAAGTTTAAGAGGGAAATTTGGGCTCTTAAACAAAGCACAGATGTTTATAAACTTCCTTCCATTGGCCTGGGATAATTAAAATGTCCTTAATGAAGTGAGAGCTGAAATATCAAATGCCCGTTTCATATCAAAGATTATTGTTACATTATGTAAAATATATAAAATACATATATTCAAATATCAGTTTGGAGAAGGAAAAGGCTTTTTAAGTTCTCCAACCCCGGTCTGAAAGAGAAAGGCATCATTCAGAGAAGGATAAAATGCCCTTTCTTTCATCCAAGAACTCAATATCAAAGTGTATGCTAAGGAAACGCAGGTGATCCATGTTGTCCTCAGCTGAGTGCAGAGATACGTGTTTCATTTCTTTGCATCACACTTCCATGCTATTTTAATGTGTTTCTAATTTCCTCTTCCAGCCTTCCCCATAATATCATCAGCTGTGTGTATAATCCTCTCTGCCTTCTTCTATCTCTGTAGGCTGGTTTAATCACTGTATTGATCCCCAGATAACCTGCCTGTCTGGCAATTTAGACCTCTCTTGTCACTGCGGTATGTGAACATGTTACATGAAAAGAGGGCTTATCCTCCCTGTGCTGCTCTGCTGGAGGGTGTTTGCTGCTGACTTTGCTAAGAATGGGTAAATATTAACATAGTGGAAAAGCAGCCATGGCTTGGGGCGTTGTGTCCCAGCAGGTTAAACCTATCAGACTGCTGGGAGAGCTGTGTTTGAGCTGCACAGCTTCTGGACACCGACTGGCCTGGAGGACAATGCTGTGCCATGGTGCTGGCCACAGACACTTTCTGGTTCTTCCTCAGCTGTGTGTGCTGTGATACTCATTTTTGTGTGTGTCCTTCCTTAGAGTAGAAAGGTAGAGTTGATCTGACAGTGATAGAATCGTGTTTGGTTGGTATTGGATAGAAACAGTGACACTGTTCAAGTTTTATGTTGGAAACAAGCCTGGGAAAAGTTGCTGATGGTGTGGAAATACTTTCAACATTCTGAGAATGTTTCTTTTTCACTTTGAAAGGGGTATTTTTCAATTATTTTTTTTTCCATCGTATCATATGTACGTAACATAAAATAAAAGGGACCGAAATCCATTCCACATCTCTCCCCGGTTCCACAAATGCTAAATTTGAGGTTAGCATGCCGATTTGAAATGATGCCAGGCTTTGAAATCTGGAAATACTTTTTGCAATGAACTTCTGCGTTTGGCATGGCTTTGTCTCCCTCCTTCCCAAGGTGGTTGCCCTGTAATAGAGACACAGAGACTGGGTAGTGGCTGGGGTTGAGTTCCTGAGGTTCCCTGCGGCAGCATGAAGGCAGCAAGGCTGGATGGCCAGCAGTGCAGGTGTCCTAGCAGAGTGATCAAGCATGCAAATCCTCTTTAAATGCATTTCCATGCTCACCCTCAGGTTTGCAGTCAGGGAATGCATTTTGGGTGTTTGGTTTTCTTTTTCTTAGCAGTCTGGTTCAGCTGAAGAGGAAATATCCCTGGCCCCGTGATAGCAGCAGAGAACTCTTCCCTTGCTGAGTGTCGGCTCTGTCTTACGCATGGACTTGGCAGGCTGCTCTGCAGCACGTGTCCTCCTGTTATCCAAGGGCAACACAGCAAAAAGCACGTGGTCCTGCACAGCAAGGCTGTGGGCCATGTCTGGACAGCATGCCACAGCTTCTTGGCCCTGCCTTGAAAACTCATTTGCAGTGGGATCACTGTGTAAGATGAAGGCTTTAACGAGACACATTAGCGTTGTGCTGCCACTGAGTATTTGCCATGTATTTGCTGTGTGCAAGTGGGTGCTGGGTTTGGCTGAAGGTTGGGTGAAAACGTTGGCAGAGTTGGCCATGCCCAAGGTCTTTGGATGAGAAGGTGCACTGCCCAAAAAGCAGGTCCTTGGGATGCTGTGTCTGTGCTGGTGGTTGAGGTGACCCATGGAGGTGGTGGAGTCACCATCCCCAGAGGTGTTCCAGAACCATGGAGGTGTGACATTGAGGGATGTAGTTATGGGAATGGTGGGGGTGGGTTGAGGTTGGACTTGGGGATCTTAGAGGTCTTTTCCAGCCTTTATGACTCTATCATTCTGTGGTTCTACTGCTCCACATTGTGGGTCTCCAAAGGTTTGGAAAATGTGGAGATCTAAAAAAAAAAAAAAGGAGAGCAAAAAAATCCCCAAACAAAGTCGCTCCTGAATACAGCCTAGTTTTGATTTATCGCCTGTTGTATAAAATGCTACCTTTGTTTCCTATTTATAATGACCCTGTAATAACTGGACACTCAACTTAAAGCTAATGATTTAAACATACTTGTAAACTGTCAAGTCAAAAGTTTGTGAGTGACTATAAACATATGTTGGTGAGTGCTATATGCTAATAAATTCATTATTATGGTGCCCCAGTGGGAAACACGGAGATGGCAAGCCTTTTTTTTTTTTTATGATAGGTCTTTTATTGTTTGTCACATCTGCAACAGATTAAGGATTTTGAAGGCAGATAATGTTTACAATAAGAGGAGGATTGAAAGCCTTCCAGCTCAGTGAAGAGCGCTTCCTGTTTGTCAATGGAGTAACTGTGGACCCGGCACCCTGTGCACAGAGCTCCAAAAATAGAGATGTGTCCAGACGTGTGTGTGTATTTACACCACACCAATGGCAGAGCATGCCAGTGAATAAATCATAGTATTTTCCCCCAAATCATTAGTCGGTGTGAATGTGTTCCAGAAATCTACGCTTACAAATGTCCTCCACGCTGCTGAGATCAGTCATCCTACACTGTGTACCCAAAGCAAAGCCTGGGGAAGCTGCTGCTCCAGACAGCCACCCACTAATTAGCTCACCTCTGGCATTCTTACTCATGATGCCACTTATAACTGCTGAGCCGGCTGCCAGTAAGCCTGAAAATGAAACATAGGTGCTGGAGATGCTCCCGTGCTGAGCAGCTGTAGTAGGAACTGGTGTTGCCCTGAGCTGCCTGTAGGCTATCATGGAGATTTTTGGGTGGAAATGTGCCTTTTTGTGGCTGGAAGAACACCTGGGAATATCTTAAGTGATCCAGCAAGCAGGGTCAGAGGACAGGGGGAAGATTTATCCTTCCAAAATATCTGTGTTAGGCAGTAACAAAAGTTGTCTTGGGAACAGATGGATTTGGCAGCACTGAGTAGAAATAGTTTATCCTGAGAAGGGAAGTTGGCCTCATCCCATGAGAGGTATAAGGATGGATGTGTGCAATAAAGATATATAAGGATGGCTCGGTGGTTTGTGTGTGTAAAACAGCTCTCCTGCCTGACTGCTCCGGCTGCACAACACTGGGTGTTGCCTTTCTCATCTTCATTCATTGCTTATAAGGGCAAAGGGAGTTTGCAGCTGGAGCCCCATTTGCTGGCTCCGTGCTAGGGTGCATCTTCTCTGCCCCCCACCTGTCTTCTGCTCTGTCTCCTCTGTGGGGTTTGTCTGCAGCCCACACTGAAGCCCAGACATAGCATGGCCCTCTCTTTTCCAAGATCCATAACTTTTTAACGGCTTCTGACTTGACCACTGGTGCATCCACTTTGCAGAATTGTTTCAGAAAAGCTTGTCCAATTCCTTTGGTCACGTTCCTCTCATTACCCTGCTTTCTCCCGCTCTGCATCTGCTGATGCTCACTCACTGCTTGGAGGCAGACCAGCAAAATGTAAAATATTTACAAGATCACCTCTTCAGATTCTTTATTGCCGTGCTTGTTTCTCTGTAAATGCCTTCAGGGCGCTCGTATCCGAGCCGCAGGTATCTGCTGATGCTGCTGTGCCTGGTGCCTGGGCAGCCAGTTGCTTTGGTTGTTTATCTGTCTGCTGAAAAAGACATTTTCAGATACCAGACTTCCTTCAGAATACCCCTATAGCAGAGATGCTGTGTTACAAGGCATCCATCCTGTCCCAAGGCCAAATGTCGGCTGGATTATCCCAATGGAAGGGCTGGAATGGTACCAAATAAAACAGTGCAATAGCTTGATTATTGCTTCGCCATTTCAAATGTTTCTGTTTGTTGAAATTTCTCCTTTTTAACAAATATTTGGTCGGGAGTCAAGTGTTCTTTGTCACTGTCCAAATACAAGTGAGAAGAGACGGGGGTAGCAGTTGTCTGGTGCTGTAGTTGAGCGTCAAGTTCATTAACTCACTATGGAAATCAGCAACAATGATTTTTTTATTGGTAGGCTGGGAAAATTATTGGTGGCTCTCAGAGGAGGGCTGTTTCTAGCACTCCTCAGTTGGCTGTTGGTGGTGATGTGACTCTGCTGGGCCTTTCAGATGTTTTCAGTGTTGTGCTTGCAGGTGTGAATCAGACCGAGCAGTTTGTACCTTGCATTTGTAGGAGCCAGCTTCCACTCTGACCCAAAGCAAAGAGCAGCATAGCAGGTTTTTTAAAGCAGGATCAGTGGAGGGCATTTAAATCCCTGATAGCCGCATGACCATAAAGATGTGTGTCGCAATCTCAGTGTGGGCAGAAGTTGTTCTAAATACTTCTGGAATCTCAAATCGGGGTGGATGAGGCTGGTTCTTGGCCTCGGTATATGGTGACTGGGGGAAATGGAGCTGTGTGAGGTGCACTGAAGGTCGGATGAATTTGCTGCTCTCACACTGTACAAACGCACAAGTCTTTATAACCCTGGGATAGCTTTCTCATAATGCCACACTTCTGACAGGAGGTTTTCTTTCTATTTGGGCTTGAACGCGGCTGCAGTTCCGAGTAACAGTTCGTGTTATGACTGAGTGTCTAAGGAGACACTTTTCAACAGAGTAATTTGGGAGCTGATGTATCTTTAAAGCGTTACTGAGTGCAGCATGTTACATGACTGAACGCATCTGAACAATTTCAAGTATGCAAAGATCTGCCCAGTTGCAATGGTGGTAGTCATATTTATCTGTAAGGAATGATGAATCTGTTTTTCTGTGGCTTGAAAATGCATGAATTCTTCTGAAGCTGGGAAACACACTTCCCAACTCAATGCTAACTCCTTTTTTTTGTGCCATTTTTCTTCCAGGAGAGATGAAATAGTTTAAATGGATTTCTTTTTAAGGGACGTCAGTAAGGGGATATTTCAGACAGAAGCAGAGCAGGTGGTTCTTGCTAATGGACTGACAAGATAACCTTACACCGATAGCTGGGGCATCGGAGCTGTGCTGGTTGCTGTACAAAGAGAGGTTTGTCTGTAAGCTCGATAACAACACAACATGTTAATTGACTTTTCACGTAGGAGAGAGTGCCCCTTTCGTGAGTGGCTTAGCTTTTACTGATGCCTTACTGCAAGTAAGCTGATGAGAGTGATTACGGGGATGTAATGAAGGAGGCTGTGGTGTGCGGCCCTTCTTGGTGTGGCATGAGATCCCAAACTGGGATCCACTGGAGCATGCCATTATGGTGCTGGGGACTGGGCTGCAGGCAACAGCAAGGTTTGAATGGGAGCCACACCTTGAGTACTGTGTTCCATTCTGGGCTTTCAGTCTTACGAGGCTGAGGGAACTGGGATTGTTTAATATGGAGAAGAGGAGGCTTAGGAGAGGCCTCATCACTCTTCACTACAGCCTGAAAAGAGGTCGTGGCAAGGTGGGAGTTGGCTTCTTCTCCCAGCTGGCAGCAATAGGATGAGAGGTGAAGGCCTTGAGTTGCACCAGGGCAGGTTCAAGTTGAATATTAGGAAAAAGCTCTTCTCAGACAGAGGGGTGAGTCTGTTCCTCTCAGAACAGGGAGGTGGTGGAGTCACCATCCATGGAGGCTTTCAAGAAAAGGGTAGATGTGGCACTGAGGGACATGGTTTAGTGGTATAGTGGGGGTGGGCTGGGGGTTGAACTAGGTGACCTTAGAGGTCTTTTCCAACCTGAATGACTCTATGATATCATGTAGCAGGGGCACCTGGAGCTTGTATGGAGTCAAGAACACAAGAGAAATTTGTGGTACTAAGACCCATCAAGGACTGTTTATTACAGCTTCACTCAGGATGTCCTTGACGTGCATCTGCCCAGAAAGCACACTGGGGGAGTTGTGTGAAAAACTACAGACACAGTTAATGTTGGGTCAGTGGCTCTGTATCACCACAAGGGTTTAGGAGGGAGCCCTGGGATCTGGGCTGTGGTTGTCGCCTTGCTGTCATTCAGCTTGACTTTAAAAGAGATGTCTGAAAAGACAGTTGCTGTTGCAGGTGAACCACAGAAGTCACCTCTCCTTGGAAAAGCTTTGGTCACAGCCTTCACAGCATTCTTGAGCCCTAAAGGGAAAAAGGTGAGAAATGCTGAAATTCTCCAGACTATCTTAAAAATCCTGACGTCTTGGTTCCAATCTTTGAGCAAACACGTTTGTTTTACACAGGACATCTTGGCCATGACATAGCAGCCCAAGCTGCAGCATTGCACTATGGCAGCATCCGAAGGCTCTGGTACTTAGATGTGATCTTACCTGAGACCCAACAGGTCCTTACTTGCTGCAAATGGAGCATCACGCTCTTAAAAATTGTTTTTCATGCTTTTCTGTAAACACGTGCTTACATACATGGGCCTGATCCTGGGGTCTGGGGCTGGTGGTTGATGCTCTCCAATCTGTGTGGGTTTCTTTTTAGCCCTTGTTGAAGAGATAATGAAAAGAGAGACAGGGATGTTCCTCCAGAGAAACCTCTGAGGACGCTGTGTTTTTAGTTCTTGTAATTCTCACTTCCTTCTCTCTTCTCCCCATCCCTTGCTTTGCTGTAACTGTGAGTAAAAACATCTTGCATTTGGGTCTGACCTGCAAATCACTCGTCAGTTCGTGTATTAGCAGGGCACAATCGGTTACGGAGTCAACACCGCTCTGCTCGCTTTCATTGCGTGTCAGAAACAGGGGAATTCATCATTCGTCAGGAAGAAGCTCTCTTCAACTGCTCTGCATTAGCTGTGACCTGTGTGCACGCATCTGCCAGCCTTGCTGGGGCCAACACCAGTAGTAGAATGAACTGAGCCAGGTGTATCTGAGCACTGGCTCCATCGATTCCCCCACAGAGCCCTGCCAGCTCCACAGCCCCTCATGAGGGAGATAAGAGCTGTGAGCTGGAGGGGAGATGTCTTCCTTCCCACGTGCTGGGTGTTGGTGGCCTGTGCTCTGCAGTCACCATCTAGCCTCAGCTTTTGTGGTCTCCAGGGCTTTTGTGGCTTAGTGCAGAGTGCAGATGGGTTTATTCTACAGCAAAAGATTTCATGCAGCCAAGTGCTTTTGGATTTGCAAAAGCCACATTCATCAGCCTTGCCAGCTTGGGGGTATATAGCATATCTTACTTGGGGCTAAAGCAGTGCCCAGCATTTAACCTGCCACCATGATGCTCCTAGAGCAGGTTGGAAGCTTTCTGATGGGAAACTGTGATTTGAAAATGCCTCTGTGCTGGAACTGAGCTGCAGTGAAGTATGCTGGGGTTTTGGACAGGTTTTTTTTGTTTTGGAAATAAATTGAATCACCCCTCTCTGCTCCTGCAGTAGAGAAATGCAGAAACAGCCTATTTGCCCATATCAGGATGTCACATTGCCAGCCTGTGCTCCAGAGGGGCTTTTTGTCTAAAAGCGTGCTTCAGATTATGCATTTAATTACACTACAGGAAAGATGAAATCCAAATGAGTTGATGGAACTTTTGTTGGAGTTGTATATTTTGGTCTCCCAATGTCAGATTGCCTTTCCTTCTTTTTCCTTTTCCTTTTCCTTTTCCTTTTCCTTTTCCTTTTCCTTTTCCTTTTCCTTTTCCTTTTCCTTTTCCTTTTCCTTTTCCTTTTCCTTTTCCTTTTCCTTTTCCTTTTCCTTTTCCTTTTCCTTTTCCTTTTCCTTTTCCTTTTCCTTTTCCTTTTCCTTTTCCTTTTCCTTTTCCTTTTCCTTTTCCTTTTCCTTTTCCTTTTCCTTTTCCTTTTCCTTTTCCTTTTCCTTTTCCTTTTCCTTTTCCTTTTCCTTTTCCTTTTCCTTTTCCTTTTCCTTTTCCTTTTCCTTTTCCTTTTCCTTTTCCTTTTCCTTTTCCTTTTCCTTTTCCTTTTCCTTTTCCTTTTCCTTTTCCTTTTTCTTTTTCTCTTCTCGACATATTTTGCCTTTGTTCTGCTTTGGAACAGTAGCACATTCCATGTTTTCTGTGGGAATGGAAATCTGGCATTTTGACCAGCTTCTGTTGTTTCAGAAAATGACTTCAGTGCTATTTAGGCCCCTTGACAATATCTTACTGTCCTGGATGCTCCCTGCGTGGGTCCCCCTACGTGGGGCAGCTGCAGCAGGAGCCTGGGTCTGCGCCCAGCACACGTCATGCATGCAAGCCCAGCTGAGGACATCGCTTGCCAGCAGCGCCTTTATTTTCCCTTTATCCAAAGGCTCTGTCTGGTTGTCCTTCTCTGGCTGCTGAAAGCCCCTGCGTGCCCATAGTGTTGCTGCACCCCTTGGCCAGCTGTTCCCTTGCATGATGGTGTGCCATTGTTTGCTGCTGGCCAGATGTGCTGGGATGGATGCATGGTGGTGGCAGGTACTGCTTGCTGCTGTGAGACACTTGCTTGGAGCTCCAGCTGCTTTGGCAGCCGGACAGACTGCCAGTACGTATGTCACCATCTCATGTCCAGCACAGGAGGCCCAGCAGGATTCCTAAAATGTAAATCACAACTGCAATGTGATGCTCATCCTTTTTCATTTTTTTTCCCCTTCCTTCTTGTTTTAATTCAAACGTGCTCAGTATGTTGAGTCTCTGTAAAACCACTGGACTTGGAGCTCTTTTGGAGCTCTTGTGTGCCATGGATGCTGAAGACACTTCCTGCACAGGGAGTCAGACATCTGCTGCAGTCTGCTGTTAGACTTTCGTGTGATGCAGACTGCAGCTGGCAGGTGGGAGCCGGTGGTTACCATCAGAGGCTGAGTAACATCCTCTGCCTCCCTGCTAACCCTCCTCAGAGTGCTCTGCGGCTTCGGTACATTTGTTTGTCCTCTCCTGGTTTCCACGTAAATAGTTACGGTAAAAAGTAAAGAGAAGAGTTTCATTGTGTGCTCCCTGAAGTCAGAGCAGAACACAGCCTGCAACGGTTCTTCTTCTTCCCCTGTCCACATAAATCATCTGCTAAGGCGAGCGCAGAGGATATGAAAGAACGCAGTTGTAGCAGAAAAGCTGTCCCTTCCCCTCCGCTCTCAGGGCAAATCTTTCACTCGTGGTTTGGTGTCTGTTGCCAGTGGGCAGCTGATGCCGCACTCAGTTGCCTCTCCTGGCACTTGTTGCTTTATTTCTGCTGTTGCAAAGACACAGACAGGCTCGAGGTGCGCCTGGTGCCACGCAGCAAACAAACACAGGGCTGTGTGAGGGGCTCTGCCTTCCCTATAGCTGGGAGTGCTGTGCCCATGGATGCTCTCACCAACACAGTTTGGGTGTCCGTAGAATCATCATAGAATGGCCTGGGTTAAAAAGGACCACAATGATCATCGAGTTTCAACCCCCTGCTATGTGCAGGGTCACCAACCAGCAGACCAGGCTGCCCAGAGCCACATCCAGCCTGGCCTTGAATGCCTCCAGGGATGGGGCATCCACAGCCTCCTTGGGCAACCTGTAGCATGTAGAGCTGCAGCGTGTTGCCGCGCTGGGCTTCATGCTATCAGCAGATGCTAAGTAGGCCTCTCTTATTTAGCAGCCTTAATTTATCGAATCAGCCAGCAGAGCTCTATGGGAAGTAGTGCCGGAAAAGGGAGCGGAGCGAGCTGTAAGTTTCCAATTTCTGCTGGATCAGGCCCCTGGAGATCCGTGTGATCTGGTGCATTGGAGGCAGTGCTATTGCAGTGACTCATAAACAGATGTGCCCAATTTACATTGCAGCTTAATACCTTTGTTTAAAAAAAATATATATGTTTTTTCAAGACAAATGTGTTAAAGCAGATGTTTCCAGTAAAACAAATACTTGCGTGATTTACAAACAGCTCCATCCCTGCCAGAATTCATTAGAAAATGTGGAAAGGAGAAAAATAGTTCTGTGTACTGACAAACAGATAAAATAAAATCAGTAAAGAAGAAGAGAGCAAGGAAGTATTTCTCTATGCAGGTTGAAAACTGCTGTGCTTGGGGTGGGAAGCAGGAGGTGGGAGGGTGGTTTCAGTTGCTGGTGGCAGTAAGATTAGCCCTACCATACATTAAAGTGCAGAAAGTTAACTGTAAAAATACTTATCCATGTCCTGTGGTGTTAGTTATGGGGTATTGGGGTCGCAGTGTGGGGTTGCCTGGGGGTTCTTCAGTCACTTCCATCCATTGGAACCTCCCTGGCCACCCCTACTGCTGTTCTTCTCCACTTTAGGGACTGGGAGCAGCTTGCTGACGTGGGACCGCGTCCTCTCCAGTGTTACTATTGGTGTGGCTCACGGGGCAGAGGAGGATGAACTGGGGGACACCTGGTGACTGCAGCGGTGCTGGGTGGCAGCTTAGCACCTAGCAGTGGTGCTTCCCTCTGCTTGCCTTTGGAAGCTCAGTGCTTTGGGTGCAGGGTGGGAGCACAGCTGCGCTGGCAGGTTGCTCTCCCCATGCAACCCAGTACTTGTTCTGCAGCACCTTACAGTGGGTGATACAGAGGGGCTTTCTCATATTGAGCCACCCCATGGCTTTGTGGTATTCCGAGCATCCTGCTGCCTTCCTTTGCAGCTCAGCTCTTTTGGGGCAAACCCGCAGTGCGGGAGGCTGTGCTGGTTCACCTGCTCCTCCGTATTTCAGGAGGTGAAGGCTCTGCCTCCTCAGGCGTGTGCTGAGAAACTCGGTCACCTCCGGTCCCTTTGGTCCCTCTTTCCGCCCGGCTCCATTGTGGGACTGCCGTCATGCGGTGCCTGCGAGCCCGGCACTCATGTTACATACAATCTGACACCCCATGTGGTCTTAATGGGTTTCCCAGGCTACAGCTGCTGCACAGCTAGCACTTCTTGTGAGCTGCAGGGGCTGCCAATCCCCTTTTGCCATCCGGCTCCCCAGTGCACAGATATGGTACTTTTTTATGCACTTGTCACCTACTTCATCTGGGCATTTATTACTAAAGAAACAGCGATTTCCTGGAGGAGCTGAGGAGATGCTTGTGTCCGTGGGCCTGCAGGCTGCTCATCTTGGTGCAGGGGGACTGAGAGGTGGCTGCAGAACTTCGCTTCTGGTGCATTGGTTTTCTATGTCTTGCCATAGGAAGAGTTGCAGAGCACAGCCTCAAACAGCCCCTATGCAGGGGGGTATGCTGGGACCCGTCCAGAGGAATTGAAAGCATCCTGGAGGGGGGGGATGCTGCTGCAGAGCAATTGGGGCACTCGGGTGCTGTTCTCTGCTCTCCCATTGATGCTCGTGGATCCCCATCACAATCTCCGCTCAGCTTTAGTCATCAGCAAATGGAGGCTTTGCTCAGCAATCAGGGACTGTGGGGCTGCAGCGCTTAATTAATCTCTGCAAAGCAGAGAGCGTAATTAGCGCCTGCAGTGAGCTGTGAGGCCTTGAGGTGGGAGGCAGATGCAGTCCCTGTGCTTTGCAAAGCAGACCAATGTGGCCAAGTCCGTGGGAGCTCCCACTGCTCAGTGCCATGCACCATGCAGAGGTGTCCTGGAAGGGCCACTTGTCACAGCTTTGGGGTCTTTGGGCAAAGTTACGTCGTGTAGCGAAGTGCTGATTTTATGTTAAACCATCCTGGAAAAGAAAAGAAGCAAAAAAAGAAAAAAAAAAAAAGTGTATTTTGATAGCTGAAAGACAGCCAGGCAGATCTCCTTCCTGATATCCGTAAAGCTTTTTTTTTCTCCCTCTCATTGTCAGCTTTGTTTTTGTGGGTGTAAAACATAAAGGAGAGGAGAACAGCTTGCAGGTACAGCGCGTTCCAGCACCGCCGACTGTCATTATTTAAAGATGATGCTTTTAAGCAAGCCTTGAGAATCACCTCCTGGGCTGTGAGCTGTCAGATGGAGGTGTGTGCTGGGCAGCATCGCCGTGCCACACGTCGGCACGCACACGCTGGGTGATCCACAGCCATTCAGCACAGTGCTGCTGAGTGCTACCAGGAATAAACCAGCTCTTCAAACATGCAAATGTTTCGTTTCGTATTGGTCGGGCAGGATGATTTGGAGGCAACAAAATGTAAACAGAATGAAATTCTTAAGCAAGATTATTGATATGACAGGACTAAAGAGCTCGGGGTTCTGTGAAAAGTGCCTCTTTTCATCCCTCTAATAAGTCCATTACTTGCACTCGGGAATATTTTAAGGCCCTTTTCATGCTGAATCTAGAGTTGAGCATGCTTTGCATTTCAAGCTTTGTCTATGAATCAGTAGAAGCCAAAGTTATTTCTGCTTTAAAATAACAGGAGCAGGGAACAGCTAATCTCCTTTCATTCTGAGTCCTTACATTATTTTACTGGACAGAGTTTGTGTTGGCTACAAAACAGGGCATTCACAAAATCTATGAGAAGGAATTTGGTCTAAGAATGAAGCCTAGATTGCAGTATGCATAAAGGCTCCTTCTCCTGAGGCCATTAAGAAATTCCAAATCGGAGCTATTTGGAACAGCGACATTAAATTAGCCTTGCTAATTCCAGTAATTCAGACCGATAGCCGAGTTTACAAATCTACTCCATGAGGCCTTCCCATAATTACAATCTCAATGTGCTTTTCAGCTAAGGTGAGTCGGCACTAAAAAGATAAATAAATAAAAGGGGGTAAAACGTGTTTTTTTTTTTCTGCTCTGCCTTTTGAGATGAACATCTCTGAAGTAGAGTTCAATGGTTGTATTGCGCCAATAAGGCATTCCCTGTCCCGGGCTGGAAAGTTCATTTTCCTTCCAATGTGTGAGTGTAAGAGCAGAAAGGAGGCTGAGTTTTTCACCACTTTGTTTTTCCTGTTGTCTGCATTCAAAGGGGCATTGACACCGCTGGTGCTCCGCTCGGTTCTTAATTGTTTATTTACAGACAGCGATTTCTGCTGGGGAAAGAGAAGGTCTGGCTGCTTTAGCCTCTCTCACGAGGAACAAAACAAACCACAAAATGACAAGAAATAAGGAAAAGCCTTGGTGGAAAAATCCAAGTGGAAGCAGGTGAAGCAGCAATACAAGCAGCCACCCCACTTCTTCCTCTGCAGAAAGTGATTTGCTGACCCTCACGCGGCTCGCCATTCAGTAAGTGATGGAAAGGTTCAGAGGATATGCTTTCAAAGCCATAAGGCACACAAACATGAAGCAAATAAAAACTGAGCGTGTTATTTAAAAGGGTGTTAATTTTATTAGCACCGAGCGGAGCTAATATAAAGGCGAATGGAAGTATTCACATCAGCACTCAACTCTGGCTGCAATGTTCATAAAACGTCCTTTTGATCAAGCTGGGTTTTGATCCTTATTCTGTGAGCATCATTCAGAGTGACCGGGCTGCAGCTCCCAAAAGGCATCTGCAGCTGCACCAGTCCTTGAGCAATACCAGGTCAGGAACTTGAGTGCGTGCTCTGCTGGGAATGCTAATATTGCCATCGCTCTGGTTGTTCCAAACAAGAATGGCAGTACAGAAACTCTCACAGAGGGGAAATTCCCAACAGGAAATTGATCTGCTACCACTGTCTGTAAGTCAAGATATTAATCTATCAGAGTAATAATCGGCACATGCGTGTCTGGGCTTTCTCTGGCTGATAACGTTGTCACCATTGGCACAGCCAAGGGGAACATGTGAGTTGTTAGAAGAGTGCCTTGATTCGAGGGGATACTTTCCAGCTGCGTGCCCTCAGGGGTGAAAGTCCCTTTGTGGCTGTTGCTGTACTCCTGCATCTTGCAGAGCCCAGAGAAGCCATGGGTGCCCCAACCTTGGAGGTGCCCGAGGCCAGGTTGGATGGGGCCCTGGGCAGCCTGGTCTGGTGGGGGGACACCCAGCTCATGGCAGGGGTTGGGGCTGGGTGGGCGTTGAGGTCCCCTCCAACCTATGATTGCACTGTTCCCCAAAGCCTGCTGGGATCTGCCTGGAAAGACATGAAGCAAAAAGCATGCGGGGGGCTGGTGGACATCTCCCTCTGTCTCTGTTGCAGGGAGATTTTCACCTGCATTCCCATTTCCACCACTGCACATTTGATAAATGCAGCAGATAATGCCCCAAAGCAGCGTGAAGGGCAAAATCATTAAGGAAAACCCATTGGCCACCTGCACACGAGGGGCACATTGCTGCTGGGAGAGAGTGTGGCTGTGCATCGTGCGCGGGAGGAGCACCGTGAGCCTCTGTTCCCTTTCTTGGGAGGGTGAGGAGAGGAGGGAGGCTGAAACGCTCTTCTTGATTTCCAGGAAACTTCTATCTTTAATCTCTGTAATCCGTTTTATAGAGGATTTTGTGTTTTTCAAGGGATTTACAAACTGGATTACGTAGCCTTTTTATTTTGATTTTCCACTGCGATTGTGACATTCCTGAGGCTGAGCTGGGAGTGCTGAAGATAGGGTAGAGGGGGAGGAGGAGCTCCTGGACCTGGAGCTTGGATCAGTGTTGTCTCCTCCTTACCTCACTGCTGGGCTGATAGCTGCAGCATTCCTGAGCAATTTGAGTGCTCCTGTGTGACTGTGCCTGGGGAGCCCCTTGGCTCCAAGGGAAGAGCAAGTGGGATGGGTCGAACTCTGCACTGTAGCCACGGTGTCCTGGTGTTCAGCTGGGATGACACTGGGTTTCCCATGGGCACCACCTCTGGGACCAAGGTTTGTGCTTGGCTCAGGGAGCCGGAATGAGCCCTGGGTTTATGTCAGACGTTACGTGCACCCAGTAAGCAGATGGGTTTAATTTGGGTCTCTCTCGCTGCAGAAGTGCAAAGCCAGATCCTGGTTTCAGACTTCAGCAGCTGTTCCCGGGGCTCCTTCCAGCACACAGCTCAGTGAACATGACCTGGAGCCATTAAAAAGTTCCAGTCTGTGAACCCAACCCTTCTTTTTCTATATAAAGTGAGAAAGCTGCTCACAGTGATGTTTCCCAGGGCCTCCTGCATTACTCCATTTTTATGGGTTGGAGTTACTTTAGCGCAGTTTTAATGCCAAGCCAGGTTCGTATGCATTTATTTATTTATTTTAGCAGCTTAATGCAATTAAAAATGCTGGGCAGTGCTGGAACCTCTCAGCTCCCTTTCCTTGGCAGTGCTCTCACCTCAACCCATGCTCTGTGTGCACTGCCTTTCACTCCATGTTGGCTGTTCCAGGAGGATAAGGAGCACAAAACCTTGGGTTGCTGCTTCAGGAGTAGGAAAGATGTGTGCCAAGCACTGTGTGTGACCATGCTGGTGGACTGAGCCCATAGGGCAGTTCCTAGCCCAAATTTTTGTATTCTCACCTGGAGCCTCACCCCAGTTGTTTACCTTGGCATCATGAGTGCTGGCCTGGAGGAATCTGTTTTTTGAGCGAATGAGCACATTGTGCAAAGCTCCAATCCCTTCTGGTTGAAGAAGCACTTCTCTGGTTGCCTCCTTCATAGAATCAGTAAGGTTGGAAAAGACCACTAAGATCATCACGCCCAACTGTGTCCTCAGTGCCACATCTCCAGGGACGATGGCTCCTCTTCTTGATGCCAAGAACCCCAATCTCTATGGCCTGGACATGGTTCAAGGCTGGTTCCCACATGCAGTGAGTCACAAAGGAACAATCTGATGTCTCCGGGTGTCCTGACACCACTGTGAGTTTTCTGATTGAGCATTGAGAAACATCCTCCCTCCCTGAGGGCTGCTTTTAGCTGGAGCCACGACCATTGGCATTCCTCTTAGGTCTGCATCTTGGCAGGTCTTTGTAGTGCACAGAGGTCACCAAATGTCCCTAGCTTGGAGAATCAAACGTCAGCAGGAGCTGGCTGTCCTGGTCATGTCGTAGCAAAGAGTTTTGGCTACACATGCCAACAGCAGTTTGGAGATCAATGTACTGTGCTTTTCACTTCACTGTAATGCACATGGAAAAGATGCAGAGTACCTGCCTCAAGCCCAGGTCAGTCCCATTGTGGAAGAGGTCCTGGCCACACCATTAATTTCAATGCCAGCAGAGTCTGAGGGAGCAAAGATGAAGAAAAGTTTGGTGTGATTAATTGCTTTTTCATCATTAGAAGAAATTTGGAGCATTTCAATTTGCTCTGCTATTCCCAAGAATGTTACCTTCCAAAATCAAGACTGTCCTAGATGTCTCAGGTGGCAGCAGAGTGATCAGAAGGGATCACTCTGTGGGTTTAGGCCTTGGGGGTCTCCAGAGATCAGTGCTGGGAGCAGACTGGGGGATCTGAGAGGACACTGACCCAGTCACGTACTCCTGCCTCACTCTGCATCTGTTCATAATCTATTGTTTCCAGCTTTTCCTTTCTTTTTCCTTGACTCCTGCCTTTCTGGATGCTTTGGGCTGTTTCTGGTTAGCTCTCTGTTCCTAATTCTTCTCTCCTAGCTCCTTTAGGTAGCAGCTCATTTCCCAGGCAGTACATCTAGATATCAGACAGGGGAATGGGGCCCAAGAACTCTGACGCTTTCAATTAATAATGCTAATGAGATTTGTTAATTTTTAATGGATTACACGAATGTGTTTTGCTAAGCACGCTTTTGTGGCTCTGTTCTGTGAGTACAGTTCAGAAACCCTTTCACTTGCTGCCAAAGGAAAAATGATTAATGCAACTGCAAATGCCAGATTCTCTTCAGGGTAAATCTAGAGTGTACCAAGGAGCAAAGAGGAATTTAATGAGCATATTTTTGAGGTAAACACAGCTCCACATCAGAGATGGTAGTTCTTCCTCTCCTCCAGCATCTGGCCTGAGTGGGCTGGAAGGGCAGAACTGGGGTCATGGAGCAGCCCCTCTGCCCCATGCTGTGTGGCATGTTGGGCTTTTTGTCCCACTGAGAGCCTGAGGGCATCCTTGGATGAGACTTCTGTGGCAGCACTGGGAGCTGGAGGGCTGGGGTGTGCGTAATGGCTGTCCTGCAGCGCTTGTGGCCAGTTGTCCACCTACCCTTTGTCGCACCTTGAGTTGGAGCTCCTCACCCCTCCTGCTGAACCCTGCACCCTTCCCAACCCATCTCCAGAGCCTGCCTCTTCCACATGCTGGTGTCCCCATGGTTTCTGATTCCTCCCTCCATGGCTGCTTCCTCCACTGATTCTGCTTTGCTCTCTGGGTCTCCATGAAGGCATCCACTGCAGCCATGGAGTGCTGGGCAGGCAAGCAGAGTTAAGCTATGCTTTGCAAATCAGCAGTCCCAAACCCCATTCCCTTGGGATTCTGCCCGGGAAGTTGGTTTTAGTACATGCTGCTGAGCTGCACCATCTCCCATAGCCACATTGCCAGTGGCAGCAGGATGATGCTGAGCTGGATGTTTTTTTTTTCTTCCCTCTAAATCCACATTGCCAAGAGCCGCACCTCCTAAATTGCTGCGGAGGAGGCAGCAAAACAGAGGTGCAAGACCATGCACATGCTGCACATCCATCTCGGCGATCTCGCTGCCATGCCAACACAAGCATCGCGGCTCCACTCAGCGCCGTGATTACACACCACACGGCCGCACCTACAGCCGGCCTCCTCCTTGCGCAACGGCCAATGGCAAACCTGTTGGCGCTCCTGGATTTTTGGTAATAAACCAGAGGGCAAAACCACCCCGGGGAGATGAAGCCAGGCTTGGCTGGGCCTTCCGAGGAATTGAAGGCATTCTGGAGAAGCAAAGGATTGGAGATCCCGACTCTGCGTAGTCATGGCCATGTGTGCTTCGTAACTCCGTAATGGATGTGTTTGGGTGTTGTGGAGGTAGAGGTGTGCTTGTAGTATGAGCTGATTGCGTGGAGAAGCCAGGTAGCTGCAGGCTGGTGTGAGCGGAGCTTTTGTGTTCTAGCAGGGCCAGGATGTGATGCAATTGGACTGTTCTTCTGGATTTCAGGTGCAAACACTGTGATGTTGGATTGGTTGGTGTTATAGAAAGGGAGAGAACTGAGACCGAGGCTAGGTGGTCTGAGCTGTGGTACTGCAGGCTTTTACACTTCACCTTGCTGTGAGCTCAACAGTTTGGGCTTACAGAGCCCAGAAATCTCTTTTGGCAATCCAGTCTTGCTTTGGAGACAGCCAGGCTACTGCATTCATGGGCCATTTGTTTCCCAGACGGATGAGGCTTGCTGCTTAAAAAATTGAAGAAAGCAGCAGTGCATTCTAGAGATTGCAACCATCATAGAATCACAGAAACATTAAGGTTGGAAAAGACCACTGAGATCATCCAGTCCAACCGTCAGCCCATCCCTACCACACTCCTGATGGTACCATATGCTTTCTTAGACCAGTCCTGAAGGACGCACGCAGGCAGATGTTCACAACTGACCACGAGAGCGGCAGCAGCCCGACACGCTGCCCTGCTGTCAGATGTTCCTCCTGGATGCGTTCTGTGCTGATTGAAAGTACACACTCATGACCCATTCCTCGCTCCCTTCACACTGCAGTTTCCATCATGTGCAAACAAGGGCCGTCACCACGTCCCCCCCAGGTCCCTTGGATGGCTCAGCAGCCCCGTTTTGCGATCACGCTGCGTGATGCATGATGCTTCCACATCCCCTTTGCAACCCCAGCAGCAGCAGGGCTATCAAGTGGCTGTGCAAAGCGGTTTCCGTGCACGGCCATCCATGATGAATCTGTTGCTATATTAGGTCCATATCTGAGCCATCTGCCTTGGCAGACGAGATGACATTCCCTGGCTGCAGGCTCTGGGCTCTCCTTTCCTGGCTTGGCCACAGAGCTGCCTGCTGGAGCCAGGCACTGCCCGCTTTGATGTCATTTGTCAGAGCGGGGTTTGCTATCACTTATTTGCTTGAGGCTGACCTGCCCTTTTAGGGGCAGGAGGGGCTGTTTCAGAAAGCATCGGTGTGTTTTGTGCAGGAATGTGCCTGCCTGCTGTAACGCTCCTGGCATGCCAGTGCTTATCCTCATGGCTTTTTTCTGTGCCAGCTGCGGTGGAATTTCTTATGCCAACTGCAAAACAATCCCTGCCCCGTTTAGCTGGCTTTTGTAAATATGCAGATCAGGAAGAAGAGGGCTTCTTAATGAATCGCACCTAATAAGCTTGTGCAGAAGCAGCACACCTGATCCTAATCCATGCAAGAACATCTCAGCTGCATTCTGAGGATGTGCAAATTGTGCATGTCAGCTTTGGCAGCAGCTGGGACAGGGAGCAGGGCAGCAGCTTTTGCTGTCCCAGGAGCAGCAACATGTCAGAGGGGCTTTGGTTATAAAGGGGGGGGGGGGGGTGGTCTGTGTTGATCTGGGGTCTTGTATGAGCTGCAGAAGGATGCCAGGAAACAGCAGAGCGCGCTCTGCTTGCAGGCAAAAAAATCGCCGGGCTAATGATTGACTATTATTTTAAGGGGATTATCTAATCCACAGCCCAGAGGACAAGAGGGGCCAGAATGAGTGAAGATTGAATCCATAATTAGCGCAGATTGTTGGTAATGCCCTCTGGGCTCCAACTGATTATAAACAGAAACAGATTTTTTGAGTTCTCCCCCCTCTTCTACTCCTCTCCTCCCCAAAAAGGCTTTTGCAGCCAAAGGGCCGCTCTGTGACAGAAACTGTTGCAAATTAGATAGGGTGTAGCTGGACTTGAGCTTGGTCATCAGCTGGCCTCTGATCAGTCAGAGGAGAATATCTTTTATTTCTTCCTTCTGAGTATCAAAGACTGTAGGGAATGGCCTTATATTGCTCCAGGGGGGGCGGTTCAGGTTGGGTATTAGGAAATACTTCACTAAAAGAGCAGTGCTGCAGTGGCACAGCTGCACAGAGAGTGGTGGGGTCACCATCCCTGGAGGTGCTCCATACCCACGGGGGTGTGGCACTGAGGGATGTGGTGATGGGCATGGTGGGGTGGGGTTGGACTGGTTGACCTTAGTGGTCTTCTCCAGCCTTAATGATTCTGTGATACCCAAGGTCGTTAGAAATTAAATGGAATGTATTTCCACCAGTTACAGACCCATTATTAATACAAAATAAAAGACATATGGCTAAATCCATTAGCTTAAAGATACAGCTGAACGTAAGCCCAGAGAAGGAAGCAATGCAAGGAACATTTGAAACCAATGCCACACCCCAGCACAAAGCTTTGAAGCGGTTTAACAAAGCTGGGAAAGCATCTCTCAAATCTCCAATGACAAGAGGGTTTCTGCTCCCTTCTTTTTTCTTTGGTCAAAGAATGAATGAGAAAATCAGCATCCTCACTGGGCTGAAATCTCGTGATTTGAGAAGTGGCCTTCGCTCACATTCAGGTGGCATCTCAGAACTTGAAAACTTCCCCTGAAAAAAAAACAAAAACAAAAGAACAAAACAAAATAAAACACTCAATGATTAAAGTTTGAAATCGTCATTTGGATACTCCTGGGTTGGACCTTTCCCAGAGGGTTCAGCTGCTGCACCCTGCGCCTGCCCTGCCCCATGGGGGAGGTGTGCGCTGTGCCAGGGGACAGCAGCTTGAGGATAAAAGCAGGAGAGCTGCAGAGAGGAGGAACTGTGTTGTCTGTGGGAATCTGCTGGAGGCATTCTCCATCATTTACCAGGCAGGTTTTGCTTGCACCTGGCCCTCTGTTCTCCCTTCCAGCCATTTCTGACCCTTCTTGATGGCCTGAGCCACCTCACTCGTCATACTGATGTTGTTACGCTTTTGTTTTGCAGTGTTTGTTTGGGGATTTTGATTAAGAAATATTGCTGCAGTGTTTGCCTTGGCAGTGGTCCCCATTGGACTGGTGTGGCGTTTTTTAGCTGGAGTGTTTGTTCAGCCTCTTGGATTCTTTCTCAGGGGTGGGGTGGGGTGATCCAAGCCCATGAGTATGCTGGTGATCCATGACGGCTTGTGAATGGCTTGAGCCAGGTTGTCTTCTGATGGAAGCCACCAGCTTCCTCTGCATCCAAGGGCCAAGCTCTGGGGATAAGAGCTCAGCCATCAGGCTTAACCGAGAGCATCCAGGTGATAAACTGGCATGGCTGTACAGGGCAGAGCCTACTTTAGCAGAGGGTTAAACTAGATGATCTCCAGAGGTCCCTTCCAACCCTTTCCAATCCCTTCTGTAAGCTCTGCCAGGACTATCAGTGCTCTTACACGGGATGTTTTCTTGAGAGGGAGCTTCCATGTTCTCCTTCTCAAGGTTGCCATGTTGCAACAGCAGCAGGCTCATGGTGTGACATCCTTTCACATTCCTCACTCTCTGGTGCTTTGATGAGGTGGACAGCAGATGGGATGGGTGTGCTGAAAGTGCTGAAATCAACATATTCTGTGCGCACTTACGAAAGACTCCAGGATGGAGAGGTCCTCACAGCAGGAGGTATATGGTTTGGGAGGATATTTGTGCTGGCCAGGATTTCTTCACTGCTGCACCCATCCTTGCAGTGCAGTGGGGAGCAGACACCCTTCGCTTTGCTGAACACCCACTCTGAAGCTTGGCTGATTTTTGGGAGTATCACTTCGACAAGCCAAATCCTCTTATCTGGAACTGTTGGAGTGGGTCCAGAGGAGGCCACGAAGATGCTCAGAGGGCTGAGCACCTCTCCTGTGAGGAAAGTTTGAGGTTGCTGGGGGAGTCCAGCCTGGAAGGCTCTGGGGACACCTTCCAGTGCTTAAAGGGAGCTTACAAGCAGGAGAGAAACCAACTTTTTACATGATCTGATTGTGACAGGACAAGGGCAAATGGTTTTAAACTAAAAGAGGGAAGAATTAGGTTACATGTTAAGAGGAAATTCTTTATTCAGAGGGATGCGAAGCCCTGGCACAGGCTGCCCAGGAAGCTGTGGATACCCCATTGCTAGAGGTCCCCAAGGTCAGGCTGGGTGGGTCCCTGGGCAACCCGACGTGTTGGAGGGCACCCAGCCCATTGCAAGGGATTGGAACTGAATCATAGAATTGCTCATGTTGGAAAAGACCTTAAAGATCATCAAGTCCAACCGCAACCTAACCATACTACCCTAACTCTAGCAGCCCTCTGCTAAATCATGTCCCTGAGCACAACATCCAAATGGTTTTTAAACGCATCCAGGGATGGTGACTCAACCATCTCCCTTTCCAACCCAACCATTCTATGATTCAGTGATCTCTTCTTTCTGGAGCACCTTAGAGTTGTGAATTTTTAGTCTTTCAGACTTCAGTTTTGTTGTGGGGTACCAGGGGCTGGCTGGAGGGCTCAGGGGATGTTACTGAGCTCTTCTGCCCTGCTCACCCATGCCAGGCTGGGTGCTCCCCACACCACACGTGCCGCTAACCAGCTCTCTCCTTCTGCTTTCAGAGCTGTCGTATGACCTGGACGTGGATGACATCTCAGCCAACAAGCAGCTGTTGAACCAGCACAACAAGGATGGGGCCGCTGTGCCCAGCACTGATCCCAGCAGTGCAGCCCCATGCCTTGGCCCTACTGCTGCCATCACCTTAGCCCTGCTGCTGGGCTGCTGGCCCTGAGCAGGGCTGTGGCACTCAGTGCCTTCCCATCCCTTTTTTTTTTAATGAGGGAAATGTTCAGAACCTCCCCTGGAATATATGCACATTGCCAAAGACAGGGCAAAGGACTTGAGTGGATTTTATAAAATAATACGGTATCTTCATCAAAAAAAAAAAAGAAAAAAGAAAAAAAGGAAAAAAAAGGGTTTGTTCATGGTAAGCTAGTAAATACGTCACAGTGGTTTTTAAAGATAATCCTGTTTAATATAAGAGGGTTGATATTAAATTGTCCCTAGAAGTTTTGGAAGACTGAGCTCTGCCTTGCCTTTAAATGGAAGAGCGCGTTTCATCTTGAGTTGTTTGAATGTGCATGGGGTAAAGAACACCTACGATTTATGAAGTACTCTCAGCAAATATCAGCCCTCTGTTCCCAGTTGACTTAATACAGACTTTTTCTGTGGTTGATGAAATTTTTGTACTCCCTCCAAATCGGGGAGTCACCCCGAGGCACCCGGCCAGGAGCAGAACCTGGCGGGACTGGGAAGATGGGATATAAGGTCAAGGAAGAAAGGTGCTGTTGGTACATGTACTGGGATCGCCAGGTATTTGCTAGCCTCGGCGTGGCTCTGCTGCCACCAGCTCCAGTGCTGCCAGGCAGGCAGCAGTGAGGGAGCCACACAGCTATCGAGAGCAAGGATGGAGAATGAGAGCACTGCCTTTCTCTGGTCTCCAGCTGTGGGTCCCCACCAAGGATGCCCATGTGTGCAACGCCCTCGTGGAGTTCTTTGGAGCAAAGCACCACCTTTCCCATGGGAAATCTGCAAACACAGCTCCAGACAAAGGACAGACAGCGTGGATGTGTGCGCTGCTGTGCTTTACGGGGATGAATAACGCGTCCAACGCACTGTGCTACAAAGGAGGGAAAGAAAAGGATTTGCAGGATCCCAGAGGCAGATGAGACTCTTGCTCAAGTGTTTCTTTGCATGTTACTTTGCTTAAGCTGTCTCTAAAATAAAGGTTGTTTGCTCTAGACATGGCGCACAGCAAGTAAAGCTCCCGGTGTGCGAGGCGATGCTCGGCGTTGCGATGCTCAGCACTGGTCCTGGATGGGCAGCCTGGAATGCCCAACTCAGGGACTGGGGTACCACAGGAGGGCTGGGGTTAGGCTGATTAAATGGGCAGGGGCCAGGGAATGTTCGGTTTGGTTCCCAGCCAGAATGGTTACATATTTCAGATTAAGATGCTGCTTTTACTGGAGTGATCCTATCTGCAGTATCTTAAGCTGCAGTGTGCGTGTGTGCACACACGCACGCACACAACCGCACTCACGTGCATGCTTTAAATATTTGTGTGCCTCTGACCTTATAAAAAAAGAAAGAAAGTAAAAAAAAAAAGGAACTGTATCTTTGAGAGAAAGCATGTAAATCCAAACCACACAATCATATGGTTTGGAGAAGGGAAACTTCGCCTCTTCTTGCTTTGAAGTGGCGGGGCTGATCGCACTGATGCTGATTCAAAGCCCTGTGACTGCTTTCCATGCCGTGATGCTCACACCGTGGTGGAGAGGGGAACTGGGAGCTCACCTCCAGCTCTGAATGAGGATGGGGGCTCCCAGCAGGACCCAATGGGTGGGGACCACAGGTTTTCCTCTGCACTTCAAGCCTCCCGCTGCTGTGCTCCTGCTCTCAGCATTGTGCCTGGCTGTGCCCATGAGCCTCTGCTCCCACCAAAGGGAATATGTGATGAGAGCCACTCGTCGCTTCTGATCATTTTCTTTCATCCCCCTGGAGCGCTGGGGGTGGGAACAGGAGGGCGACGGGGTCTGCTCAGAGGGATGCAGTACTGCTGCCCCAGCATGCGTCACTGGGATCAGCATGGAGGATGTTCTTGCCTCTAATCCCATGCTGAAGGTATTGTGTGTGCTGCTTCCTCCTTGGATAAACAGCAGACAGCGCAGGCTGTGTCTCGCTGGGTATCTTACAAAGGCTGCCTGGTTTCCCTGCTCTGTGCTGCTGCAGTGTGATGTTGATGCTTGTCAACAGAAAGCCTCTCTGTAGCATGCTGAGCCCATTTCCTCGGTGCGTGGACATGCTGTTTAGCAAAGCTATGTTGTTTGAGACTTTGTTATGAAAAGAGATCACAAAAAACAGCTTTTGAGCCTTATATCTGCCAAGTCTCTAAAATAACGCACCATAACTTGGGGAAAGCTGTTGATTTACACCCTGCGGTGGGTTTGTGTTTTAACAAAGGTTTTGCAATAGTTCATAAGCTTCATCCAATTATTTTTTTTTTAGCCATAACTGAGAGCAGACAGAAACATAGAATCGTTATGGTTGAAAAAATGACCACTAAGATTCCCAACTCCAACCCCAGCCCACCCCACCATACACATCACCACGTCCCTCAGTGCCACATCCCCATATTTCTGGAGCACCTCCAGGGTTGGTGACCCCACCACTCCTTGGGCAGCTGTGCCGGTGCAGCACTGCTCTTTTGGAGGAGTTTTCCCTAATATCCAACCTGAACCTCCCCTGGAGCAATCTGAGGTCAATCCCTCTCATCCTATCAACTCAACCATGATCTCCCCGCAGTGCCCTGTTTGATGGTGGGGCTTCCATCACTGACCTCTGTGTGAGCTCTGCCACCACACTCGTGCTCAGCCCATGGCAATACAAGTGCTCTCCATCAAGGATGGAGCAGCAGTTTCACAGCACTGGGTGGGTTTGCAAGCAGCCTGCAGAGGGTGGAGAAGCACCTTGTGCCAGTGTCTGGGGGTCAGATGAGATTCCAGCACGTGCTTTACACGTGTTATGTACTTCTGTACTAACCGTGCATCAAATTATAATGTAAAACCAAAATATTTTTGTTGGATGAGAACGCCCCATTCATCAATCAATTGACTAATAGTGTAGAGTATGGGACACTGTAATCTAACAAACTTAACAGCTGCTTGAAACAGCTGCTGCTCTCAGCTCTCGTTGGTTTGAGAACTGAGATCTGAAGTGCTGCAGTTCTGTCTTTGGGGGAGTTTTTCAGGATTGTTCCTCCATCTGTGCCAGCAAAGAGCACTCAGGAGTGGGGATGTAGAACTCCTGGAGCTTCCTGCTGCATTGCAAACCCTGCTTGTGCCTAAGCTGTTGCTTTAGCAAGGACCCAGGTCTGGAGGTGTTGAAATCTGCAGCTGGGAAGCATGCAGGGGGAGCATGTGGGACCATCCCGCTGGAGGAGGATGGTCCTCAGAGTGGGACTTTGGTTCTTCTGCCTTTCACTGGGGTCATGGTGAAGAATTGTGATGTAAGAGATGCTGCAAAAAATGGTGAAAAGCTCCGTGTGAAGAGGTTTTGTCCATGTGAGTCACATAGTGGGCGCCGGCCTGCTGCTGGGGAGGGCTATGAAGTAAAACTGGGGGGGGGGGGAAAGGAAAACCCCACAAAGACAGCAGCCACCAACCCCCTAAAGAAGCTCATCAGAGCCTACTGAAGGACATTCCCTGGAGATGAGGTAACTGAAGTTCTGATATAGACAGATGAGGCAGCCCTGGCATGTTTATACAGTCAGAGAGTTTACTGCATTCAAAAAAAAGACCAAAAATAAAACAAAAAACAAAAAACCAGCAAAGCAGTCGGCATTAATCAAATCTCGTTTATTTTGTCAAACATTGTATCCCTTTGAAAATAAACATCTTGGTGCTGTTTTGCCCAAAGCGTGCTCGGAGCTGAAGCTCACATCCAGCCCTGGGCTGCAAGGGGTCAAATCTACCCCTGCAAAAGGCTCCGTGGGAAGCAAAGGCACCGTTAGGGTTATGCAGCATTATCCCTGATGCTCCTGGGCAGCCGGAGGCACACAGAGGCTTTTCCTGACTGCCCTGCCACGTTTCCAACACGCAGAACCAGTCTGGGTCTGCAGCAGCCTGTATCCCATCAGTGTCATATTCTATTACCATCCACCGCGTCAGCAAATGGGAAAATAAACACGGGGCAGATAGCGAAGCAAGAGGCTGTTTAATTACCAACGTGAAGGAGGGCCATGTTTGTGTACGTTCTGCTGAGGAGTGGACTGAAGTGGTGGCCTTCCCCATGGTGTGAAATGGGGCCCTTGTGGGGCGCAGGCGTCTCGTGGCACTTCAGGATGCGCCAGGCGATGCGCTGTCCCCATTGTTTATAGTTAAGGCTGGAGGATGGCTCTTGAAGCCGGATCTCAGCAGCTGACAGTGTTTTCTGAGAACTTGTCATCTGGACTTCTTCTAGCAAGATTCCTGGTATTGGGTGGAATCGTTCCCATTTGTCAGAAAAAAAAAAACACCCAATGTCTTTTGGAAAAAAAAATAGAGAAGTAGTAAAGGGAAGACGGCGAAAAAATGACTCATGACGTCCATCTGAGACCTGCAGCACCACCCAGGACGTGACCTGGGGAGCCCCGTCAGAGCAGAGGATGCTGTTCCCAGCACAGTGAGCTGCAGGGCTGGCTGCACGTTGTGGGCAGCCCTGGTGTAGCGCTGGGCCCATCTCTCAGTGCGTGCTGCCAGCAGGTGCTGCAGGCATGGCAAACACTGGGCAATACTGGGGTGCTACTGGGCCATACTGGGGTGCTACTGGGCCAAGCAGCAAGAGTGCTGATTGGCATGGGTAATTGCAGGGGGGTCAGGGAATGTGGGAGGATGCTGATCTGTGCTTGTGCCTGGTCGCACCTGCCTTAATTGCTGCCTCTTTGCATGGGACCAGCACAGGTGCTGCTGCTGGATGCTGCCCTGAGCTCTCCCCCAGCCCAACCCGAGCTGCAGGGGCAGGAAAGCACAGTCTTTGTGCTGCATCCTGCCCTTCTGGGGGCGGCTTCTGTGTTTTGTGTCATGCTGGTATGACCGTTCCACCCTTGGAACAGCCCTAGGAGTCATCCTTGGGCACACAGTTTCCTATATCCACCACGCCTCATGTACCACACTGAGCCCATCCTGGTCTGCTTTCAGGGAGCAGCAATCTGGACTTGCAGGTGCATGGAATAATAAATCCCTCTTCTTTTTCCTTTAGCAAAGATGGCTTAGGACCATTTCTACCAGCACCCGTGGCACTGTCAGGACTCATTGCTCTCGACTACTGTTCTGGGTTCCAAGGGAGCCATTAGAAAGAGGATAAAGTGTATTTGCCACTGCAATAGAAACAAGATGAGAATTAGTCCATGAATCACTCACTAAAGTCAAACATATGGAGTAAAGAGCGGATTTATTTACATCTTTCTCTCACCCTCCGAGCGCATGGGATGGCCACAAAGCACCAAGCAATGGGGATGTGCCACAATGGCATTGGGTCACAGCTCCATCCCAGCGCTGGGGGAAAGCTTTGTTTGCACCATTGGGGTTTCCTTCAGAGCTGTGCTGTTGGGGCAGAATGTCCGGACGGGGAGATGGGCCATAGCTGTGAGCAACAGCTTGGATGCAAATGTCGAGCAGTCGTCTATCTGCTGGAGAAGGAGTAAATATAGATGTGGGTCTTGCACCTTTTAAACACTGCATGTCTGCGGACTGCCAATGTGGCTATGGGATTTGCATGCTGCTTTATTTAGTATTACATACGCTGCCTCGTGTTTACAGAAACCGCCCTGCAGACACCAAATGTGCAACCACAAAGGAAAAAAAAAAGATAGTTAAAAAAAAAAAAGAAGGGCACAGAAATAGAGGCAAGCTCTTGTCGCCAGCTCCCCCACTCCATGTCTGCGGTGGTGTTCGGGGGAAGCCAGCATCCGACCTCCCGCTTCCCCTCGTGCTGTTGCTGCATTGTGAAGCTGAAGGTTTTCTCCCCCACTGATTATTTGCCTTTCCCGGGGAGCAAAGGGTGAAGGCTGCAGAGGTGGAGGATGGCCCCGTTTTGCCATGGGGCACTCAGAGGGTGCGGGTGCCACGGGGGGGGGGGGGTGGCAGCTGCCGTGGGGTGTCATGTGCCGGGTGTCACCTCCAGAGGGACTGCCACAGAGGCACCTCTAGGGAGGAGGAGTGCTTGTATATGCTGGCATGGCAGTGATAACTGTGATGATAATATCCGTAATTACAAGAACTGCTCTGCAGCTCAGCCTGCACGCTCCCTCGGACCTCCGTGCTGCTTGCCTGAAGCATTTCACAGCATCTCATGACCCGTCACTTGAGTCTGGATACACATCGCTGGTTCAGTTTGAAGAGACGAAGCGGTCCCTGATGGGTGCCAGACTCGGGCAGCTCCGCGGTGGAGCACCGCAATAATCCCATCTCCCATTCCGAGCTCCTCGCGTCCCTCTGTCCGCTGTCTGAGATAAGTGGATTCCCCCAACGCTGCTCAGACAGCTCTTACCACCTCTTTTACACCACATCATGTGGCGCCTGGCTGCAAGCTCCGCTGTTTGCTCTTGATCTTATTGCTGTCAGTGCGGGATGGGTGTGCGGATGTTTGCCAGGGCTGCTGTCAGGCCGGGACCTGGGCTGTGCTGGCGGGGGGGGCTGCTGCTCCCCTTTAGCCATTCTTATTGCTGCCAAACCCGAGTGGGACCCGGCTGTGCAGGCAACGAAATCAGTGCAGGAGGAATTGAGTGCATCATTCTGGCACGTTTCAGGGGGGTATCCCCGGGTGTTGCCACCCAGATGGGTGCCATGAGCTCTGCTTGTCCACCCGGCCAAGGGATTTGTGCGGCCAGTTAACCAAAGTTAACAAAGTATTAAACCAAAAGCAATGTTCTCAGTGTACCCCGGTGTGATGGGCGCTGACAGCTCATCCCAGTGCGCACGTTGCTGATGCTCCACCCTCCATCACATCAGCCCTGGGCCCTGCGCAGCGCTGGATTGTTGGCCACGTAAAACACTCACATTTCTCCACTGGAGAGTAGCACTTGGAGCAAGGCCAGGCGCTCTTGCTTTTGAAGCCCTCACACTGCTGGTGCAGATTGCAGCGTATTTCACCAGACAACAGCCCATCGCTTCGGACACGTGGGGGAGTACGGGGAAGATGGTGAAGCACCGTGGGTGTGCTGCAGCCTTTCCAGCTCTGCACCTCTTGCTTTCCCCTTCAGCAAACCCATTTTGGGATGGGACCCTTTGCCCAACTGGCTGCACGGTGCTGTGCTTCAGATGTTGCTGCAGCGACTCAGGAGCACTTTGGGATGAGTGTGGCTTAGGGGCTGTGCAGGAAAACACCCCCAGGAGCCACTGTCATTGGAAATGTCATGGTGTCATCATCCCAGCAGCGTGCAACTGGTGAAGGAGGCCCCAAGGCAGCCCGGTCTGCTTTAGGGACCAAATTAAATTTAAAAGAATTTTTAAATTAAAAAAAAAAAATAATTGATTTGGAGTTCCATCCCTGCCATCTGGTTTTGCATGTTTTGGGTGTGAGTTTTCAGTTTTGCTGCTGCAGCCTTGGGACTTGGAAAAAAAAAAAAAATAAAGACTAATAGGAAAATTCCTCTTTGAAGAGCTAAGACAACAATCCAAGTGCTGGGCACTCGTGCTGGGTATTGTGCAACCTGGATGGCAGGAGCTCAGCACGCTGCTCACTGTCAGACCTGTCACAGCTCCATCGTGCTTTGCTTCCTCAACTTCAGCTAAGATGCTGTGCGTCAAAATGCATTTTTCCATGGATAACTTTGGTTTGGCCATCAGCACTGAGAAGTGTAGAATGTTTTTTCCCTCATTTAGGAGCCTGGGCTGAGTATTCACCCCAGGGTCTCCACAGGAGCAGGCAGTGGGGAGAATAGTGTGCTGCCAGGAGGAGAGCAAACTGCTTTGCACCAAGAGCCATCCCTGGATCTGCCATTTTAGATCAGATCAGGGCCAAAGGGGTGCAAAGCAAGGATGCAGCAGCAGGTAGGATGCCGGCCTCATCCCTATGCCTCCACGATGGGGACAGCCAGGCAGCACATCAAAGGAGCAGCACTGCTCCCACTGTCCCCATCCCATATGGGGCACGCTGCTGTCCCTGTGGCCACCCACACCGCCGCACACATCCATCACTCGGCCCCGCTGAACCTCACCACTGGCCACCGCCCTGACCCCACCATCTCCCTCTCTTTCCCTGTGGATTCAAGTGCAAATGCCTCAGGGCTGCGTGCTGGACAGCCCCTGGCACCGCTGCTGATGTCCCACGTCCCTCCAACTGTGTGACCGCACTCCTGGCTGATTTACAGCAGGAAACGTCGGCTGCGGGGTAACAAATGGCCGGGCGGTTCCCCCCCCCCCTTTTCTTTTCTCCCCCCCCCTTTCTTCCTCCTACTGCAATAAAATGACTCTCATTTTTTCCCCCTTTCTCCCCGATCTATGCCCAAACCGCAATATTGGTTAAAAATATCATCCGCAAAAAAGAAAAGGCAAATAAATGAGCACATCAAAGCCGGCTGCCTGGGGCCGTTCTGCTGGGAGCAGCACCAGAGCCGGGCGCTGGGCCCATTATCTTGCTGATATCTAATGCCACTACTTCAGAGTGTGAGAATGGAGCTTTTTTTTTTGTACCCGCTGAGCGCACCGGGAGCACAAAGGATGCCATCCACTGCAGCTCCCAAGACATGTTGACATGTTGCTCTCAGATTTCATTCCTGAAAATCTGGAACTTTACGCTGAACAAATAACATGATCTTTTCCCCTCATCTGGAAAGGATAAAAACAATTGCTGGCACTCGGAGCAGATCTCGCTGCTTTTTCTCCCTCCGCTCTCCTCACAAGCTCCAGTTTGCTGCCCGCAAGTTCCAACTTGCACATTTCCATCTGAAAGCTTTAAGCTATGGGGGCTGAGGGGTGAGAGTGGAGGGGGACGAAAGTATTTAAACAAAATAGCACTCTGGGAGGAATAAAGTCCCTGGGTGAAGTGCGGGGTGCTGCAATGAGGGTCCGCAGAGCTCACCCTGGCAGCGTCACTCGTATTCGCAGGTCACAAGGAGCCAACTTTCACCTCTCTGCTCCAGCTCCAGCCCTGGATGGGTGCTGCTTGTTCCATTGGGAGGCCTGTGGAGGTGCCCAGTGCCAGCAGGACTGGGATGACCACGCCGAGCACAGCAGAACTCTGGGCTCCCCCTTATTCTGGCTGTACTGAGTGGGTTTAATAGCTGGCATGGGCAAGCTCAGGTAATGCAGGGATATTACGCATTTTTAGGCAGTGCCAATTCTGATTTCCATTAGGAAATGCTTTTGTGCTGTGAGATACTGAGCCAGGAGCTGGGACAGGCTCCACTGAGGAGGGATGTGGGGAGCAGAAGAGGACGGCACAGCTTGAGGTCAGTCCTGCCAGCCAGTAGTTCTTCCAGTCCTAATCTCCCCAACTCCGGGGTTCTGTGAGCCCACCGGTGGGGTGCTGTGTTATCTGGGTGCTGGGAGGCTGCACAAGTAGTGGGCAAAACCCTGAGGCTGCTCTGTTACTGTCTGAGTGTGGATGTGGATTTAACTGTATACAAGCGGGTCCTGCTTCCCATCTTTAGTCCTTTTCCACTTGCTGGCTGTTTTCTTGCCCAGCTACCATAGCCCTGTGCTAGGACCGACCGGGCTGCAGGGGACCCTCCTGTGCCACTGTTATGGAGCAGGACACCCCTGTGGTGGCAACAGGGGGGACACAGCCTGGGGACCCTCAGAGCAGAAGTGGCTGTGGCCAGCCCTGGAGCGATGCTGAGTGACGTGAGCTTGCTGGGAATCTGCTGGGAAATATTTTTATCTGCTGGGTGTGAGCGCGCTGCGCGTCAGAGCCATCTGCTGCACAGTCATTTTGGGGAGAGCTGGGAAGTGCAGGCATGGAAATCTGTGCAAATGAGTGCATTCTTGGGCCCTTCAAAGCTCTGTGTCCCCAACTCTCCTCCACGGGTGTCTGGGGACAGGACAGAGCCGACTCCTCGTGCAGCTGGGGGAGAGACAAGCGCTCACATTCCCTAAAATGGAGATGGTCTGGAGCTCTGTACAGCGAGCCCCATGTCTTGGAAACAGTTCTGGGAATGGGATGCTGAGTGAAGCATGGGAGCAGCCCCGTTGTACCACCCAGCCTGCTCCCCATCGCCCTCCTTGCATCTTGCCAGCTTGCTTTGGTTAGCACTCTTCTAGGAAGCGTGCACCCGATGCACAGCATCCCTGCTGCAGAAGGCACTGAGAGGCAAACCCGGAGCCCTGCACTGAGCAGCCCCAGCGGGATGTTTCTGTGCGCTGGATGGGGTGAAGGAGTCCTGGGATAAAAATAAGCAATAAAAAGAAATGGAGACGTCAGCCCGTGCTCCAACTCCGGATCTGCTCACCCTAAAATATCAGGCTGTTGACATTTGAAACCCATATTCAGATCCTCATTTTGCAACAAGCAGAATCCCCCCCATCCTCGTGACAGATGCCAGGTGACAGCTTTGTGCTGATTTCCTGCACCCCTCTGAAGGGTTTGTACCAATTCCTCCAGAGGGGATTTAAAGTTGTCTGTGCCATGACAGGGACATGCTCAGCCTCCGCCATCAGGATGCCCGTGCTGCAGGAGGGAGACCCCGGGAGCTGCAGCTCTGCGTCCACAGCCTCCATCGTAGAGGGCCATGAGGTGTTTTGTGGGGCTGGGAAAGAAACACCGAGGCTGGTGGTGGAAACACAGCCAGGGGAGACCCTGAGGGAGGTGGGAAGGAGATGCAAGTGAGACTTTCTGCCCCGAAGAAAACCCAAATCAGCATCTTCTTAAAGCTAAAATGGAAGTTTTCGCCTCCACTCTTCTCCTGGGAAACAGAGAGAAATGGGAAAGGGGACGAGGTCGGGGAGGTTCATTCTGCCAGAAGTGAAGAAACACTGCAGAATTAGAAAGAATCCAGTGAAAAATGTCCTCTTTTTTTTGAGCGAGAGGCCACTTTTCCATTCCTTTTAAACAAAGTTTTTCATGAAAAAATTCAGGCACTCCCATTGTTTTGCTGCAGCCTTTGATTTAACTACTTGATCGAGCAGTCAACAAAACCCTCCGTGTTTTTCAGGAGGTTTCTTAAATCCCGCCGAGGTATGGGATTATGGGGAACAACAAATGGCAAAGCTGTCTCTAACCCCACAGACTTTCTCACTCTCGTTTTCTCTCTCGCTTTGGAATAAAAAATGCAGTGCTCCCCGCTGAGTTCTCTTTAAAATTCACATTGTCTCTTCAAATAAAGGCTGGGAGGGTGAGGTAGCACTTTGAAAACCAGAACTCGGTCATACATTGCAGGGCCACATCCTGGAGGATTATTCTCTCTCGGGACACTTTATAACTTCATGAGAACTTCAGGCCTGCCTCATCCCACCGGCCCCGTGCATGGCGGGGTGACTGTCCCCAGGCTTCTCCACCCACGTCAGCCTCTCCATCGTGGTGCCCTCTCACTTTCCCTCACTTTTTGGGGTGATTTCCAATTGCATCCTGGAGCTGCTGGCCTCGCTGCTGAAAGGCTTTGCCTGAAGGGGAGTTTGTGTTCCTGTAAGCAGTGGGAACCCTGTCCGTTCCTCCTCCGGCCAACCATGTGCTGGGGGGTGTCTGAAGGCCACAGGTTCCCGTGCTGCCCCATGGCACACGTGGGGCCACAATTGGTTTGACTTAAGGAGCTCTGGGGATGCTGTGGTGGTGGTGTGGGAGAGCTGAGTCCCCCCCATCATTTATTCGCTGCCAGAGAACTACTGAATCATTAAAGAGCTCTAAGATCCTCCAGTCACACCGTCAGCCCATCACCACCACGTCCCTCAACACGGCACGCAGCTGAAGAGACCCAGGCTAACGAGCTGCTTTTAGTAGTGGACCATCCTCACCTGGCCTTTAGCAGACCCTTAAGCGACACTGCAGCCCTCTGCAATTGGGACGGTGCCTCTCACTCGTGCAGAACCACTCCCGTGATTTTCAGTGCACAGCAGCGGGCAGTGGGGTCGGGCTGAAGCACGAGGTGTGTATGCATGGGCTGCCCCCTGCACTCACCCGGCTGCCCCCTGCACTCACCCGGCTGCCCTGCTCGTGTGTTAGCAGGGCTGTGAGCACCCGGCTGAGCACCCAGCACGTGTGGGCTCTGCTTCTGAGGCCTTCCCCGGCCAAACTCTTGGAAACGGGGAAGCGGTGGGGGAAAAAATATACAAAAGAAAACCAACCGACGAATGTCAGTTTTGACGAGCGCTTCGTGCGCGCCGTTCAAACCTGTCACAGCGATGTCAAAATTCGTCGTGAATGTATTAAACCTGGAGCAGAGCCGCAGCGTTTCCAGCTCCAGTTCAAAACGAACGGCCGCCTCCCGCCCGCACCGAGGGATTTTCCTCCCCTCGGAGCCGAGTAAGGATCCCCGCGGACCTCGCCGCGTCTGGACCGGGACCGGGCGGCAGCGAAGATCTCCCGCTCGGGGCGGGCGTGCAGCCGCAGGTTGGGCTGTGAGCTCCGCTCCGCCTCTCCGGGCGGGTGGATCCCGGCTCCTGAGTTTCCCGGGGGCTGCAGAGGCTTGTCCCAGCCCTGCGCGATCCTGCTTGGCTGCCGCCCTCCCCGCCTCCCTCCTCCTCCCCCCCTCCCTTCTCCACCTCCTCCTCCTCCTCCTCCTCCACCCCATGTGCTTCCTGCCGGGCCAAGTTTGCAGAGCGCCGCCGCACTCACGGCCCAGCGGAGCGGAGCCGGAGCGGAGCGGAGAGGGGTGCACGGCAGCGGGCGCGGCTCCTGCGCGGCGCGGGCTCGGCGGAGGGCCGGCTCCGGCTTCGGGCCGCGCTGCCCCGGCCGCGGCCCCGGCGGCCCCCCCCGCCCGCCCGCACCATGCCGCGGCGGCGCTGCTCCCTGCCGCCCCTCGTCTGCACTTTAGCCGCCCTCAGCCTGCCGCTGCTGCTGGCCGCCGAGCCCCGCGCTAAAAGTTGCTCCGAAGTGCGGAGGCTCTACGCCGCCAAAGGCTTCAGCCAGAGCGAAGCGCCCAGCCACGAGATCAGCGGTGAGTCGGGGGGGCGTCGCGGCTCCTTTGTGCTCGGAGCCCCGCACTCGGCCGGGCTGGGCTCCGCGGGGCGCGCTGCCTTCCTGCAGCCGGGCTGCGGCTCCGGATCCCGGTGCGACTCGCCGAGCTGAGCCCCGCCGCGCCGGGCCGGGCCCGCGCCTGTTGCCGGCTCGCTCGCTCCCGCAGGCGGTATCGCGGCCGCCGTTCTCCCTCCGGAGCCGTCCCGGTACCGCCGGGCGAAGTCTCAGCGAAATGATTTCTTTTTCTTTCTTTCCTTTTTTTTTTTTTTTTCCCTCCTTGGTTTTTTTTCCCCCCCATCCCGAGGTAGTCGCGCATCCCGGGGACGGCAGTGCTCGCAGCCGGCAGCAGTAGGAAATGGTAGCTAATGTGCTCACACCCAAAACATTTTATTCTTTTTGTTTCATCCTTCGTCTCCCTCCCAGGGCTGCTGCTTTTATTTCCCCTTCTGAATGACCTACTGGACCGCATTCTCCGCGGAACAAAGGAAGTGCCTTTTTAGCTGGAATCCTCGGAGACCACCAAGGACTCCGGCTCCTGCACTGCAATTTCGCACTACTTTTAACAATAACAAAAATGCATGACTGAATGGTTCAAAAATGTGGAGTGTTAGAGGCATTCATTTCAGTCTGGGACGCTGTCACAACACAGACAGACCCCGAGTAAATACCTTTAGATGGCGGATATAGAAGTTGGGGGTAATCTTTAGCATTGGTGCGCCCTCCAGTTACGCATACATTATTATCCTTTTCACTGGCGCTCTGAAATGATTTCAGTCGGATGCACTTTTGTCTTGTCAGACTAATGGTACGCGTTTCTCCCATGACTGAGTGGAACTGAGGGCCCGTTTACTTCTGCAAGAAATATTTTAATGAGAAACGTCTGACTGGTTGCAGTTAAAATACTCCCTCCGCCCTCCCTGCTTCGGGAAGGTCTCTAATAAATGGGTTTATCTTTGATGTGAGGAGCGGGACGTGGGCAGGTTTCCTTGTACACCCGGTGTCTGGAAGGTCTGTCCCAGTCCTTATCTCATAGGTTGGTATTTAAGGTGGTCTCTGGGGGGTGTCAGTCTGGATCCTGGTGGCAGTGCTCATGGAGAAGCTCGTGGAGCTGACCCTTTGCAAGGAGGGCTCAGAGACGTGTGAGGAGCAAGGTAAGGTGAGGGGTTTTCTGCTGTGCCACGCTGAACGCACCACCTGAGTTATGTCACTGTGCCGGGGGTGTGGGAAAGCTGCATCTGCAACAGGTCCTGTGCAGTTCTGTGTTAAATGTCACCCACCCCACGGGCTGCTCCAGGCTTGGTGGAAGGCTCTAAATGCAGGGCACCGTGTGCTCCTTGAAAGCGCAATGTGACTTGAGTGCTGCTGCCCTTGGAGTTAAACCTCGCGTGGGGTGCAACACCTGCTGCAGTTTCATATTCCCCTGCAAATGTGGTGGTTTTGGTGTGCGTGGTGTTAAAAGGCTCCTGACCCCCCCTCGGGCTGCTCCTCAGCCACTGTATGCAAATGGAGAAGTGCTCAGGGCTCTCATCCTGCTGCTTTGGGCTTTGTGAGCACGTGGGGTGTCTCCTGTGACCCTGATGGGGACTGAGGTCTGACAAGGGGCCAAAAGGTCTGCAGTGTACATCCGTGCCTCCAAAAATGAGTCATCAGCCAGACCTTTGGTCTCCATTGGTGATTCAGGTGGTAGCGATGTGCTCTGAGATGATGTGCGCGAGGAAAGGAGCCCAAGGCTGTTGGGTTCTGCTCTACGTTTCAGTGCTGCTTTGCTAGGCTGTGTGCTGCTCTCCCACCTTCCTGCAGAACTGCTTCAGATCACGGTGCACTGCCAGGCTTCCTCGTGTGTCTCCAGAAAGGTGCCCTATGTAGCAAACCGCCTTCTGTAGGGTTTCTCTGCTGTCGGAGCAGGGCTTACCCAGCCTACAGATCTGATGGCCTTGAGTTGTCAACGTGCTGCAGTGTGGGCAGAGACGTCCCTGCAGTGAGCTGTGTGATAGCAAGTGGGACACGTCCTCACCTGGTGGGCACAGGAGTCCTCCCAGGACGTGGTAGCATCTCATGTGGGTATTTCACCCTATTTATGTTCTTCCAGAGCAGCAGATTAGTGCAACCTTATGCTGGAATGGACAGCTTTTTTTTTTTTTTTGATCCACACCATTGCTGTTCTGGTTGCATTAAATGGGTATTCTTTGTGCATAATTACCTAGGAGTTCGAGTTAATATTTATTTAGATTAGGTTTAGAATACGATACAACCTGCCATTTACGTGCATTTTAATTACATCTTGCTGATGTATGTGGGCATTTCTGAAAGCAGCGCGCAGCTGCTCAGCTACTGGCTTGATGAGAGGTGTGCAAGGTGTTCTTTGTAGCAGCGAACACAGAGAAATTGTTTCCTTTTATTTAAACCTGGGAGAGGAGGTGTGAAGAGATACTATGGGGAGAAATCTGCGCCGGGAGTTTCCTACTATAGAGTATCCTACTGTGAGGTCTGTAGGAACTTCTGCCCTGTGGCCCTATGATACTTTGTGTCACGGTGATGTGCGGTCTTGCTTCTGTTACACTTCCAGGTGCCTGATGTAGAGGGTTGGTTTGGGGAGCTTCACTGTTGGTGTGGTGTAGGAAGCCAGCTGGTGGTGGGGGTAGTGGCATCCCTGAGATCCCAGTGGGTGGCTGGGATTTAAAACCAAAAACCCCCCGTTCCTTCCAGCTGAGGCTCCTTGCTCTGAGCTCATGGAGATCACTTCCCCTTGTCCTTCGAGCTGGAGGAAGGAGGTGTTTCTGTTCCCCAATGAAAAGGAAAACAGCTCTTGCTGATCAGTGGAAGGTATCATCCGTTAAGCTGTGGGTGCCCTGTGGAGGTGTAATGTGTTCCCATCTCCTCATTTCCTCGTGTGGAGGTTTTAGGGGAGCTCTTGAGGCAGGTTTGGAAAGCATTGGCTTTTAGGTGGCTGCCGGTAGGCAGAGCTCTGCAATCTTAGGAGCGATGCCTTTGTTTCTCCTTTAACCAACCTCATGGAATAGGTGTCGGTGGTGCATGGGAGAGGTTCTTTTCCCTGTGGCTGAGGAGTTGCTTGGCTCTCAGCTTTGGGCTTTTAGGATCTTGCCCAAATCTGCTGGAGGTGTGCTCTGCTGTCCCGCCGCTGTAGTTGTCACCTGGGTGCTGTCACCACTGCATCACCCAGCTGTGCCCTCCTGGGCAATGGAAACGTGCTGTGGGCACGGAGGGGCTCTGGGGAAGGGGCTGGCGTGCTCCTCACACTCTGCCTGAAGGTGTGCCTGGCTGCCAGCTGGAGCCAGAGCTGCTGTCTCCCACCCTGGGGAGCAGCATGGTTTCTCGTGCATTAATAGAACCATTATCCATGGGCCAGGAGGGAACCGTCGGGGAACATCTTTGCGGCGAGCTCGGAAAAGCAAACGAGCAAAACTTCGGAAGTATTTTTAGCCTCTTCTAATGTCATCGAGCAACTGGGAGCAGCGGGGGGCAGCTGGCAGCGTGCGAGCACCGGCCTGGGAGCAGAGAGACTGCTGGGAGATGGGGCAGAGGGAGCCGGGGCTGCGTTGAGCTCCGTCAGCCTGCAGAGCTGCTCCACTACAGCGGCGCGTTGTGTCCTCGTGCGGCGTGTGGTTACGCAGCAGTCCGGGCTGAGTGGGAGTATCGTTTTCCTTGGCAGATGCTTCATAGAAAGTTCTGTTTTTTTTTTTTTTTCTCTGCCAGAATAAGCAGTCGTTGCATTCCGTACGATTCATAGTCAAGTTATTATCTATTGTTAGAATCGCCTTAATTATCAGATGTTTCCTTAGACGTGTAGCTGTTTTGTGACGGGCTGAATGGGAGTGTGTACACTGCGCAGCTCAGGCGTCCTGCATGATGTTTTTAGGGCTGTTTTGTAATTTCAGGGAGATTTTCTGTGGCTTTCGTATGTCAACAGGCTTTTTATTCTCCCCGAGACTGCAGCAGAGCGAGGCGCCGGGCAGAGCTGCCGTGCTGTGGGATGCTGGGTCTCCCTGCACTGTGTGTTCATCCCTTCTGGGCGAGGAGCAGGGAATGCTCAGGCTGGAATGGGGCTGTGGGCATGAGGTGGGCATGAGGTCTAGTGGGAGGTGGTCTCAGATGAGGCTTTTTTTTTTTCCTTGGAGGTGTAGGTAGGCAATGCTGGAGGCTGGAAGGGTCCCAGCAGGGTGTTGGTGTATGTGGCAGTGGGGTGGGCTAGCAGCTGCTGTCCTGGCTGTGGGCAGTGAGTTTGTCTCTGGGGTGCAGCCGGGGCTGTGTGTTGATGGAGAAGGTCTGGGCAGCACCATGGTGGAGAATCATGAATGGTAAAATCATTAAGGTTGGAAAAGACGACTAAGATCTCTGTGTCCAGCCCCAACCCACCCCACCATGCCCATCACCGCACCCCTCAGTGCCGTATCCCCATGGTTCTGGAACACCACCACGGACGGGGACCCCACCGCTCCCTGGAAAGTGCTGCTCTGTCTGCTGCAGAATCTTTCACCTCCTTCCAAAAAAGAGCCATCCTTGGGACTCATTCCCTGCTTTTGTTCTGCTTGCCTTTTATTTTTTTTCTTTCTCTCTCTCTCTTTTTTTTTTTTCTCCCCCTTTCCAAGGAAGTCCTTGTTAACCAAAAAGCTCTGTGCCCCCCCTCCAGCTCCCGGGGGCGGGGGGCTGCCAGCACTGGTCTCCGGGGCAATAACCTCCTCACATTCCTCGCATTCCTTCTGCTTTCTCTTTCTTCTGAGATTATGAAGATAACTTCCTTCTCCCATTGCTAAGCAATGCAAGGGCTCAGGAAAACTCTTGAATTCTCGCCCCTGCACCCTGAATTACCTTGTGAGCTCCACGAGCTCCCCTGTAGCAACCTCTTCTAGTCTGTTTGCTGGGATTTGTGCACCTCTGGAAGGAAGCTGCTGCCTCCTTTATTGTTATTTTTAATTGCCAAGCATCTTAATTAAAAAAGGATGACTTTGTTATGGCCCATCTCACCTGCTTCCTAGTTTAAAGACTTTCCTTAGTGTTTCATGGGGTACTTTCCCTTTCCAGCAGAGGTTTTGGGATGTCCATCCCTCTCGCGGCCGCCCGGACCAAAGGATTTTGAGGGAGCGTTTCTCTTAATGTTTCCAATTGAGGAGTTGAGAATTGTCTGGGTTTTAAGCAAATTCAGATGGGAGCAAACAATGATGAAATGTTTAAAATATGTTTCAACATTTTTGTGGGAATAGGAACTGCTTTTTTACGGGCCAGCTTTCAGGAGGTGAAAATATGTGGCCCATACACATTGTCAGCATTGTTGCTGCTTTTCTTCCTTCTTTTTTCTTTCTTTTTTTTTTTTTTTTGAATACTCATAGGAAATTGGCTTTGGTAATTGAGTTTCTACAGAACCACAACATCCAATGGCTGTTCCTTCCCTGGGGTCACAGTTAGGTTAGTTTAAGTACTGTGCGGGAGGTTTAACCTCTTGTGGTTTGTAGTGCTATTCGAGAAATTGCTGGTGATTTGGGGTGTGTGAGAGCAATAGCTTCACAGGAAAACCCCAAATGTCAGGGTGTCTGGATTTCGGAGAGCTCAGAGAGCCAGGCACCTCGTGGTGCCTTCGGAAGAGGCAGCCCAAGTCTTTACGGCCCATTGACTCTCCTTTAGAAAGAAGCTGGAATAACTGTCCGTGTATTGTTTACCTACGTTGACTTATAACATCCTCCTGCTTCAAAACACCTTTGTTTTGGGTCCTGCAGATGCCAAACTCGCTGCCTGGTGCTGGGTCGCATCGCTCTGCGTGGCTGGCATCCCCAAAAGCTCTGGGATTTGGGGATTGTTCTGGCAGAAAGGAGCCAGCTTTAAGAAATTACGCATTGGGGCTGGAGCTTGGTAGCATTGACTGGTAGGCATAAAAATCCCCGTGCTGCAGGCTGCGATGACAGGCAATGATAAATCACTCTTGGCTGGTGCTACAGGTTTCAATAATGGTGTTTTAAAAAAGATTACATGGGTTTTAATACAAACTTCTTGCTTCTCTGTACTGTCCGTTTGGTTTCCATTTCTGAAGAGCAGAGCCTGTTTGGATTCAATATGAGGATGGAGCCAGGATTTTACTGGTTGGAAACATTGCTTTTTGTTATTCCTACAAACATGAGGATCTTGTTGGAGTGCCTTTTAGCCAGCTGGCTGCAGGGAGCTGCTTCTCAAGGTGCCTGTTTGTTTGTTTGTTTGTCAGCTTAGAAGGTAACTTTGCCCCATGGAGGATGAAAGAGCAAACTTTCAGCTCCAGTGGGTGCTGTTACAAAGAAATTTCCCTGAGATAGGGAAAGACTCAGTGATAGCAGCGAGGGAGGAAACAACCTTGTGCACATACCCTGGGTTTCTTTGGCCCATTCCCATGAGAGGATAGGGCATCAGTGTGATCAAAGGCAGCAGAACAATTAGAAACCTGCTGCAGGTGAGTTCACGTTGCCAGGTGTGCATGGGTACCTGGCTTTGCCTTTGCTCTGAGTCGTGTAAGGTGGGGTTGGTTTATTTTTCTGGTTCCCACTGAGGTTGCAGGAGGATAAGGGGCTGTTTCTGTAGCTGGGGTCTGCCCTTCGCTGGGGTGTGGGAGCAACAGCATGTCTGTGGGCTGCTGGTGGTGCCAGGCAAGGTGTGCTCCTGCAGCGCGGTACCTGCTGTGCACGGTGCTGTGGTGGCAGCAGACCTGGGGACAGAAGGAGGTGACGCTGGTCCCACGGCAGGGCACAAACCCCGTGTCAGATAAGGGTAGAGCGGTGCCACTGCTCATGTTTGGGCTGAAGGAAAGCAAACAAACTGGGTTTGGCTCAGTGCAGACATTGAGCTGTGGGTGCCATGGGACCACGTGCTTTTCTTGCTGGGGAGAAGTTGTTGCTTTGGTAGCATCTGCTCGTGATTCAGTGCTGTTTACATAATAATTGTGGTTGGCTTTCATTAGCTCTCGTAATGAGTGAGCTTTCCTTTAGCACAGTTACTTGTCGGTTCGGTTTCACAGCATCCCACTGTAGCACAGAGGTGGTGTGGGGACCATCAGTCTGGGCTGTGTCCTCTCTGCAGGCACAGTGATGCGGTCACAGCTCCTTAGTTTAGCTTCTGAAAGAGCCAGGTAATGGTTTGGGTCAGCGGGGCTTCTTTACAGAGTGGGGTTTCAGTCCAGTTTGGGTGATATCTCAGTGCAGTGTTTATGTTTGCACTAAGAACTGTTGGTTTTAGCTAACGGCGAGGACGGAAATCCATCAACCTGCTTCCACCAGCAGAAAAACCCAGGGTCTGTTGTGTATTGGAAACACCAATCTGTGCCACTGGGGTTGTTTGGCCGTATGATGCATCCCCTCCCATGCCAAGGGAGGGTCGGAACAGAACGAACTTTAAGGTCCTTTCCAACCCAAGCCGTGCTGTGATTCTGTGACGCTCCTGGATTAGCTGCTGACGCCTCACCTTGGTGCAGCCATGTTTGCTTTTCATGTGTGAGTGAAGGAAGGGTGGTATTGGTGCATAGCCAGCAGCAGCTGCTGCTACCTGAGCAGCGGTGCTGGAAACTGCTGGGGGACACAGCCCGGCGCTGAGCTTTGTAAATAAATAATGCTACTTAGCAGAGCACACAATAGCCCAAGTGCTGCCTTTCGACGAGGTTTGGGCCTGGGTGTTTTTGAACGTAACAGCGGGTGCGTTGTGAGAGCGGTGGCACCGCTCTCAGCCGTGTGGCTTCGGGTGATTAATGTGGGTTAATTGGAGAGCGGTGGCTTGGCGGGCAGAGGAGATGTGGCTGGTTGGAACAGCAAATGGATGAGGCTCGGGGCTGTTCTGCCCCATTGAACCCACCCTGCCGAAGGGATGCAGAGAGCAGAACTTCGCATAACTCAGCTCTCCGCTCTATTAAAGGCTCCTTTATAAGGGGTTGCCAGAACAGCAGCCTTTTCAGCAGCAGAAACCTCCCTTACCGGGAAGGCTCCGTGCAGGAACTGGCACGCCTGGCTCCAGGGCTGGCGTTTTCCAGCAATCCTGAAGCTGGAGAAAGCTCACCAGGAATAGCTGTGGTGAGGAAGGGTTAATTTCTAGGTATCGAAATATGCACAAAAGGTTAAATGGGACTTCCTCCTTGTCAGTGAATTACGGCTTTAAAATATTTGCATTCTTTCCTGAAAGATTTAGGAATAATTATATAGCACTCAGGGGCAAGGCATTGCCAGATAAACTTAACAACTCTATAATTTGTACTCGAGGCAGGGTTTCCTGTAAATGATAGCTTTGTTTAATTTTACAATACTGCTTCCAAATGTTTGCAGGTTATGAATTGCCAACCAAACTGGACCTGTGAATCTGGAAGGGTATTTGTTTGTTACTGGAGATGATCAAAGCTGCTGAATTAGGCAAAAACTTGGCATCTCCTTTAAAACTTGGAGGTATCCTCTCCCATGCGGGGTCCTTGGGGTGGGCAGCTGAGGGTACGGGGTGGGCAGCACTCTTGCTGCCTGCACCAAGGCCCTGAGCTGCTCCGGGTCCATTCCTGCTCAGCATTTCTTCCTCTGGGGTCGGGAAAGGAATGCCGCAGTTTCAGGACGCATACTTTATTTCCATTACTCAAAGCTGGAGTCATGCGTGGTTACAGCCAGAGACACTTCAGCAGCTCTGGGGATAACAAGATAGCTGACAGATTGGAATGCGGATTTATCAGGGGTAAAAACTGGCAAAATTCCTTATTTCTGATTCTTCTTAAATAGAGCCTCCGTGCTCCTGCTGCATGAGGCCACCACGAGCTTTAACCCTTTGTGCTTCCCCAGCAATATGCATTGAGCTGCGTCCATCCCTGCGTGTGACTGCATTGCTCGGTCTCAGCTTGTGGGTGTTTTGTTTTGAACAGTGACTCTCTCCCAGAGATGTTTTTGATAGGTCTTGATTTTCAAGTGCAGGCCTTCTGCACCACACGAGTGGCTGAATGACCACAGAATGTAAATTTTACTGCGTATTGCCTTTGGGCTGGCAGTTTGCAGGGGTACGGGGCAGTTAACACAGCGGGATTGTGCCATGGAATCTGCTTCCTTCGGGTTTGATTCATCTCCATTTCTTTTGGAGCCAATCACGTTATGGGCTTTGGTTGCATTTTGCTGTGGAGTTACTTTTGCCATGCCTTTGCTGGGATCTGTATGTTGCTATGAGAAACAGGTCATCTTCAGCACTCTGCCTTCTTAGTGATACATCCACTTTAATATTCTGAGACACCAAGCAACGTCTTCTAGGGAAACAAGTTAAGAGCATCCAAGAGTTGAATAGAGTGGAATCCCTCGGTTATGGGAACTGGGTGTAGAAGAGGAGTCAGGCTGTTCAGCAGGAAAACTCCAAGTTAAAATTGAACCTGGGAGCATTCCTGAAGCGCTGAGAGCAGCTGCTAATGCAGCGGACCTGTCTGCAGGGCGGCAGTGTTTGGAGCTGGTGGTTGCTGCTGTGGTTGTGTGTCTGCCCTGGAGGAGAACGAAGAGAATTTCACTTTTTGTGTCAAAAGGAAAGGATTGCTCAAGGATTGCAAAACACTTTGTTTTGGAAAAATGGCATTGTTTGGAAATAGCACAGGGGTAGGAGAGGGGCTGCCTCTGGATGCTTCTTGGCCCGTTTACTGCAGTTCATTCATGGGACAAATCTGTCCCCACGTGGACACCCCAGTGTGTGGGACCCCACATCTCAGCCCTGCCAGCATCGCTTTGTGTCAGCATTGGGCCGCTAAATGCCTCCCTGCTGTGGGACTTCTTGTCTTTCCTCCATTCTTTTCATAGCTGCAAACATTTAGAGAGTGCTGATGCTTCAGGTGATGCCTGGGTAACAAAGCAGCCCTGGGGTGAGAGGAGGGACACCCTCTCCCTTCTTGGAAAGGACTGAAATGGCTGGGAAACATCCGGCTCTCATCAGCACTATTGACTGTTCCAGGATGGGTTAAGAGTGGTGCTGGCATTCATGTCTCTTTGCTTCACCAGCTCCTGTTATGCAGGCAGGGGCATTTTCATGGGGTCATGAAGACTGGATAAGACCACTAAGATCCCCAAGTCCAACCCCAGCCCACAGCCGCGTCCCTCAGTGCCACATCTCCGTGGTTCTGGAACACCTCCAGGGATGGCGACCCCACCACCTCCCTGGGCAGCCGTGCCAATGCATTATCACTCTTTCAGAGGAGAAATCTTTCCCAGTATCCAGCCTATTTTGCTGTTGCTGAATCTCTTTGGGCTCCCCTGTACTGTTTGCCTTTCTGTGAGCAGACTTGGTGCTGCCTGGGACAGGGATGGCAAAGGTCCTGTTTGCAGTTCTGAGCCAGGCTGATCAGGGTCGTGCTTCAAAAACAAAATTGAACATTTTCAATACCTGGCAGTAATAGCCTGAATGGAGTGTTAAGATGCTAGCAGCTGGGCTGGTTGTTTTCCTACCCCACTGGCCAGGAGTCCGCTACGCTGCTGATGCCACTGTTGTAGTGTGAGGTGATGCGGCCAAAATATGAGTTTGGTGGTGGGAAGTGTATGTGACACCTGCACTCAGTGCTGAGCCCTCCTAGCCTTGCTCTTTCCAGAATTCCCCACAATACCTGTGGTAGTTTGGTGGTTACAGACAGGAGACCTTCCTGGGCAAGGTGTATCCTTGATAGGACGAGAGGTAAAGTCCTCAAGTTGCTCCAGGGAAGGTTCAGGTTGGATATTAGGAAAAATTCCTTCTCTGAAAGAGCAGTGAGACATTGGCACAGGCTGCCCAGGGATGTGGTGAAGTCCTCCTCTGTGGAGGTGTTCCAGAATCATGGAGTTGTGGCACTGGGGGACACGGCTATGGGCATGGTGGGGTGGGTTGGGGTTGAACTGGATGGTCTTGGGGTCTTTTCCAACCTTAATAATTCTATGATGGGGAAACCAGAAGGATGGGATTGTCTTAAGAAGTCGAAGCGGCCTCCTGTGCTCTCCAGCCCTCCTTGTGGGCAGTTGTCTTCTGCATCCTCCATCTGGGACCCTCTGGTCCTCCCTGGGAGAATTTTGCTTGAACAGAGCTGGTGGTAAAGAAGCTGGCTTACAAATTGTTGAAAGGATTTGAGAGCTATCTATGCTAATTGAGGAGGAGTGCTGGTGTGAACCCGCAGGCAGATAACACAGTGTTCACAGCTGCATGGGATGGCAGATAGGGCTCCATGGGGGAGGGAAGAGGGAATTTTTAATTCTGATATATCCTTATCTTAATCCTCTCTCCCACCCCCCTTCTTGCCTCTTGCTGGATGGGTTAAACCTCTCAAGCTTACCTTTTCCACAGATACGGATGGCTGCCTGGTTCCAGGCTGGGGGAATACATGAGGGGTCTGTTCCACCAGCGGGATGGTTTCTGGACATAGGTCACATTATATGGGCTGAGCACAGTGTGCTGCTTGTGTGAGCTGGGCGCCTTGGACAACAGATACCCAGGCAGTTAGAAAAGGAACGCTTGGTGTGAGTAGCAGCCAAGGGCTTAAAAACACATTTTTCAGGTAAAAAAAAAAAAAAAAAAAAACAAAAAAAAAACAAACCCTTATTTACCAACTCTGCTGTGGTCTCAGCTCTGATGTGATTTATTTAAGGAGAGATGAAGCTGAGATGGGAGAGATGCGGGCAGTGCTTTGGATTGCCATCAGTGCTGGGGGCTGTGCTCTGGTCCCAGCACTTCTCCAAAACCATCACCAGGGACTGCCTATGGTGGCACAGGGCTGCAGGGATGGCTTCATCCCACGGTGGCCCAATTTCAGGACATTTCAAAGGTCACCTCATGTATTTGGTGCGGGACCTCCTCCATCTCCAGTTGCGCTGCTTGTTTGCCTTTCTCCCTGTAACATTTCGGGCTCAGCCATGTGTGGTTTGAAGGTTTGTCATATTTACACTAGCAGTTCAGCTGAAAAGCAGCTTTTCTTCCTGGGAAAAGCCAGGAACCACTAATGTGCAATCTTTGTGTATAAAGTTGCCTTTCTCTGCTTATAAACAGTGGCCCTAGGATGGATGGATGTGCAGTGGACCTGTTTAGATTTAAATCTGACCCACCTCCTTGTTTTTTGTGCTGACTTTCCCTTTGAGGAAGATGTTCTTTCCTGCCTTTTGCCACTGCAAAAGGTGTGAGTTTTTAACCTTTAAAGCTGAAGAGTTGGGCCTAATTGCAGTGTCCTGCTGTAAATGGCAGTGTATGATTTCCCTTGCAGTGATTTCCCCATAATAGACCAGTTGCTCAGGAACCTCCCTTGTAGCCTTCCTGCTGATGGCCCAGCCAGCAGGGTTGGATGGGGGCTGTGTTGTGGCACACCTCAAGGTGTAGTGGGGATGGTGAGTGCTATGGTTGGGCTGGCTGTCCTCTATTCCATAGAGGAAACGGGGTGTTTATGGCCATCTCTGTCCTGCTGATGAATGGAGCAAGGCTGTAAGTCCCTGTGTCACTGAGTTAACTTGGGGTGAGTTTTGGTTTTATTTGAGCTGTTGGCAGTGTGGAGAAAGGGAATATCCTTGGACAAACGCCCTCCCCTTTTAGGCTGGCTTGGATGCTCCTTGTACTGTTCTTGATGCGTCTCCTGCCAAAACAACGTAGCTTTCTCAAACTGGATGATGGGTTATAAGTATCTGAGAGATGCAGAGAGCCCCTTGCATGTCATGATAGCTACTGCTAAGTGTGACATCGGGAGAGGGTGAACTGCTCTGCATCCTTTGCAAGTGGAGCATCCCATCTGAAACACTGGGTCCAAAACCTGGACAAGCAGTAGGTCTGGTGTGCCACAGAGAGAGCTGTTAGCTGGTGTTTGGGCTGAGAAGCTTGTCCTGTGCTGAGCTGAACTGGGGAAATAGCTGGGGAACTGCAGGTGTGGAGCAGAGTGAATGCCTTACCTTCCCCTGGCTGGGAAAATGTCTCATGGAAAACATTCATCTTGTAACTGAAGTTTCATTTACGTCTGCCAGGACCTGCTCTTGGACCAAATGTTGTTTTCTAAGCAAAAGGGGCTTTTTGGTCCTTCAAGCTGGGAAGGCTGATTTCTGTACCGCTTTGCAGCCCTGGGGAACAGATAGCCATGAGCTGGTGAAGGCAGTTGTGTCTCAGGCTGAGCCTCGTGGTGGATAGCAGCTCTCCTGAGCTCTGTAAGCTTGTGGGGCCCCCCCAAAAAAATCTCATTTCTAGAGGAGCCGCAACCCTTGCATTGCAGGCACTCCTGCCTGTGTGTGTGTGCTTCCACAGAGCTCTCTGGTCGCCCCCGTGCTGCAGACCACAAACTGAATGTTAAATGCTTCTTAAGAGCCAAGCCATCTTGGAAAAAAAGTATGGATGCAAAACACATCTGAAAAAGTCAGCCTTTTGTGTATCTTTTTTCAGAATCTCTTGCTATAAATTCTCAAGTTATCTGCGCTGTTACTGTGCTTGGAAAGCCCTGTAGGCAGGGGAAGCACTTATTCATGTGGATTTTAGATCGATAAATATGGTTGCGAAGTAGTACTGACACACAGAAATGTTTGAGGATGCTTAGAGAAGAATCAGCTGTTTTGTCATAGCTCTGTGTCAGTTCCTTACTTGGAAAGTCTTTGCACAGCCCAGTCGTAGCAAAGAGAAAAGGATGGAGAAAGGGATGCATATTTCTTTGGCTTAAAAGGGGGAAAAAAAAGAAACACCCACAAACCCAAACCCACCCACACACACACAGTAAAAGTTTTGCACACATCAGAAACAAAGGCACCAACATTTGCTTGTCAGAGCTAATAAAGTGTGCTTAGATCTTAATTTTTCTGCTTGGTTTCACAAAGTAATTGAAACTTCCTTTTTGCTGCAAGGTCTTTTTTTCCCCCCTCCCCTTTAAATAAGTGTTCTTAAAGGAACGTCTTTTGGTCAGTGAGTTTATGGAATTTTGCTGGGAAGGCAGACACAGTTTGAGCTCACTGAACAAGTGGTCAGTCAAAGTGCAGGGCACGAATCACTCGTGCCTGCAAGTTGTCCCTCCAAGTTGAAAAACACCTAGACCAAATAAACCTTGAACTAGAGGTTTTATAGGAGCTTTTGAGCACGTTAAGTGAGGCTTTTGTAATCAGAGCAATCTGATAAAAGCTTAAAAACCAGGAGTCCCGTAAAGAAAAGAGTAGTTAGAGCTGAGGTGATAAAACCCGCATCTGGCAAAGCGATCTTGCTGTCTCCTGGTGACCTGCACAAGAGGTGGATAACTCAGCTTGAGGGGTGAGGGAACTGAAGAGATGCCATGCTGTGGCCATCCAGTGCCCAAGAAAGCTCGTTTAAGAGCAAAGCAGTGGTGTTTGGAGGAGGAGCAAAGCCTTTGTCACGGTGAGGGAAGGCTGTGGCCGTGCTTTAGGAGCTGACCGACTCCTCATCCTCCAGTTTGAGTGTGCAGATCACATAAACGTTGTGCATCACCTCCCAGGAAGTGTGGCATGCTGGGTTTGGGAGGTTAGAATAGGGAGGGTCCACCGTGCTGAAAGCAAACAAACAGCAAAGGCAAAAAAAGAAACGCAAAACAGCGAACCCAAACCCGCAAATAGAAAACAGACCGTCCAGATTGATTGGCTCAGATCTATTTCAAGTCCCACAAGTTAGCATCACCGCTCCTCTGGGGTGCAATTGCTCCATGTGGGCAATGTGTTAACCATGTGGTATCCAAGGAAATCCTTTCACAAGGAACTATATGCTTTTTTTTTCCTTTTTTTTTGGGGGGGGGGGTGTTTTATTTCTAATTTTTGTTTTTCTTGCCTTAAGCTTTGAATGGGAAGGATTAGGGCTGCCTGTGAGGGCTAATTTGCAGTCTTGACATGCAGGTGCTGTTGGTGAAGGAATTGCGCTCTGTGAAACTTCAGTTTCAGGGAGGCTTTTCCTTGGGCACGTTGAAGAGCGCTGAGTGCTTGCTGTAACTTCTCAGGCACGTTACTGTTAACTTTTTTCCACGTCCCTGCTGGAAGCAGGTTTAAGAATAACGATGCACTTACTGGCTTCAGGAGGAAGCGAGGAGCTGAGGAGAGCTGCTGATAAGGCCTCATTTTACTTTTGGTTCTCAGGGTGTTTGGGCTGGAACGTGCTTCCTACCTGCAGCAACAGCTCAGCAAAGCAGCTGTGATACTGATTTCACAGTATTGGCTGGAACACCAGAAAGCCCTCAGTTGGAGGAATTACAGCTTCAGCCTATTAACAGCTGGCCATTAATGGACTGGGTCTAAATGCCTGGACTGTGCTTGAGATTTTTAAGCTGAATCCCCTGCATGACATTTGTATTGCAAGAATGCCTCCCAAGGAAAAGCAATACCTTCTCAGTGGTGGTTTTGCTTCTCCTTTTTGGGACGGAGCGTTGGGTCGTGCTGACACCATCTCATGCATTTGTGCTATCAAAGCTGTGGAAGCTCCCTGCCGCTCAGGCAGCCCAGTTCTGATGTTCTCTCCCATCCCAGCGCGTTGTTTGTCTTTGACCAGCAGCTTGGATAAACTTCCAAAATAAATTAATGCAGCAGCCCCACTCGGCCTCCTTTGGCGGAGTGACTCAAATGTGATGCATATGAAAGCAGCTAGACTTCAAACGCTTCCCTTGGACAAAGTTTTCATAGTCGTCTCCTATAGGGGCAAAGGAGAACGTTTCCTTGAAGCAAATCTTTATATATATATATATATATATATTTTAATCCTCCCTGCTTTCTGTTTTCATTTACCTCTGTCCTGCGCTCCTAGCTCGCACCTGCCTTTCTGATTCAGAAGCAATCAGTGGTGATCACTCGGTCTGCTGGCATTGCAGCCCTTGGGCTCGGGTCGGACCCAGGGGTCAGGCTGCGGGCGGCGGAGGCTGAGCCTCCTGCTCTCAGACAGCGCTTGCTTGCACGCAGGAATGCGGTAACAGGATTTAAAGGAAACATACAGAACTAACGAGGATTAAGGCTAATTGTCTGCCCCGTTCTGCGAGGGGTGGCAGGATGTGGCCAAATGGGAAGCGATGTGAGGGGAAAATCCAGTGGTTACGGTCTCCTCGTGGAGGATGTGCGTAGGTTTGGTTGGTTTGCTCTCTCTGTGAAGGAATGGAAAGTCGTGGATTGGAAAAAAGTAAAATAAAGGGGTAGTTCTTCCTTCTTAAAGGCTTTGAGTGTGTTGGAGCAGGCATTTCTGCAGTTGCTGGTAAATGTACTCCAAATGGGTGGTTCTCACCGTGTCTGGGTTCTGTTTCAGCTGGCGTTGCTCTGTGCATGGAGGTGACATCCCTCCCTGCTAGACCTCAGCTGGTGCCGATAGGATGGGCTGTTGGACCTTGCATGCCAGTGAGTTTGTTTTGAGAAATGATATAATGGTGTCAGAGATGTTTTGGAGATCTTGCTTTCCCCTGGCAACTCAGGATGGGGGCTCTGGTCTTGCAGAGGCCACTAGTGTCCTATGGCTTGAATAAGGGGGGATTTGTGAGTGTAGGTGGGCCTGAGAGCAGTCGTTCTTCCTTGGACTTCAACCATTTTGGACAGAAGCGCTCAACGCTCATGATTTGGACTCTGAAGACTTTTGGTGGGCGAGGCAGATGTGTGGCAGCAGGGGAGGGTGCCCCATTTCCTAGCGTGGGGCAGCTGTTAGGTTATAGCGGGCTTGGCTACACTTCAAGCTTTAAAGCTTTTTGCCTTTTTGTTTATACTTTCCCCAAGTGAATGAATGATGCTTCTGCAGACAGAGGAGATGGAGCATTTCTCCTGGATGCAGAGCTTTTTATCACCTTTTTTCCCCTGGGAAGGATGGTGCTGGGTGCTGAGGTGTAGGTGGCCAATGGCACATGGGTCACTCCATGTCACTAGCAACTTTTGGTTGGCCCTGGCTCTGTGCAGAGCCTCTGCTCACCCTCACTGTCCTCCTTGCCACAAAACAGCCCTGTGAAAGGCAGGATGAAGGAGTGCCTCCTCATGGATGGGAAGCATCATCCTGCCACTGTGTGGGGATTTTGGGTTTGTCCACAGTCCTTCAGTGCTATGCTTTGCAATTGATATGAGGGTGTTTTTTTTGTCCCCTTCCAGAAAAAGTTTATCCCAGAATGGCAGCAAGTTCTGCAGTGTCTATTATAGGTCTTGAAATGATGAATAGTCTTTGTGGAATTTAATTAACCTCTTTGTCTTGTGTTCCAATTTATAGATTACGCAACTGTATAAAGTCCAGAGTAATATTTTAGTTTTTAAGTCAAAAACAGGAAATGGTGGCTGAATTTCACGAACTTTGTTTTTTACTTAAGGGATTAAAAACATCTTCATAATTTGGTGTTTTCTTAGGTTTTTGCTTGTGTTAAAGCTGCTGGCTCCCATGCTGTTATCACTCTTGATGCACTTCAACACATGGACACGGTAGCTGCATTTTGGGCAATGATGCATGCCTGTTCTGCTTTTGCAAACGGCAACTCTTCACTTCTTTTGAGCTTCTGTGTGGCATCCAAGGGTGTTGGGGGGCTGACCACAGGGGCGCAGCACTGCTGGAGCTGAGCTGAGCCAGCAGATGACCGTGCTGCTGGCACAGCCCAGGTTGGGTACATCTCACAAGAGGCCACTGTGTGATTCTGAAGCGTGGTTTTGTGCATCGAGGCTGGAATCAAATATGTTTATAAAGAGGGGGGAAAAAAAACTTGCTGGAAAAGCTGTTGGTGCCGATGTGTTGCTGTTCTCTGCTGCCTGCCCGTGTGTGGTGCTGTGCTGTGAGTGGTGAGCATCCCGGGAGGTGCGTGCCGGTGGGTCTGGATGATGAGGGAGGAAAGGCGCTGGAAGTGTCACGGGGAAAATGTTGTTAGGAATGAAAAATATTCCAGTTCACATAACGGTGTCTGTGGCAGAATCCTTTTGGGTTAAAAGCTGCCTTTTTGGCAAATATCCCAAAGCTTTATGGAAAAAAACAAACGAGCAGTTTTTTGGCTTTGTTTGCTTTCTTGATGGGGAATTTGAGGAAAAAATGAAAAGTCTTACAAAGAAAGCAACTGTCTCCCAGCCAGATCTCTTCTATTTACTGTTCCTTGTGCCCGAGGCTTCAGTAATTCTGTGTATTTGCTGTTCCAAATGGATTTTCTTTCCCCTTTAATTGCATGAAATTGTACTCACTGGGGTGATTGTTTTCTGCTTGTTTGCTTTGTTTTTTGGGGGGATGATGGTGGTAGAGCGCATATTAGTCCTGTAAAATCTGCTAGACAAGTTCTCTTGATTTCTAAAGTCTTGACTGCTGACCATATGCAGGTTTATAATGGGTTTTATCATGACTGCTTTATTTTTGGCTTTTAGGGTACCCAGCATTACTGTTACAAGTATACTGGTGGAGGGACGGGGGCAACCCTGGGGATGGATCTACTGTGTGCTGTGTGCATCCTTCTCCTTGTCTGAGAAGTAAACAAACAAACAAACAAAGCCAACCACAAGAGAAACAAAAAGAGAATAATTTTCATCACAAATTGCCCCCTGTGTACCACGGCTCACTTAAGGCATGTATGAGGAGCTCTCACCTTGTGAAAGCAATTTCATGCCTAAGGAATTCAGTGATAATAAGGAGAGTTTGCATTTCCCATGTTCTCCCTCAACAGTGTGAAGTGGGGTTTTTTGGTTTTGTTTTTTAATTAAGAAACAATTCTTGGTTTTCACTGAAGGTTTCTCTTTTAGCTGGAGCCAGGGAGAATCCTCCAGTTGAGCCAGGGCTATTTTGCACTCCAGGCTTACTTAAATAATATGTTTAATTATGTACTTTTTCTTCTTGCCTTATTTGTATATTCAGGTCTTTGTGTGGTTTCTCTCCCTTTTGATGTTTGCAGAAATGCATTATCTTCATCTGTCTGGTTTACGTTTGGTGTGCCACTAATTGACTCAATATCCTGTTTGTGGAAATGAAAGCGCTCTATCACAGCAGAGTTTGCCAGGGTGTAAAACCTTGCAGCATTCAGGCCACCCTGCTGGGGAAGGAGTCAGTGTGGAAATGAAACAGCAATGATGTTATTCCTCAGGTACGCAGATTTCTTGGAGACAACCGGAGGGCTCACTGATGGCGATGGTGCAGGCCTGGAGCCTTCTGGAGCCTCCATAGCTACACCTGGGCCTCGCTCTTGCCCAGAGAGGGGTTAATTCTTGATGTTTTGGGGCCAGCTGAGGTGGGAAATAGGCTTTCGTCTTGTTTTGGTTTTAAGAACTGTATTAGGAGCCTGGGATTCCCTGAAATCATTCATGTTGGCTTTAGTGTTGGTCTAAGCTTGGGTTCTTCCTGAATGTCCCTGTGTTCGGTTTAGTATTGATTACTCAGGTGCACTTGACAAGAGGTAATGGCTTCAAGTTGTGCCAGGGGAGGTTCAGCTTGGATATTAGGAAAAAAATGATTCTCAGAAGCACTGGTGCAGGGCTGCCCAGGGACTGGTGGGGTCAGCATCCCTGGAGGTGCTCCAGAACTGTGGAGATGTTGCACTGAGGGACGTGGTTATGGGCATGGTGGGAGTGGGTTGAGGTTGGACTTGGTGATTTTGGAGGTCTTTTCCAGTCTTAATGATACTATGCTTCAGGGCCGTGCTTCTTTGACCAGAAGACAAGCACGACCACGAACATTTGGCCTCAAACGGCTGGAAAGCAAGGGACCTCTTTGTGTCCTAACTTGCTTTTTCCTGAACAAAAATTAAGGCTCCTAATGTGCATTTGGCTTAATGTGCACACATAGACATAAATCTCTCTTATTCTTTTCAGTCCCTGACCCTCTTGGCAGTAAATTTGCAAACCTGAAGCTGTCAGCAAAGCAAAATGGAAAAATAAAAGCCAGACAGACCTTGGTTGTGTACGATATTTTAAGTAACTGTAGGTACACACGATGGAAATGATTAGAATTATTTGTTGTGTTGAAGGGAGGTATGTCGCCGAGGCATTGTGTGTGCTGGCGTTCCCCATGCCTGCAAGATGGATTAGCAGCTGAGTTAACAGATGCAGTAAAGCTTGACCAAAAATAGTTCACTGTTGTTAAGCGTAGGTGAAAGGGCTTTGGTTTGGGTATCAAAGAGTGTGTTTTGACTGCTTGATGAGTTTGCAAGAGGGAAAAAAAAAATCATTTCAATATTATAAGCTTTCTCTATGAGTCTGGGGAATTTTTCTGTGCCATTAGAGTAATCAGCAAAAAACTGAAACACGCATTGATTAATAACCTAAGTGGAAGCGCATAGGAAACAAGTGGCTTTAATATTAATAAGGCAAATAAACCATTTATATAAAACGGTTGCTAATTGAGTGGGATGTTAAATACACTGCACGTTGGCTTGCACTGCCAAATTGCTCTACTTTCATAACCAGCACTCAGAGCTGACTGTGCGTGAGGATGGCTTCTGGTCTCAAAAGTGCTGGGTGGCTGGAAGGTGGGGTGGGCAGACAAACAGCTGTGATGGTTGGATGGATAGAGGGCTCGTGGGGCTGTGAAAGGTCTCGATGTGGAAAATGTGGGGAGGTGGTTGAAGTGTGCAAGCTGTGTTTGAAATCGTGACTCGGGATGGAAATAGCACTGTGTGCTCAGGAGCATCAGGGAGATGTGGTCTGAATGTCCCAGCCTGGTCAGACCCGCTCAGAAGTTTCTAATTCTGTAGGCCGTAGCGGATGCGTTGCCTCTGTTAGCAGAATCTCAGTGCTGTTTTACATCTCTTCCTTCCTGGCACGCGACCATCTCTGCAGGAGTGTTCTCCATAGGAAAATAAACACAAGTGCCAGAGCAGCACTGCTTTAAAGCAAGCAGTGAAGTCTGACCAACTGGTGGAAGAGGAAAGCACACGTAAGAGCCATCCACTCAAAATTCAAGTTTGCTGCTTATACCAGGCAACAAGCGTGCCTTCAAATGTTGTTCATATGTAAGACAGCCTAGGAGAAGGCAGTAGGGTTGCTCTGGGTGTCAGGCATCTCCTAGAGCAGGACGTTTTCCTCCTTTTACTATTTGAAACTTAGTATAATTTCACCTGAAAATATTACTGTGACCAGATGCTATCCATGTTTGTGTAGCACTTTTTATGAGTAAACATCTAAAAGCATTGCAAGCAGCGATGGGAGCAACGCAGCCCTGTTCGTGTGGCTGTGCCAACAGCTCACAGCGTTACGGGCTGTTCTGCAGGTGCTGAGCATCCCTTGCTCCTGTAGCTGGGAAAACTGGGAGGCTTCTGGTATTTTGGGTGCAATTAGAGGTGGTCGGGGTGGGTGGATGGTTCGATAGCCACGTCTTTCTTGATGACTCCACGGGAGTCAATCACAGTCTCACGTTTGCCTTTATTCTTTTTGTCCCTTGTTAAAATGGGGCCGGAGCAGCAGAGCTGTGCTCAAGGGTGATGCTAGTGTTTCTTGTCATCTTTGTTGGGGGTTTTGTAAAGCCTCTGTAGCATGTCAATTATATATGATGGGTGGAAGCCTAATATTCTGTGATAATTAGAATGTAAGTCTAGTGTGAAATCGGATTAGAGTCCGGTATTACAGTCCAGGATTCCTTTTGTAGTAGCTTCAGAGGAAGTCATAAAGCTCTTTTAAAGATGACACGAGCTGATGTGTACCAGAGGGGCAGTGGTGGGCTGTGAGGCTGAGGTGCTGGTGGCCCTGCATGCTCCTCCTGGAGCTGCGCTCACCTCCAAATGCTCCACCAGCCTGGCTTTTCGCACACAAGAACCAAGTCCAACAGTAACATCTCTGACCATAAAGTGCTTTTGGCTCCTTGATGAAGCTTCAATGAAGGGCTGGACTGTGCACAGGAGAGTTTTCAAGAGGTAACACCCCTCAGCCTCCCAGTTAATGGCTTCTGAAAGTTGCTTTTACAGCCAGATGTACTTGAAGTATGAGCTCGGTCAGGGCAGCGAGGAGCAGGGTGGGAATGGCATGTTTAGCCTGGAAGTCCAGAAACAACATTTTGAAAAGGTCTTGGAAAATTGTTTAGTGAAGGGAGCTGCTTTTCAAGATAATGGAGCCCCTGAGTTTGTACTGCACAGTTACTCATTCGATGAAAACATGTTTTCCAACGTGTTGCATAATAGTTGCTTGATTTGGAAGAAACTTCATGTGCCTAAAGCCTGCTAAATGTGGCATTTCTGTAACGGCTTAAATAATAAGTTTGTGAGATTACCTTTCTGAGCACATTTCCTTAGATTTGCAGATGGTGACATTGTGTACCATTGCATTTCTGTCTTTAACCCCCGTTCCATTCCCCAGAGGTGTATTGCTAAGTAGCCAAGGAGCAAGCTTCTCTTCTAGTTTTGGTCCATTACTTCTCTCTCTATATAATGTGTGTAATATAAAATAGATATAAAGTCCTGCTGTGACAGGCTATGGAAAAGATCTGCCACAAGTCCTTGACAAGTTGCAGGTATGGTGTACATGTGCAGTAGATATTTAGAGTAGTTCTCTGCTACTTAAGCTCTTTTTGCCACACAGCCCCCAATGTGATGATTGCAAACCCTGACAAACAATTCAATAAAAGCGTAAGTTGAAAGGAGGCTGTGGCAGAGTTATATTTTGCTGGGCTCATATGGTGATAAATTACAAAAGCTGCAGAGTCTTTAACACTCAACAGTAGATGAAGGGTTGCCTTGTATGGGCATTGTTTGATGAGTATCAACTTGAGAAATAATTATTGCCAAATGTGTCCTTGACAGCGAGCACACACAATGAGTGTTCTTTATGTAATATACATAAACATTAGATGTCTGCTTAAGTGGGCCTAAATACCTAGTTTTTAACTCCTTTCTCGTAGAGGAGCTCTCGCTGCCAGCAGGAAGACCTAAGAGCGGTATCTTGGTTTGAGCTCCATGTTGCTGTGTTCTGGGTGAAACTTACACGTGGGAATGAGCCCTGTGTATGGGTGCTGCCTAATGGGAGAAAGCAGAGAGCCCTGTGAGCTGGTGTGAAGTGAGAGCTAGAAATGAGATTCCTTGCAAGCTACCAGTGCCTGATGCTTCACTCAGACAATGATGTGGAAGTGCTAAGGGATAACCCTCCCTGTGGGAAAACATGGGCTTCAGGTAACTTCTCAGTGGCATCTTCCACTGTGGCATAGTAAAGCTTCAATAAAAGCTTCAAACTTTCTGGTTGTTTTTTTTTTACCACTGAGTAACACAGTGCATCCTCCCTTGCATTAGCACTCAGTAGCAGGAGCTCCTCAGCTCCAGACAGAGCTAATTCTTGATCACAAGCCAAGACCACATAGTGCTGACATGACCGAGAAATATCTTCCATAATTAGATTGCTTGGTCATTCGTTTTTGAATGCCTGAGTTGCATTTTGGAGAGTAATTTGTTAATGATCAACCAAATAGTAAATCAGGCTTGTGCAGATCCTATCAGTAGTATTCTTGCTTGGCTTTGCAGCGTGTACTGGAGAAGCACCGTGCAAATCTGAGACAAAAGGAATTAAAGAGAGATGCTGTTGCTTTGAAATGTTAGCTCCTGATTCAACACTCTGAAATATAAAGCAATGTAATTCTTTTTCGAAGGCATCGGATCAATATTAGGTTTATTTATAACCTCACGGGCAAAAGTTGTTACAACGGTGAATAAGCAGCAGGTTAATGTAATAGAAAAAGGCATTGTCAGACAGGCGAGATGTTAACTTCAGTTTAGTAGTGTAAATAGATACAAAACCGTTCCTTGTATTTCTGAAACATGTTGGGCTTTTAATGGTTTGTGGTGGTTGTTTTTTTTTTTTTTAATCAATAAATAAATTGGAGTCGTTGCTGGGGATCCTGAGGCATTTGTGGACAACTTCAGAAGTGTCTCTGAAGTGCAGTGAAGAAAAGAAATCCTGCTGACAGTAGGCTTGAGCTTGCCAAGTAGGGTAGAGGTTTGCCCTTCCAACACAAAAGAATTACAAGTATGTAAATTGTAATCACCAAGGGAAGAAATGCTTAATGAAAATGGTACTGAAATCATGGAGTGCGTGTCAGGTAAAATATTTCCATCTGAAATTTAGGGGAAAAAAAAAATTCAAGTGTTTTAAAATTAAATGGTTTTGACATCTCAAGTCTAGCTGTTGCTCTAGCAGTAATTATCACTTTGCTGCTATTTATTTGTGTTCTGTAGTGTCAAGGAGGCTTAGTCCTGTATTGGAATTGGAGCGAAAGGGATGCAAAGTGAAATAGCATGGCCTTGCCTGGGGACTTGCTTGGTTGAATGCTGGCTGGGGAGGCAGGCTCTGTATGCCCAGGTATCACGAGCACTGTGCCTTAGTCCTAATGCAGCGTGCCTGTCAGTGGAGGTGTTCCTGGAAGGAAAAGAAGTGTGCAAAAATGTGGGGGGGGGAAAAAAAGAAAAAAGGGGAAAAAAAAAAAGAGTCTCTAAGGAGACAGTGAGGTTTTTTCTTTGTTTTCTGAAGGCTGTCTAAAGCACGGCTGTTTTCTGTACTGGACTTCAAGCAGCAGACAGTCTCATGCAATAAATTAGTTGTGGCAGAATTATCTGTTGGTCGAGGTCTCTCTGTAATGCCTGAGAAAACAAACCAATCCTGTGGCACAAAAGGAAAACTGGCTTAGGAGATGGCAGTCTTAGGGACGGAATGTGTGCGTGTGTGTTTAATTGATATGTATGGTTTTCCCCTTTGAAAGGTGGTCTGTCTGAAAGGATAGTGGCCAACAGTTCTAGGCAAGAAAGTCACACGTAGTGATGTGAAGGTTTGGTGGCTGGGTGAATCGTGCAGTTGTGGGCCAGGTCTGGTTGCACTGACCACGGTCTGGCTTTGTTTTGCACAGAGCAGAAATAGCTCTCATTCACTTCAGACCTTTCTGATACTTTAGCAGTCTGGGTGGCTCTTCAGAAGGTATGTAGTGATTCTCTGTGCCCTGCAGCTCTTGGGGTGAGTCTTGGTGAGCACCAGCAGCACTGGAGGTTGTTGCTGGACCTACGGGGGGAGTTCTCTCCATCTGTCTCCTCGTGCTGAGGCACTCAGGGGTAAGGGAGATACTGGAGCCCTTTACGATTCCTCTGGCCAAGCAATCTTGAGCCATAAGACTTTTATGAGAGCTATCTTTCAGGGCGAGGGAAGAAAAAGATGTTTGAATTCTGCAAAACAAACACAGTTTCACCCAAGATGATGACAGAAAACTGTAAAATTAAAAGCTGGGAAATGTAAAGTCTTTTCACAGGCAGTTACATAAAACAAGTTTATTTTCATATCAGTGATATCTTTGATTCTTAGAATACTTCAGTGATAGTTGAAGGGAAGGAGAAGGAAAAAAGGATTTTGCTGTTCGAAAAGGACCCATGTCATTGATGTGGTGCATTATGTATTAACTGACTGAACTGAAAGTAATTAAAACATGCTGGGGACGGTGCCACCACGGGGCCTCACACACTGACCTCTTTGAGTCACAAAGGGAATTCCTCTAACTTAGAGCTTTTTCTACTCTGTTTTTAAGGCGACCACTTGAAAGTCTGCTCACAAGCCTACACGTGCTGCACTCAAGAAATGGAAGAGAGATACAGTCAACTGAGCAAACACGACTTCAGAAACGCCGTCGTAGAGCTTAGCAATCACTTGCAAACGATGTTTAGTTCCAGATACAAGAAGTTTGATGGTGAGTGCACAGATCTTGAACTTACTTTCCTTTGCATTAAGTGCTAAGAATTCCCATCCTGTTGTTCTGTGTGCAGTTGTTTTGCTCTGCCTCCCCCCTTTGCTGGAGGAGTTCATGACTCATTGCTCTGGTGGTGAGGGTAGCGCATGGCTTGTTTTGCAATCCCACGCGAGAGAAATATTTGCTGATTGCAGTTGTTTGTTTCCTAAAGAGAGAGCTTTTTCTGATTAATCTTTCGAAAAACTGTGCTGCTGTTAACTTAGATTGCAGTGAGCTTGTTTGTATATCCCTGTGGTGCATGTGATTGTAACATGCACATCTTGCAGCCCCGATCCACAGAAATGTGGATCTTTCCCAGTCTGTTATGAACCAGCAGGGTTTGTATCAGCTCACTTAGCCTTTGGGGCTAAGTAGAGCAGCAAATAAATAAATACAGAGATGTCTTTGTGTGGAAACCGAGGGTTCAAGTGTGATGCAGGGTCAGGAGCAAAGTGAACAAAGTCTCGGCTGAGTTCCCATCGCTCAAGTGACACCAGTTGCTGACTGATAAGCAAATGTCTGGTCTCAGTGTTGCCCTTGGATTAGCAGGAGCGCTGTGCTCTCCTCATAGCCTGATGGAAGAAACTCCCAGTGGAAGTAGCTGGCACTCACCTGTGCCAGTGTCCTGTATTCACTGTGTGCCCCAGCATCGTGCTCCTGCACGGGCTGTCCTTCTTGGCTGCAGGGATGAGGTGACACCTAGATGCATGTGAATGTATCTGATGAGTTAGGTGGACTGGACTGGTTGTCAGGACTTCTGTTGTGCCCCTGCAGCATCACTGCCATTTGTTAGCAGAGGGCGATTCCAATGCACAGTTCTTCAGGGTCTTTTTCTCCCTTGTTTGGTTGTTAGTAGAGAATCCCTGTGAACCAACACCCTGAAATCTGTGCCTTGAACCTCCCAGGGACTTCCTCTTCGCTGCTGCAGCAAGTAGCAGCCCCTTTCCTTCAAAAGAAGTTGGCACCTCTGAGAAGGAAAAAGTCCCCGAGTATGAAATTGCAGTGAGTCAAAGTGAAATTATGCAATCATCTTGATAGCATCTAGATCTACTACCTGAGTATTTCCCTCTTAAACCTCTGTTGTCTCTACCTGCTGCTACACCAAAAGGGTGATAGAGAGAAAACCAAAGTGTCTAGACTTGCAAGCTTATTAAATACAGAGCAAGGCACTTAATGAAATCCAGCCCATAGATAAGCCCTTTGAAAGAGGCCAGAGGAACAGCATCTGCTTCACCTTTAATGAACAACGAGGCTTCTTAAAATGCTGCACTGAACACAAAGGGCATGCTTGGTTCACTCTATTAGCATCCCTGACATGGTGCAGATGTGTTGCTCCGTGTGTCTTCTCGTTTTCATGGTGAGAGATGGCTGCAGGACTGTGTGACAAGAGGAGGGCATTAGGCTAAGTTGCACCCCTCTCAAAGCACAGTGTTTCAGCCTGGGCGAGCTTTGACAAGGAGCCCTGTGAAGCTGTTCTGCTGGCGTGGCGTGGTTCTGCCATCAGCAGCTCTCAGCATGCCTGCTGCTGCCCTCACCACTGTGGCTCCTCTGATCTTAATCCTGGGAGTCCTTGAAAGGCAAATTTGGAAGCGGATAGAGTGATCCTGTTCCTGGAAGCTAGATTTGCTGTGCCCAGCCTGTCCCTGAAGCATGCTTCTCTGCCCTTTTTGAAACAAATGAAGGAGAATTAGCAACCTCTTAAGCTTGTCCCCAAGCCTGACGCTCCCGTCTTTGAGCATTTGTTAATATCAGATCTAAATCTTCATTTGCTGTAGACAAAACTGATTTAGGGATTATTATTTTTTTTTAATCTTACCTGGGGTGGAAGCAGAAATTAACTGATTCCCATCCTTCATTATTTACCTCTTGGAAGAGTTTCAATCAGGACTGCCTCCCTCTCCCTGGCCGAGTCACCTGGAGGCTGACTGCACCCCAGTCACAGGGTGCTGCAGGTGGTGGCTGAGCAGCCTCCCTCTCAAGCCCTCAGCCCTTTCCCTCTCTTAAGGTTCCCTGCAAAAAATGGCAAGTTTTTGGAGCTCTTTGCTTGGGCTGCTGTGGTGGTTTTGGGTGTTTGTGTTACCTCCTATGGACTGATTGGCTGTTTGTGGTGGTTGTTTCCTTTCTACAATCTCGATGCTCGGTAATCTGGTCGTGCATGTTCTGTTTTTTTGATTTGAATGTTTGATTTCTTGTCAGATGCCCTTTTGTGGCAGGGGGACATTCCTTTTACACTTTCTGGATCAATTCTCCAGTTTGCCAACGCTTCACTGAGTTGGTCTGACTTTTCTGCCCTGAGTATGTGGCATACCTGTCCTCTACAGGCTCTGCAAGGACCCTTTTTAATCCTTTACACAACCAGTTAATGATAGTTGGAGGGTGGAAGAGAGACTGGGAGAAACACTGCTTTAAGATGCCTTCCCAGTTTGCTGCCCCCCCTCTGATTGTGTTTTGGGTGTATCTTTGAATCTTGGGGCACTCTGAATGTTTTTTCAGTTTAAGTAAGTTGAAATAACTGGAAAGAGAAAGGTGATTGGAACACAAAGCTGGTGGAGGCGGCTTGGCAGTTGCTTGGATGCTACACGTCCAGCTCAGAACAGGAGGAGATAATCAAGGCCCATATATTTGCCCTGAGCTCTGGGGATGAGATTTGGAAAGCATAGTATCCCCCTCCAGACTCTTCCTTTGCATGGTCCCTTGCTCCTGTTTTAGCATTTGGAGCTCTTTAGGGCCGCCTCATTACCAGTAGCGAGGTCCATCTGAATGAAAGTAAAGCTGACGGAATACAAGCCATGCATCCTCCTCTGCTTAACAAGAAATCATCTACACTGTGTAGTTGGACTGAATAGGAAAGATGAGTTATTGCAGAGTCCTAAATTCACTTAACTCCCAGCAAATGGAGCAGTGACTCCCCTTGCCAGGGTCACATTGCTGTGTTTGGTGATGACACTCCAGGAAGCAGCTCTCTCACAGCAAGAAGCAAACCATGACCCCCCCCCAGCTCTCTGGAAATCTTTGGTGCAGGCTCTCTGGTTGCTATTCTCTTAGCCTTGACATTCAGGTCCAAGAGAAGAGGCAAATCCGTGCTGCCTCTGCTATGTGCTTGACCTTTGCAGCAGTTGCCACTGTGAAAGGACAGTCCTTGGATGGAGGCGACAGTGTCCTGTGGCTGTGGGAGCATTTTGCATCAGCTGTTGCTCGAGCGCTATGTGAAGTTGGAACAGTTGCCAGAATTGCTCTGATCTGACACCAAAGCCGTGTGCTTCAGCAATGGATTATCTCCTCTTAATCAAGAGCATACAACGAGCTCCTGATTACCAGTCCCCAAATGGCTGGTCACGAGTCACTTCAGCTTCTCATATGTAATTGTACAGCGCCAGGTTCTTCTGTGTGTGTTTGGTTTGCGGGCACAGGGAGAAGACTGGAGCTTTGGAGTCCAATATCTTATATATCCTGTCTAAATATTTGCTTACAGCACAGCTCTGTATGCTCCTGGGGGTTTCTCCCGTTGTATTTTAAACCCAGCCCAGCCACAGCGTAGCAGAAAGGTACATATTTCCAGCAATAAGGGAAATACTTTTTTTAATAAAGAATATGTGCTTCGGGAGTTGTTGGACTCTCCATTGCTACATGTTTTTAAGGTGAGGATTTGCTGGTTTTTTTTCCCCTAGCATATGCGATGTCAGATATACGTTTACAGGCTTCACTGAGAAATTAGTGGGCAACGTTCCCTGGCCATATAAGCATCTCCCTATATGACAACAGCCATGGGATGCAGGAGGAGTTCTCTGGCGTGGTGTCTGTCCTGAGCTACTATGGAGGAAGCAGTGAAGCTGTGCAGTGTGACCACATCTCATGGCACAGCAGTGGCTGCAGCCTTTTTTCATCTTCTCCGCTCAATGCCCCTCTGCTCTCCCAAGGATTAATAATTTTAGAAGGATTAATGGTGACATTAAGATTGTTTAAATGCTTGATCCCTTCTATTAAGCTTGAACTTTCATCTCCGCTGACCTTTCAGGCTGAAGTTTTCCATGCTGGGGGCAGTGGTTTTGGGAAGACGAGGTGAATGCCAGAACAGAAATTGGGCTCAGCTGTTTTGAGGAATTGGAACAGGGCAGGAAGCAGCAGATAGCTCGTCTTTAGCATTTCTGCTATCCTGTTTCTTCCTAGATAAGCTGTTCTCTTGTTGTTTGCTTTTGTTAAAGACGCCTCCTGAATCTCTCAGAAGACACAACTGTTGTGCCAAGCCTGTTTTAGGGAGAAATTCTGTTTTCTGGGTTCATTGCACAGCAAATGAGGGGAAAGCAAATCCCTAAAACCCTGTGAGCAGAGGGACTGCTAAACGACTGCTGTGAAATGCTGGCTGCTTTGTTGCCTCTGCATTTAGCAAGCTGTTGCATTTAAACCAAGTTTTGTCTCTTCTGAGAGCTCTGTGTTTAGGGAAGACGAGCAAGATTTTGCCTCCAGTGGTATTTAAGAATGTTGTACCCAAGAGGCAAACACTTAGTAGGCTTGGTGCTTGTTGTACCCCAGCGACAGGAGGATCTGCACAAAACTACTCAGCCCCAGCCGGCATCTGGGAAGCTATTAAATGCTGAGTGTCCCATTTCTGCTCCGCTCCTCCCCGCTGCCCCCTGACTTTTCCATTAGTATCAAAGATAAAACAAATATGAAAGTGTAAAACGAAACCCCTGTGGGACAACAAGCGGAAAGAAAGCAAATCTGAGCAGCAGGAGCTGGGCAGCGGTCCCCAAGGGGCACGTGGGGCCGCAGGTTGGGTTCAGTGGGGTTATTTCTTCTGGGCTGGATGTAGGTCAGGGCTTTTACATGTGGCACAGGTTTTAAGAGGTGGGAGTGGGACATAACTTTCCTGGTCCATTGTCCCCTTGCAGATGATGGGTAGCTTACACAGAGCCTTTGGGTTGCTTTGCACTACTGGAGGAGAGCGAGCTGCTGTCCCAAGGGAAGAGGAGAGGCACATTCCCTTCATCGAGGCCTTTCCTAGCTGTCCTCCATCTCAGTGGTCTCCTTCCCTCTGCTCCAGGCAGAGCAGAGACAAACAGTGAAAGATGAACTCTGTGACTGTCCGGCTCCTAAAGTTAGAATTTGGCGGATAATCAGGATGCTACACCTGACCAAAATAACTGCCCTTGTGGGACCTTCCTGTCACATTAACTCTTTTATCAGGAACTGCCTGCAAGAGCAGGGAAGTGGGGCCTTGTCCCACTCTTGTGCCAGGGTACCTCATGTTTGTGGCACCTGCAGAAGGCTGTTCCCAGGAGTCCTGGTGCATCAGGAGCTGTGCAGAGGGAGACTGGAGATGTAGTGGACCTTTAATGCCTGTTGTGCAAGAGCCATGTGTTTTTTGAATACATTTTTGAGGAGACAGCTCTGCCATTAGAACCTTGCATTAACATACAAATGACATAGCGGTGTGGTCTATCTGCTGCCACTCAAGAGTAGGTGAAGGCACAGCCTCATTCTTCCCTCTCCAGAAAGGATGGTCACAAAACCTCACCTACCAACCTGGGTGGAGAACGGTGGGATGATCCCTCGTGCTTTGCAGTGAAAACCATTGCCTCCTGCTGAGAGCTGGTCCTTCAGACTTGGTTTTGGACTTGTGCTTGTCTGGGGTACAGATGGAGTGATTTAGGAGAAGCAGAAGGGAGCAACCACCAACACACTTCCTCTAGAAAATCCCACTTGTGGGTTTTTGTTTGCACTTTCCCACTCACGCCAACAATAATGAAGCAAATTGTCTGCTTTCTCTGCTCTCTCTGCCCTGGAAGTTTGTTTATTCTTTTTCTCGTAGCTGGCTCCTTTCCATCTGGAGATCTTTAAAAAGGTACAACAGAACACTGTGATTTTTTTTCTTGTTCTTCGAGAAGGTTCACGATGCTGAGCTAACAGTGAGGGGGAGCCGACCTCTGCTTTGGGAGGCTCCCAAAGATCCTGAGGTCACAGCATCACTGGGGGGAGGAAACCCCATGGAGAGGAAATCTCCTGCCCCTCAGATGAACGGGAAGGAGATGAGATTTCTAGAACTCAGTGAAGGGTTCAGCTATGGGCAAGACCACTTTCTGTGTTGTCTTAGAGGAATCAAACCGTATTCTTTCTACCATCTCAGGTGCAAGCAGTTCTGCTGTTGGGATTGCAGGTAAACCTTTCTTATTATCTTGTTATTTCAAAAGACAAAGATGTGGGCCGCACGCTTTATACTTGACTACAGGAAACGTGTCTGGTGTTCTCTGGTTACTAATTGCTGTCAACCTGTCAATGAGCTATTGTTTGCCAGTTTAAAATTAACTCTCTCTTCCTCCTTCCTGCACAAAGAAACCACCTAGGGACTGTGCAGGCTCTGATTGCTTGTGTAGCATCAGGAGCTGCTCCCTGGATGCTGATGGAGCTGGTGGCATTTGGGGTCTTGCAGTGGGCTTGAGAGCATGATATTCCCCTGGAGGTGGCTTGTGCTGCTGCCTTGTCAGTGTTACATGTACCTTAGCATCCAGCTGTTTGCACACTGGGTGAACAAGAGCACTGTCTCTGCCTGGGAGAGCTCAGTGCAATGTGAGACGGAGGGAACTGAAGTAACAGGAGTGAGAAAGCTGTCAGCTACTCAGCAGCACAGGTCCTCCTCAGGCTCTTCAACAGCAGTCATAGGAAGGGAGGCTTAGAAAAAGGTGCATGTGTCAAATACCTTTGAGTGCTCCAGAAAGCTCTTAAGAAATGCAGGATGAAGGTTGAAGGGACTTGCTTCAAAGTTTCACAGCTGCTGTTTGCTGTGTTGGGGTGGGAAGTTGGTGTTTTGGTACCAGCTGGACCCAGTTCTAAAGCTGCTGGGTAGTAACAGGGGAATGGGTGTGGTGGAAATTAGCCAGGAGGAGGCTGGAGGGCAGCAGGGAGAGGCAGCAGTAAGGGAGGAGTGCTGGGGAGGATGGTGTTGAGTCGTGGTTGCTGGGCTGGGAGCTTGGGATGAAGGATGTTCTACCTGGGGATAAAACTGCTATAGCAGGAAGCATGAGCATGGAAAGTCCCTGGAAATGCAGGTGAGGAGGGTACTAAGCTTGTGTTCGTCCTTCAGGATGCACCAAGAAGGGACCAGAGCACTTCTGCTTTCCTAATTGTTAGGATAGGTGTTAGGTGGAGCAGGACACGATGTGCTGTTGTTTGCTTCTTGAATCACAGGCAGTAGTCCTGATACCATTCAGTGCTTTTATCTTCCTTCTCTTTTCATTGCTTCTCTTCCTTTACAGAGTTTGATCACTGTGTGCCAGCACTGGTCTTGGGCTGAGTGTTGGCTTCCCTGAGCTCCTGCCAGCCCTGGGGTACGGTTCAATGTTCCTGGGCCCCCCAGAAACAAGAAGTTCTAGAAATCTTTTGGGTTTGTTTGCTTTTAGGTTATTATTTTTCTCTTTTTCCCCTCTGTGAGGTTGCGTCCCACTTGTTTTTTTTTTTTTTTTCTTTTTGTCTTGAAGCATTTGAATAATTAAGCAAAGTTCTGGGAGATTTGACAGTGCCTCCCAGCTCTCTGAGGCTCACATATCATGGCTGTTTCTGTGACACTGGTGTGATTTAAGCCTGTGTTTCTTCTAACTATGCGGAAGAGTTCTTCCCATGTCAGTAAGTGCTAACACATGTTTGAAAACAGGACAGAGGAACAGCTTGTGGATTTGCCCAGCCCTTCCTGAGTTCATATTCAATAAATGTGTTAACACTGTGTATTCATCGGTTTCTCAGCACTTCTGGAAAAAGGTTGTTAAGCTATGGTTTGTTTTTCCCTGGTGGAAATTACAAATGTGATATATGTAATAAAGGAAGTGAAAGCGTATTAAAAGTAATGAGGCACATTTAGGAAAAGAAATCTTTTTTTTTTTCCTTTGGAGTAGGTGGCATAGCTGCTGATGGTTTCAGCTTTGAGGCGAACGAAGCTGTGAAACATTGGTGCCTTTTCCTCCCAAGTCTCTTCTACCTGTCTGATGTGAATCCTGCATGCGTTGTAGGAGGAGCTGCAGGGTGGGCTTTGCATCCACAGATGCACCTATACAAGGGGATGGGGGTAGCTCTTCTGTGCTGAGTTGGGCAGGAGTGTCTGCCTGGGAATCCATCTTGCTGCTATGCACGTTTTATAAGTAAACCATTTCATGGGAAAGTATAATTAATCTCTTTGTGGCAGCACTCTGCTGCATACACTAGAAAGCGTCATTATCTATACAGACAAGCAAATTAAAGGTTTTGCTAAGGCAGACGGTCCTTAATTAATCATAATCTGGACAACATACTGAAAGTATACCTGAAAAGGCAGGTGGCAAATTATCTAAAACTAATTAGCTGTGCCCATAAAAATACAGCATATACCCTCTGTGTGCTTGAATCTGATTTTATTTGTTTCTTAAGGTGAGCTGAATAATTGCACGTCTACCAGTTTGCATAGTTAATTTGGAAATGTTCAGAAGAATAACTCCAAGCCCAGTTGAAAACATGGCTATAAAATAAGCAGACCTGATGCGTGGGAAGCTTAGAACGTCTGAAGGCTGCTGGGAAAGGAAACATGTGGCGTAGCCCTGGTTTGGAAGGACACACGTACACCCAAACACTGCCAACAAAGGGGCACCTGTGCAATGAGGAAATACAAAGCAGAACTTCACACCCCAGGGTGAGCAGCTCTGGGTTGAGCTCCGAGGGCTCCTGGATTGGAGCATGGAGGTTGTGCTGGGGCTGGAGGGAGCTCGGGCTGGCTGTTCTGCCCTCCTCACCAGTGTTTGTAGGGAAATGCCAAAATGGGCTGTGGCTGTACTGCACTGTGCCCCTTTGATGTGTTCTTCTAATCTCCAGGAGCTGCCTTTTGATTTAGGTAGGGCTGTGCTGTACAGCTGAGGGCTTTCCCCCATCAAAAGCCGTCTAATATGAAAATCCCACTCTAAATATCTGAAAACGTTAGCACGAGAAATAGGAAAATGTTACATCCGTTCCTCTTTGAGGATGTTTTCAGATGAGACCTGTGAACTCAGCATTAAAAAAGCCCAAGGAAGTGGATTTATGGTCTGTAGGTGGAATTTGCCCTGTGCCCTACAATGGGTGGAGTGATTGTTTCTTCAAATAGCTAATGTTATCCACAGCCTGGAAGGAAGGTTGTTTAGAATTCTTCTGGCTGTGGAAACTGGTGTAATGTGGAAGCACCTTCAGGAGGTGCTGGGTTACCGCCAGGGCTGGTCTGCCCTCAAGCTGCAAACAGGTGATTGCTCCTATTACCTGAAAAAAGGAAATTGCCAAGTGACTGTGGTTAAATTTTCCCATTGTGGAAGTTTGTTTTATGGAAGGGCTTGTTTAAAAGCAGGAATTCCTTTTCCTCCAGGTCTCTCATTGCAGAAATATCAGATGTGTTGTGTCCAGTCTTTCTTACTTTTTCCTGACATCCTAGATTTTCCCCCGAGTGCTGGCATTGAAATTCTATGCTGAAATTCAAACGTGTTAGAAGAATAAACATAGCCCAGAGCTGTAGGTTGCCTGTCTGCAGATTACATCCTTTTCTATCTCGAGAAGTTAATTGCATTATAAATGTCATCTTCCTCTGAGCAGCGAAGTCCGTAGGGTCCAGAGGATTTACTTACAAATTTCAGAGTTTCATCCCGGGGTTAGGAAAGATTTTCTGGCTGCTGCCATAGGGCAGCTCTGCAGATGACAGCCCTGGGACTATCTGAGGATGGTGTGGCCGAGCTCTGCTCCCTTCCTCCTGGCACCTTCCTGAGTGACAAGGTGGTTTTCCATCAGTGGGTCTCAGCTGAGGTGTGGAAAGTAGTAAAACGTGCAAGCAGAAATACATTTACAAGGAGTGTGTAAGGTGTTGGGAAGGCAGCGTTTCTTAGGGAGATGACAGCTCATTATACACCTCCTTACAGTCTGCAGCGTTCAGTAAGTCATGAATAACACTGATACCAAACACAGAGTGATTGGTAAAGGTGCTCGAAAGTGGGTTTTCAGGAAGACTCCTTGTGGAGGATTTCTGTCTAAAGCAGCCTCTGTTTCGGTGAGATTTCTGCATTGATACCGACTGCTCAGATGCTGCCCCTTAACTTTGCACAACCCGAACATGGTGCTGCTGTCCGTTGTTCTTAGCACCTTGTCTGCTGTCTGTCCTGCAGCTTGTGTCCCAGCTTGTGCCGCAGCCTTGCTGGCACGTGCCTGCGACCTGCATCTGTGAGGATCAGACCCAGCAAAATGGCAATTTTCTCCCTGTAACCCAAACAGCTCTCTGTGCTCTGCTATTAGCTTGGAGACCAGGGAGATGGGATGTGCTGGATTTGCTTGAAAACCACTTCGCTGCTCCTGAGGATCCCTTGGTGAAACCCTTCCTGATTTTGTGTGCTGCTTGCTTTTGTCTGTTTGTCTGGGGACCACCCCTTGGTCTGTGAGTTTAAACAAGATAACCGGGAAGCCAAAGCGAGCCTGACATCTCTCTGGATAGCAGAGTCTCAGAGAGCACTGGCAAACTATGATTTGTCGTCTGTGAAAAATGTTTGCATTTGACAGCTTTTCACTGGAAGCCTGTCAGAGTGATAATTTAATGAGTACAGATTGCTTGCAACACAGCTGTAAAACGTGCTTTTACAGTGCTGTAAAATAAGCAACCAAGTCCTTTGTGTGTTTGCTTTGTTTGAGAACAAGTCAACTTCTAATACAAATGAAAGGTGGTCATTTATTTTACCCAGCAAACAGCCAAGACGGAAGAGAGGAACCTGCCATTTTTCTTCTTGTGGTGGCAAGGTTAATGCTGGGTTACACTGGCGTTTGCTAATCAGCTTGTTTCTGTGAAGGGGAGGATTAATATCTAATGAGACAGACTGAGTTACCAGTCAGATTAGCACTGAAGTCATAAAAAGGACTTTTGGACTTTCCTCTCTTTGCTGCAGGTGTCTTTACCCCTGGTTTGTACAAGGAAAAGGGTTGGTTTCTCACCCAAGCTCTTTAAGGGGAGAGGGAAGACCCCTCGCCCCAGTATCATGCTTTTGGTGTCTGTCTTCCTTTGGCCTCCTGGGCTCTCACCCACACAGCACCCTCCATAGACCTGGTGGGGCTCAAATGGCCCAGCCATCCGCACAAGGCCTATGGACCCCCACCTACGCGGCCTGGGCTGCACTGGGGAAGCTTTGCAGGATGGGTGCCAGCCCTACAGACACACGCTCTTCTGTCCACCTCCCCTTCTTAGCTGGAAAGTGACACTTGAACGTGTATTTTCTGACTGTGAGAACGATTTGCTGGCTCCTGAGCCAGAACCGACAGCTTTGCACCTGCACGGTGCGTCCTTCAGCCATGCAGTGTGGGGCTTTCAGAAGCGGCTGGTTTTGGTGGGAAGTTTTCCTTTCCTCTATTTACCTTCCTCCTAGGCAAGGAAAAGCTGTTGGCGAGAAGACTGCAGGTGCACAGATGTTTACAACTAATCAGGTTTATGGTTTTTTTTTTTCCCTTTGTTTGTTTTTTAGGATAATTAATGAGCATACCTGGTTTTAGCCCAGATTAAACTTTGTGAAGGGATGAACTGCTCTAAAGTCTGAATCAGTTTATTCAACTTTCAGTTCAGAACATAACCAGTAATTAAGTCTAGGCAGGAGAATGAATTGGTTTGGCAACATAGATGTACTGCTTGAGATAACTTTCTTGGCTTAAAACGTTGCGTTGGGTTCCTTCAGACCAGTGGTTGGAAATATGTGATAGATTTCACATCAATGTCATTTTGAAATGCAGTTGTTAGTGAAGAGTTCTGCTGACGCATCTGCCAGATCTCGTGCCTGGTATGAAAGTGTTTAAGTAAACAGCTTATTTGGTGATATTAAAAGGTCTGAGCTAAGGAAGGAAGTGAGCCTTCAAAATGATTAAGTGAATTAGAAATTAATATACACCAAGCTAATCTCTATAGTATAAACTCAACAGAAAAAAATCTTCCTGGAGAGGAAATGCCAGTCATGGGAACGAAAGTGGAGGTTCCTGCTGATATTGGACAGAGGACGTGTCGGGTGTTTGAAATCAATCTCTTCTTCCCTGGATCATTTCTCTTGTGCTCCTAAGAGGCTGCATTATATACAGCTATGTCAACCACCAAGCCCCATGACTTTGTTCGTCAGGAACTCGAAGAATGTTTCAATTTTTCCAGAAAATGTTTTCTGTGTTAGTCTTTGTTTGTACTGGACCACTTTGAAGACTAAAATCTGAACTTCAGCATACTTTAATACATTTTAACAAGGTTTAAATTCACACCACGCCAAAATATTCTACCCCCTCCTTCTAACAACTTCTGGCTTTAAACATTACTCCTTTGAGGATTAAAAAAAAACCAACAGAGGCATGTTTTATTAAAAAATATTTATTGAATATGAGTCACAGAAAAGCAGAGGTCAGAATCCTCAATTGCAGTGGCATGCATAAAATAACCCTCTCCCTCGAGCCCCCCCTGAGGCTGCGCCCTGGGTGCCAGTGTCCTGCTGGGCTCGGAGCACATGGATGAGCACCAGCAGGCTTATGTGGGTTTTGTTTTCCTGGGAGAGTTTTGCAGGTTCTGTTGGGTGGGTGGGGAAAATGTCCATTGTGAGGAGTGTATGCTGGCCACCAGCACATGGTGGAAGTCCCCATGGTACTTACTCTTGCTTGCTGTAGCTCCCTCCCGTGCCAATACAAGTGGAGTTGTGTTCCAAAATGGCCTAAAAAGCTTAATGAATCTCTCCTCTTTATTTTATCTCATCTGACAGAGGTCCAAGGCAAAGATCGTCAAGCAGGGTGATCTTTCATCAGACCTACTAAATGCTGGGTTTTCTCCTTTGAACTGCTGCCACTTACATAGGAGCAGATTGTCTTTTCACTTGTGCTGATGTAGATCAGCTTATTCGCAGTGTCCAGTTTGCCCTCAGCAGTATCTGCACCTCCCTCCATTGGAAACGAAGCCTTTTCCTAAGCGTTGCGTCTTTGGCAGCGCTGACTTGGAGGGGGATGTTCTTTAAACTGACCTGGCAGATGCATGCAGAGTGCCAGATGTCACTGGGTCACCTTGCTGCCGGCGTCAGAGACGTGTGCGTCACTGCCACGGTGCCATGACGGTGTTCCAACAGTGGCTGCTCTCCGGCACCAGTCTGTCTGGTGTTCTCAAACACTGAACTGGAGCTGGCCTTTGCTTTTTGAAAGCCGTGAAACCCGGAGCCGTCCTCTGTCAGCTGAAAAATCTCTTGGCCTTCTTGTCAGTGTCAAGCGTTTAGCCCTTGGATTTTGAGCAAATTCTGGCTTAATTGCACTCTCTTTGTACTGCCACAAACATCTGAAATCCTGTCTGCAATCAGAACCAATTACATAATTAGAGACAGGCCCTGCCCTGAGATCTGGCAGAGCTGAAAGAGAGGAGAAAGAACACAAAGGTAGATTTTTGGGTCTGTTTTTAAAACCTACAGAACTTGTTAGTTTTTGAGGTTGCTTTATCATTGTTGCAGAGAGTGAACTGACAGTAATTTAAAAGAAAGATGCGTTTGTTTAAACCAGCTTTTTTAGAACACTTTTTCTGTTTTACTGTCTGGTAGTTTGGGGCTCCAGAATGACTTTTTTCAAGATGGCTGAATGGTAACATAAGAAACTACTTAATTTTTTCCATTCTGCTGACTTTTGTCATGATATTTAGTATGGATCCAAAGATATTTTACTCATCCAAGCCTTAGAAGGGCTTTGAGACTGGTTTTGAAGGGGCGATTGGCTTTATGAAAAGCATGCAAGAATTTTGAGAAATTATTTGAAAATTAGATGTGGAAACCATTTAAAAAATCAATTTCTTCTGGGTCTCTTTGTGCTGCATTTTCAAGTTAAGCGATGTGCAAATGCCCGATGCCAGCATTTACCGTGACTTCTCTTGCTTTTTCCTAGAGTTCTTCAAAGAGCTTCTCGAGAACGCCGAGAAGTCACTGAACGACATGTTTGTGCGGACGTACGGCCGGTTGTACATGCAGAACTCAGAGCTGTTCAAGGACCTCTTCGTGGAGCTGAAGCGGTACTACGTGGGTGGCAATGTCAACCTAGAGGAGATGCTCAACGACTTCTGGGCGCGCCTGTTGGAGCGCATGTTCCGGCTGGTGAACCCACAGTACCACTTCACGGATGAGTACCTTGAGTGTGTCAGCAAGTACACGGAGCAGCTGAAGCCCTTTGGGGACGTGCCGCGCAAGCTGAAGCTTCAAGTGACTCGAGCATTTGTGGCAGCCCGCACCTTCGCGCAAGGCCTTGCCGTGGCGAGGGACGTCATCAGCAAAGTGTCTGCGGTGAGCTCCGTCTTGTGTTTGTGCCTCCTTCCCATGGTCCTGCCATGGGTCGTGTCTTTCCCTCTCACCAAACTTCTGCAGAACGCTATAGATGCACTTAGCTCTTCCATAGGTGCCTAAATGTGTGATGGGTAGTTGAGCGCAGATGGGACCAGATTCCATGCGTTGGTAGGAGAGCCCAGCTGTGTGTTTTGTGATAGAGGCACATTCTGGAGATGTTCTGCCCATAGGTCCAGTGCTTTAGGCCAACACCAGGGGTGTTTCCCATTTTGGTGCTTGTCCTCCTTTGTATGGAACAGCAACAGGTTGGAAATTAAGTCCCATCTGCAGTGGAAATAAGCATGTTTGCTTGTGTAATTACTGCACATTCTTCTTAATATTGCCCTCAAATTACAGCGAGTCATGGATGTTATGGGCATCTATTAGGGAGCAGCTGATGACTTGCTCCTTGCTCCCAGGCATGGGGGGAGGCTGTTAGCATGAGCAAACAGTACTTCTATGATAACAGTAAACTGGAGCCATATGTGCAGGGCAGGAGCCTGTTGTATTTGATGCTACACTTGTAGCAGAAATCAGGCCTCAGTCTTCCATGGCTGTCCCATTTGGGGGTTCAAACTGATACGCTGTTGTTCAACAGAATGTTTACCTCTCTCTTCTCATAAACCACTATAGAGTGTTCTAAGTGGGATGACTTTGTTTTCTTCCCGGAGACTTGTCTGTAATTTAGTCTGAGTTGTGTGGCATATGGAACAGATGTATTAGATAATCCCCTTAAACTGATTGTGTGAGATAAAAAAATATTAGTGATTTCCTTTTAACAAACTCAGCTCATTTCCTGCAGTCTAGAAGATTTAGCATAATCATTTAATCAAGCAGAAAGGTATACTTTCTCCTTACCTGGTTGCAGAGTAATAAAGCACCCGGCTGGAAGGGCAAGCAGGAGTTTGAATCACCTTAAGTGCAAGGGAAAAAAACAAATAGGAACAAAGAAAAAAGGAATGAGGCACTCTTAGAAGAAGAATGCCATTTTGGAGGCAGCACAAGTAGCTTCAATAAGAGATGATCATTCAAATTGCTTTGACTTACAGGGATAACGTTAAAATACTGTGACTGCAAAAAAAAATCTGTTTCCATGTTATTTTTTCTCGAAGAGAGATGAGAAGAATGGACTGTGATAAGCCCTGCATGTATGTGACAGGACAGAGGATGTTAACAAGGGAAGAGTTTTTGTTAATATTTCCAAGCTCCAGGAGTATGTTGCTAGTGCCAGCCATTGTAGGTTCTTGAATATCTTGGCTCCTCGTTTAATAGCAATGGCACTCATACGTATCTCTATGCTACTCTCATCTAGCTGAGGGTGAGCACTGGGGGGCTCCATGGATGTTATGTGGGGTCCCTTTGATGGGATCACAGAATCCTCCAGCCTCAGAGATGCCGTCCTATGGGGGAAAGGAGTTGTTGTGGGAGGGAGGGTTGGTGCTGGATCAGACCAAGTGTTTGTTTCCATGTCAGATCATGACAAAGCCTCCCGACCTCTTGGTTGAGGTTTCAGATATGGTTGCTCTTATTTCATTTCTGGTTGCTTGGCGTTGTGGTAGATGTCACGGTCAGTAAGAAAGGGAAAAAGAGAATGGAGTTTTCAGTGCTGGGCAGTGAAGATGAAGTATTTGGGAGGTCCGGATGCTGAATGCCAGTATGGCTTTGGAGAATGCGCAATCACTTGATAGACAGTAAACCTGTGTGAGTGAGGGATCGTGTTCATGCTCCATCTGCTCAGAATTCATCAAAACGTCTCCAGGCTTGACACGGTACCACAAGAGCTGCGGTCCTCGCATCTGTTATGAATCAAAGTCGTGAACCCGAGGTGGCACTGTGATTTCTTTTTCCCTTTTGAAGGTCCTCGAGCGTAGAGTTGCCTTCAACTCTGGAATTAATTGCTTGAGTGTGCAAGGTTATCCAGAGACCCACTCAGCTGCAAAAATAGCTCGTGCTCCATGCAGAACTACACTTACTGCACTTTGCACTTCACTTTCACAAATTGCACTGCAGATCGTGCAACAGATATGCTTTCTGGCGTGGTGGCAGAAGTCTGTGCTGCTGGGTATGTAAGCTTTAGTTGCAGCAGTGGGAAGGAATAATCTTTCTAGTAGTGTTTTAGTCTCATTCAGTGAAAACCTAACATCACGTTTCTGTAGGACACAATTGGGAAATGCTATACGTGGGTTTAAAAGCGAATGTTTTTATGCCTGCTGCTTTGTGGTTGCGTTTTGGGGTTTCCTGCATTACATATAGATTAGTCCAGCTTTGCTGAGCTCTATATAATGACTTTATTGTCTTTGCTTCGTTATTATTTTTACTGAGGAGCTGTAGTGGGATGACTGCTTGTGCTGGGGATTAGCTTGAGGGATAAATCTTCATCTTTATGAAAAAATGTCCCAAGGAATGCAAATTAGTTTTAATGCTTCTTGTAACAAGTAAGTCAAAAATTCGTAATTGAAAATTCTCAGGAGGAGAAATACAAACTACTGCGAGATCCAGCTGTTTTTTGCTTTCAAGTGGTGCTGTTAGGAGAGCAAAGAGCACTTTACAGAAGAACAGCATTGAGAGCTTTTTAATGATGCTATATATTTTTACATCTTCACTAGGGAGATGCATTTAGAAGGCATTGTTCTTGCCTAAGTTGGGGACGAAAGGGGAAAAGGAAAAGAATATTGAAAAGCTGCAGATGTGTGACTTCAGAGCCAGACTGCTAGAAAATAACTTCAGTTCAGCACCGATTGGGTCAGAAGGTGTGTGTTGCTGCCCAAATACACAACTGTGAGAAAGCTATATGGTTTTCAGAGAAAGCACAGATTTCTTTTTCAAACTGTGTCTATAAAATGCACTTTAATTTCCCATCCAGGTCCTCCCCCCTCAAATTTCCTAATTTGGGCCCGAAGTACAAAGTTCTCCAGATCTGTCCTGAACTGCAAATACATGGAAAAAAGCCCAGGTTGTTGCTTCTGCCTGCTTGAAATGTTTCCTGCATGGGATTTCATCTATGGCCGCCTGTAGGCCTCCAATGCTTTCCTTTGTCATCTGCTGAAGACTGGTGCTTTCTCTCTGACCTTCCTGCCCCTGCCTTTGGGAGACGGAAATCTGCCCATCCCGTAATCACTCGCTTGCTGCTTAGCCCTTGACAAGCACTAAAATCAGCAGGGTTAAATTGCTGCCAGCGTTGACATTTCCTGCCCCAGCTGAGCGGGCTCTTTTCTGGGGGAAAAAACAGAGCAAATACAGGCCAGAGCCCAGAGTGCCTGAGAAAGGGTGAGAACCAGGAATCCTGCAGTTCTCAAGCTGCTGAGATGTTTCCTTAATTGATGACACGCGGTTAAACCCATGTCCCTGCCTGGGGTCGTGACACCTTTGAGGGCAAAATGCCTGGTGGCTCATTGGGTGCAGGTATGGGACAGAAGTTCCTGTTGTTAAGGGGGAAGAAAAAAGTGAAGAACCGAACATGTTGTCAGCATTTTGTAGGGTCAGGAGTAGCGTGCTTGACCCAGAGCGTAGCAGAGAAGGTCTTTTTTGTTAGAGGTCAAGAGTCAGAAGCAAAGGCCTCTGGAGGATGCAGAGTGCAGCCATGAGGCACTGAATTGCTGCATTTGCACCCCCTCGTCTCTCTACAGAGGTGCAGGTGGAGACCTGGCGGTGGGACCTTGCTACTGTTGTGCCAGTGGGGAGAGTTTGCTGCAGCTACCCAGGAAATTCATGCTGATAAGCTGTTGTCTTGGAGTTTTTACTGTTTTTTTTCCTCCTACACTTACGTCTGATCAGAGCAGTGAAGGCTCCTGAGTCCCTTCCCCTGTGTGTTGAAAGCCATATGAGATGCAGTTGCCTCAACTCAGCTGAGCCTCTGGAAAGGGACTGCTAGCCCATCCTCAGGAGTCCTGTTTGTTTTGTAAGGGACAGACAGCAGCTTCAAAAGTATTATGCAAGAAATGATTTTTAATTTGAAGTGCAGATACAAAACATGTGAGATAGATGCACAGGTTCATGTGAAGAATGCACCTCCTTTGTGATCTAATGTCCTCAAGTGACAATAAAAGCCACGAGGGAGCTGCTGGAGGTGTTTGTGGTGGGTGGAAGAGCTTCTTTGGTATCGCCATTTCTTCCCTAATGAAGTGTGATGATAGCAGCCGAGGAGGGAATTCTCTTGAAACCATTTATGGAAGCTAACTATGGAGGGGGCAGGTAATCTGCCTTCCCACAGCTGCTTGAAAGCTGGAGAAAGAGCCCCATGACTTTTTAACCCTCTTTGCTCTGAGCTGCTCATATCCAACAAGGCATCCGGAGAGCACAAGGTGAAGTTAAACCTGCATGAACCAAGTTACTATGTGAGATCCCTGACCTCCAGCTGCATCTCCTGCAGAGTGGCTCCTGCCCTTCTTTGCATGGATGCTGAATTAAGGCCTCTATCAGCAAAAATATGTGGGCAGTAAGCTCGCATATCCTCCCAGTGAAGTGACGAGGACAGAAATGAAATCTGTTGCTTGCATGCATGTGATGAGAGGAGATGAGGGACAGATGCTGCTGCTCTGTGGGCAACTGAGAACCAACCATAAGAGCCAAGGAGCCCTTTTAGTGCTGTAAAGAGGCCTCTGAAGAGTTATGTCCGGACAGCAATTTGCAAACTGTGGGGCTGTACCGAGGGGCCACAGTGCACAAGGACATTGCCTTCCACGTGCCAAGGGCAAACATCAATGCAGAAAACAATACCAAGCAATTCTCCACATCAAAGATGACCCTGAGAAGACCTGCCAAGAATGTGGCTGCATCTGCCTCAGCTCCAGCCATTTGAGGGTCTGAGCTAGGCATAGCCTTCAAAGCATGCTTGAGCAGCAGTCGTTGCGGGTTTAAGAGGCTGAGAACATGCATGGATGTGGCTGTGGGTTTTGAGCTGATGGCACCATGCAGGAGCATTTTGGTCTGCTGGATTTTCTTCTTCCTTTTTCCATCTTTGCCACTCCCCACTCTGTGATTTGGCTCTTAATTCTGCAAACAATAGGAGGGATAACTAGGGAAGTTTTTTGGTGTCATTGCCAAAATGAGCGGTCTCACTTTTGGGCAAACAAAAAGCTCAGAACTGTGCGCTGTGTCTCTGGGTTGTGGAGAGAGGCAGGTGCTTAGAGAAGGAGCTGTGTTTGGAGGGCGCTTGTGTTTGGTGGCATCGTGTGGGATGGTATAATCCTATGGCTGGTGGCGGGCAACTGCTGAAGAATAGAAACCCTTCAAGATGAGCATGCAGTGGTCTCCTTTTGACACATTAATATTAAAACCGAGCAGGTCAAGTGCACGGTGCGCTGGTTCTCAGGAGCTCTGCTGTTCCCACCTGGCAATGTCACATCTGCATGCATTGAAAAGAGAAAAGGCAAACTGTGAGTAGAGAATTAAGTGTAAATGCACTCTTGAACTTTTCCTCGCTCAGAGGTGACTGTAACCAGACAGATAAAATTGCAGAAGACATCACCGTGGGTATTGAATACTGACGAGGCACAGAGCCGCGCTGTTCCCAAATCTCTCTCCTAAAAGTGCTCTGTTGTGCAACACCTTGGAGGCCCGGATCTGTGGTTAAATCAGATGCTTTCTAAATTATTCATGCACTAACGCTGGGCCAGCAGAGCCTGTTAAACACTGAAATGTGCTGTTAATTCCAAAACACTTTCGTTGGAATATTTGGGTTGGGGAAGCAAACCAAGAACCGCCCGAGTGATCTTCACAGGGAGCTGAATGTTTGACTGGCGCGTGCTCTTGCAAAACCTGGAGTGGAGGAAAATATTACACAAGTAAGGCTGTGTCAGTCCCCAGAACCAACGATGCTTCACTTGCCTTACAACTGCCTGCTCACCTGGAGCATCCCACAGTCCTACAGCTGGTCTTGGGGAGGCTTTTGGGTTTGTTGTTCTTGTTTCCTTTTTTTTTGTCGTGAAATCCTCTTTCCCTGTCACTGAGGAGCTGCTTTCTAAATCTTCTTTCTCCGGTATTGCCCTAATTTGGTTTTTGCGAAGTAAACACAACATAAATCAGAAGTAATTTCACTGTGTTTATTTTCAAACTGTTGGATTTTGTTTTCTGGTGGCTTTGCTGCTGGCATGGCAACGCTGCAACTGTGCAAGCTTGGAAAATAAGAAAGCCTGAGTTATCAGCGTTATTATAAATAGTTATTAAAGCTGACTGGATTTTAAATGTTGTTATTGACATTCTTAATGTTAACTTTAGGGTAGTGAGAGAATGAAATGTGGCTCTGGCAGCTGGTGGGAGTTCCCTGCCTGGCTGCAGCTCCCTGCAGAACTACAGCTGGACCTCTGTCATCCCTCCTCAGCTCTTCCCTCCTTTAGGAGGGAGGGGAGAAGAGGCTGGTTGGGTCTCTGAGCCTTCGCTGCTTGCACAAATTGGTTTCCTGAAGTGTTGGTGGCTTTATGTAGGTTGTTATGGAGGTGTTTCCTTTGGTAGGTGGGTGCTTCAATGGTGAAGTTTCTACCAGCATCACACATCCAGGTGCAAGTGCTAACTGCTAGGAGAAGGCTAAGGATGCAGGGTAAAACATGTGAAAGTTGAAAAAATGTGGTGAATGTGACCAGGTACCCACGAAACTCAAGTTTCCTTCCACAGAGCACGCTTCCTTTTAACAGGAACATGATTGTATCTTCACCAGTTGATGTAAGCTGGGGTGTACCTCAACAAATACGGTATGAAACGTTTGAGTTGAGCACAGAAACCCTGTAATTGTGTTTTCCCCCTTTTTTTGTGTGTGTGAATCTGTAATGTTTTGAAGTTTGTATCCGATACGAATGTGAAGATGGGTGCCAAAACACGTCTGTCAGCAACTTCTAATCTTCACGTTTGTCAAAGCTTATAGACATGGACAAATTGTAGTTTCCATGATGAAACCACGGGGTGATGGATTGCTGCAGTGCATGGAACGGCACGGAAAGGAAATACATTTCACAAGATAAAAGGAGGGGTTTGGAGTGCATTTACTTCTATTACAAGCTTTTAGAGGCTATGTGCACTACAACATACTACCTGGGTTCAAATCTACCGGAGTAAATCCTCTTTGGCAAATAAAGCTTTCTTTGGGACCCAGCTTTATTAGAAAGGAGATTACTTGGTTTTGAGGGTCATTCTAGAGTAGCGTTTGAATGAACTTGAGTTGCTTTCCAAGATAAACACAACCCTAGAACAAAGCATATCTGGGTTTTCTGTTACATACAATGGTGTTTTAAGAGCTTGCACCTGGCATGGCAGAGTGAACATTAAAAGCCTGTGAAGAATTGCCAGTGCAACATATGGCACATCCCTCTGACAGATCCAGAATTGGTCTGGACTGGGCATGGGCGTGTTGCCAGGGGTTAAGGTTCTTGTTGCAGTGGTAGGCGGTGGTTAAGTATTTATCAGTGTTGTAACGAGGTGTAATTACTCATAATCTTCCCTGAAACCCTTTCTTATAGGCAATCTCTATTTGTACTTTCCCGTTGCTCTCTAAAGCCATAAAATGTCAAATCAGGACTGGTGAATTGCTCCTTTGTCTCCCTCCTGCAGTTGTATTGCAAAATAAGAGCTTATCTATGGGGCTACATCCATCGTAAGCTACGGTTCCACTGGGCAGTCACTGTGGGCGAAGGTTTGAAGAAGCCCATGTTGTGTCGTGAGGTTTATCTTAGGTTCAGAATGACCCTGTAATAGGGAAGGAAGCCAAACTCTGTTGGTTTTTAAAATCAAACCAAGTCTTTGTTCCAAGGATGCCTGCAGCACCTAATCTGAGTGAGTGGCCGGTGTCTTCGTAGTGCTATTCGTCAGCAGTGGAACGTGGGAAGGCAGCTTCGGTTTCCCCTGCATCTGCTGGGATCCATAAAGATCAACCCGATGAAATATCAAAGCGGGGTGGATGCTGCAAGGTCACAGCCACTTGGTGTGAACAAGGAGCCTAAGATGGGAAGGCACTGGGCCGATGGTTGTTCATAACAAGCTGCCATGTGGTCCCCTTCATAAAACCTCACCTTTCTATCATGGGGTTGATGGAATCCTCAGCTCTTGCACTTGGCTGAAGGGCATCATGGTGCTATGAACCTTTTTCTGATTTTCTTCCCAGGGAGGATGCAGGGCACTTCTATGAGGATGAGCAGTGCTAATATGGGCAGGATCTGCTCACAGACCTTGGCTAAACGTGGGGATCCTGGCACTGACTGGATTTTTGTTAGAAAAGTTATGGTAATGGGGGTCCTTCAGAACTCTGTCTGTGGGTGTGAGGTGTTGTTTCGTTCCTTCTTCCCCCCCCTCTTCAGCTTTTCTGTTGTTGAAGGGCTGGACCATCTGGCTGGCAGATGATACCTTTACATTTGTCTGTTTTCAGTTTTCCTACTATAAATCATCTGATTTAGCTGTTTTCTGTTGCATGAGCTCTTCCCAGCGTTTGAACTAGCTCTGCCCCAATGGGGAGCATTCTGCTGGGGCTCCTGCTCCCGCTGCGCCTTCCAGACAGCCGTGCTCTGAAGCCTCCAGATCGGATTCCCCTGCTGCCGCAAGCAGCTCTCTGCACTGAGCACCGCGGCTCCATTTGCTCCACCAAATGGGCAGCGGGGTCTTTTGTTTGCAATGGTTTGGGACCACGTGTGCTCCTGCCTCGGTGCTGTGAGTTCTGTCAAGTCCCCGAGTGGCTCGGCTCAGCCAGCAGGATGAGGGACAACCGTTCTTTGTCCTGCTGCTCAGTGCAGCATAATGGTGGAAGATTTCGTCTTGGCCAGACACACGGTGGTTTCTGATGGCATCTTGCTGTCTGCCTCTTTAGCATGGAGCTATTTCTTGGGATCTTAACTCATGTCTCAGAACTGTCGTGGGCCCTCTGCTCGGGGTGGGTGAAGGCATCTCACTTCCTTTCTAAAAATTCAAGTGGCTCGTGTTGACAGCAGCAGGCTCAGCCACCCTGAGTGCCTGAGTAGTGGTAGCTGCAATCAGTGCTCCTCACAGATAAGAGGGGTACAGATGATGCCTGAATGATCGTTGCTGGCCAGCCAAAATCCAGCTCAACCACAGAAAATCGCCCTTCAGTCTTTCTGCCTGGTTTCCTGTTGAAGAGAAACTGTGTTCTTTTTGGAGTTGGCAGAAAGGCAACAGATTTCTATCCTTCCTCTCTTTTCCTAAGAAACTCTGCTGCCATTATTGGCAAAGCCAGCCTGTCCCTGGGAGAGGTCGGGAGGTGGAGGTTTGTCTGGAGCCAGTGGTTGTGCATAGGGAAAAGTGAGAGCACAGGGCAGGTGATGGGGATGCCTCCCCTCAGGTGTTCTCCTAGCTTCCAGAAGCTGCTTCTCAGAGACTGGTGGAGATGGACGTGAACGTGGTAGTTCTGTGTGGGTCCTTATTCCATAGATTTGCACAGTCCTGAGCAAGTAGTTTGCAGAGATGTGCCACATGTACCGAATGACCTCTCCCCTTCCTCTGGTGCACGTGCGTCTCCTCCCCTTGGTCTTGGATCACAACCTATTTAGAGCGCTCTATGTAAACGCCTTATAGGAGGTCACAAGTGCATTGCTTAAAAACTCTGGAGACTGTTTCTATTTTGTCAGTGTGTCTCCAGTCCTGACTCAATTTTCCATTTTCACATATGGCTGATCAGCCCTCAGACCGGCTGCTGAGGGGGAGAGCCTGTTCAGTGCCTCAGATGGATCTACCACGCGGCCAGCAGGGAGGCGTGGTGCTGGTGGTAGTGCTTTGCAGGCAGAGTGCGTGGAAGTTGCTTCAATGAATGTTTTGAAGCCAGGCCAGGGAGTGAATCAAACATGAATGACCGTGAGTCATTTCTGAGAACAGCTCTGCTGAGGGTTCAAGAGTGACTTGCTGACCGCAGATAGCTCTGCTGTCCTTGCAGCACAAGGAGGGGACCTATAATGTCTGTCTGGGTGTGTTTTAGTGCTGATTTCATGCTGCAGAAGGGAAGACTGGCTACGACCCCTGAGTGGTAGGTGTGCCCAAGGAGGAGAGCCAAAAACCTCTCATCCACTTTCCAGATCCCTGGAACCAGGCATCGGTAGACTTCTGATGAGTTTTGATTGCCCAGCTCCATTCCCACCAGCCCCATGGCAAATGCGTGGGGTATTTTGCTTTAATGACCGAGGGCTAATTTTCTTCTCTTTTTCTCTTTTAAAGGTGAACCCTACACCACAGGGTACACAGGCACTGCTGAAAATGATGTACTGCCCGCACTGTCGAGGTCTGACATCGGTGAAGCCCTGTTACAATTACTGCTTTAACGTCATGAGAGGCTGCTTGGCCAACCAAGGGGATTTGGATGCCGAGTGGAATATCTTTATGGGTAAGGCAATGTGGGTTAAAACTGCATGTAAGTACGCCCTGATATTGTGTCCCTCCTGTGAATGGCTTTTGACAGTGGCCATGTTTGCTACAGCAGATTTTAAGGTGTCTGTGGCAGGTATCTTTTTCTTTCACATCTCTGTTATACAGTAAAGCTTTTGCAGTTCAGGTTGATTTCTGAATAAATGGAACTTTCATTGCACCAGCAACCTCCATGGCAGCAAACTTTAGGAAGGTAGCGATGCCATGTGTTTGTAGGTTTGGAGTGTCTCTTCTTGCTATAGCATATGTATGTGATATACCTCCTTTGTCTTGGTTCATCACCATGTCCAAAAGACTCGAGGCCGAGCTAGATTAAGACCTCTAAGAAACAAGGCAAAAGAGTCTCAATTTAGTGTGGAGACTTGCTACCTCTTAAGCAATTTTGACCAATACTGCCCTTGGATCTGCTGCTGCAGCCTCTGCTTTCCCTTGCTGGCTCAGGCCCTGGTCTTTTCCCTCTGCCTCCAAGGATTTCCATCACGAAGCCCTCATATCCTTTCCCTGGTTTCTCTCTGATGTACGTATAAGCTGTTTTTTCCATATGACTCCTTGAATGTTTTTGTCACCGTACAGCTGTCCTTCCTAAAGCCAGTTTTCTTTCTATGCAGTCTGGGAGGCTCCATCAGCCGTGGTGAGCTTTGGGAAATGCTGTAGGCCTGTATTTTACATTAAAAGTTTGAATGGAACATGTGTCTAAATCCATTTCTAAACAGCTCATTTGGCACTCAGCCACCATCCTTTAGAAATGTTGATAGGCTGTAAGTGATGCTCTGCAAGTACTTTTGCCATTGTCTTCCTCCTGTTTATTTCTCTTGCGTGTTTATAAATGGTGGTATTTGGTATATGTAGTAGGCTGACAAGTCAGATATATGAATAGACTGAAATGTTAAATTCCACCTTGGGTCAGGACAGCAGAATTTGTGGCGCATCGTGTTTTGGAGGCGCAGGCAATAGGTAACATTAAATGTTGTCATTGGTGCTCCTTTTCAAGGATCTTGATTTATCTGTGTAAGAGCATCCTTTGGGAGCAGTCGCTTCACTCCAGTTAATGTGTGATGAAGTGCACGCGTGAAGTTCCTGCAGCTACTGACAAGGCTGTGGTGCTCTTCCAATCCTGCTCTTGGAAAAAGGAGCTGTTAGAAAGAAAAGATTTCCCTTTCATTAAGCTGTGAGATTAAAAAAAAAAGAAAGAAAGGCAGGGGGAAATTGCTGATAATTGGCATCTCAGGCTGTATTCAAATCACAGATCTTGTTTTCTCATGTTTTGTGCGTTGGCTTTCACTTAACCTCCTGTGCCAACTTACTTGTGTGCAGGATATTATTTTCAGAAGGTGTATTTTTTTTTGCCTGTAGATTCCATATAGGGAGTTAAACGTGACACTAAATTGGGTTTCCAAGTCATTCTCGTGGAGGCTGACACCTCCCTCCCCCCCATTCCTCCCAGCCCTCTTTCTCGTGAGAATATTAAGTATTTCAGCTACAATTGTTGCTGAAGCAGCTCAAAGCCAGGAGACTTGCAAACATCGAGTCCAAGTAGAAAAGAGGAATCCCATGAAAGGGAAGGGCATAATGCCAGAAAACAGACAAAAGCACAAGCAGCTAATTGCTGTAGGTGGTATGCAACTGAAAACGAAACGTGGGGGGAGCCAGTGAGCCCTGTCACATGAGGCTGATCAGGGACTGCGTGCAATAATTAAGATTATTAAACATGACAAAATAAATAAACACGATTCCAGGATGGAAGCAAAGCTTCTTGCAGTGCTTCCTCCCTAAAGGGCTTCTTGGCCACTCTTTACTTAAGCACAGCCTTAGGCTTTGTTACGTTTGCTGGCAGCATTTGCTGCTTTTTTTTTGCACTCTGGGTCGATTCTTGCATTGGAGTACAGATACTGAAAACTGAAGCTGTGCTTTCTGTGGTCAGTTTAATAGCCAAAGAGGTGCTGGTTACATTGCAGGCTTTTTTTTTTTCCATCTCAATTTGGCTCTTGAGGCAAATTAACTGAAATAGATCTCATGTTTGAGGGGGAAACGTGTGACAAATGTCCTTTGTGTATGTTTTTAAAAGTTCAGAAGGAGAACAGCACAGCGACCCAGTTGCATGGGCTCTGCTGTTTTGCATTTGGGGCTTAAATACTGAGTTACTTATTGCGTGTCACAAGTAGATTTTGAAACTAGTAAAATACAGATAGCTGAAGGGGGAAACTTGTAATAAATACTGAAAGTATGTGCAAAGTTGCATGCGAGTGTAGAGTAGGCAGCTGCATATGCATGGGTTTGTGCTTCTGCTTGGGTCTTCTGAGGAACCACCTAATTTATAGGATTATTTCTCACTATAGCATGGCTGAGCGTTGCTTCTTATCTTTGCCTTCCCTTTCCTTCAGTAACCCTTTCTTCTCTCTGTGTCCATTGCCTGTGTTTGCCCAGATGGACGGTGTTCCACAGAGTCAGTGGCTCTATGTGGAAGTCACTTGTGCAAAGCTTTTCCATAACGGGGATGCTGAGCCTGTAGGTTTGTCAAGGCAAAGCCTTCTTCCTGCCCTCCGTCTGCTAAGTACCATTTAAAGTTGCAGCGTATGAGATAACAGCTGAATTATACTCTTTTTCTCTCACTTAGCTGTCTTTAAATTATTTCTCCATCCATTCTCAGCACAATTGTACACCAATTAGACAGCGGTATACTTTGTTTCACACAAGCTTTGTGGTGGGGGGGGGGGGGGGATGTGTAAGGCTTTCCTGAATGAGCAGTGTTAATCTCCAGTGCCTTTTCATGATTTTCCTTTTTTCCCCACAAAGATTTACTCTGCTCAGAGATGCAGAATTCAGGCTCCATATACATATCTGGAGTACTGCTCGGCGCGCAAAGAATTTTTCCCTTTTAAAAATAATGATTGTTGTTAATGAATGGTCAAGGTCTTCCCCCCTCCCTCCCTCCCCTTTTAAATCAGATCTTGGGGTTAAGACTGAGAACTGCCTTTTGTTCTTCAAGTCAGACAGTGAGGCTGAAGATGTGGGTTTCTGATTATTTGTGGCACAATGCGAAAGAATTGCTTTCCTTCATGAGAGCGGGGTGCTTTGTCACCAAGGATTGTCTCAATGCCAGTAGCAAGGACAAATGTATGCGGGAGGAAAAGGGTCTTTAAGGCATGGAGCTGTACGGTGTGGTGTTTTTGTTGTTCCTCCCCCCTCCAAATCCACTTCCATCTCCCCAGCACAGTGAAGAGAGTCAGTCTTTGTCACGCTGTGTGTTTCTAATAGGTGACCAGGGTACATTTTTCACTCTGCCGGGTTGTTTTTGTGAAGCAGATCAAACTTGCTGAGCCACCTTGCCCTGCCTTATAGTTGTTAACTACTTCGAGCTGGAGCTGGGGAGGGGTGAGGAGAGGAGAGGAAAGTCTCTGGGGGGAGACGAGTTGCACCTAGGCTTTATTTACGCCTGTAGTGCAACTTGCCTCCCCTCTCAAAGTGCCGTGATGCTAATGTTATCTTGAATCCCAGCCAACCTTATTAATGTCAAACGTGGCTGCCAGAGGGAATCCACCACCGGCTCTGCCTGCTGGTGGGGACACCAGCCAGCTCCTGGTGGGAGGTAGGAGTTTGCGGGATGGCCCCCGAATCAAAACCCGGGGCTGGGCGGAGTCCCCTTCTCCCCTCCTTTTATTTTCTTCTTAATGAAAGTTTATTTCACTTAGTGCTCCTTGTCAGCGTCTATCGCTGCTTGTGAAGAGCTACAGTCGAACGCATTCTCTAAAGGCAATTATTACTTTCCTTATCTTTTATAGCCAGCTTTGGCAGCTCTGCTGGAGGCCGAATGCATTTTCTATATCGGCAGTCAAAGCAGAGGCTGCATTCCTTCTCTGTGATACATGTAACGCCATGGCACCATCGGTAACAAAGGGCCCAATTCGCTCTACATTCCCATGGTCTTGTGTATGGCCTGCCCGGCTCAAAGTTTACAAAGACGCCAAACAGCCAGAAGAATCGGGGTTTATGTTTCCTTTCAGTCCTTCACAAACACTTTATTGATCTGCGGCCTTTCCTGGCCACTCGGAGAATTAAGTAGTTACAAAACGGGATGATTTTCTTCTTTTAAAACGATGCGATTTTATGTGTTTTTTATCGTCTGCCCACTCATAATATTTTTTATTTGAAATGAGCAGCTTCCTCCAAACCTCGATGGGATGTTCTTTGTGTGCGTGAAAAACCCCAAACGCTTGGACAATGGTGAACACATTTAAGTTGTGCTCCACTTGTTTACAAAAGTCTCCATTTGGTGGCACATCAAAAGCATTTTTCTCCCCCCTTGGCACAATGGTATATTCATGCTAGCAGTCATTACTCAGAGATTTGAAGCATCACTTTATTGGAGCCCACCACAATGCAGCCTAAGATTCTTTGTTTCGTTTGTTATCACCTTCTTAAAAAAAAAAAAAAATAATGCATTTAGTTCAGACCTGTCTGTAGCCACTGATGGCCAAATTCCAGCCGTGCCCTGCAGCAGCTCTAGCATTTATGTGTCCATCTGCAGGGCAGGGGTGTTTCCTGGGGTCTGAGCTCCTCGTGGGTTTTGTCCCTAAACATCCCTTGGGCATCATCACTGGTCCCTCTGACGCTGCATCTCCTCCAAAGCAATTTTGAGGCTGCATTGATCCACCGATCAATCCTTAATTAATGCCCAGCTGATCTTTAATACACTGAGTTATCATTACAGGCTGCATTTCTAGGCTAGGGACACTTCTGCAGCTTGTGTGGTGGTCTTGGTGTTAAGTCTTTGGGACATATAGGTGTTTTAAATTTTATACATATGTAAGTAGCTTAATTGTATATATTCATAATTTTTAGGGTGGTGGTTTTTTATTTAAAAGGAATTAGACACCAGTGCAGAGCTATTAGTAAATCATTTCATGTCTGGAGCATCTTTATAGGACTTTAACTGATAAGTAAACTCCTATGAAGCAAAGTCCAAAGTTTCTGCCTTTCCTAAGTACCCTTCTGCACTTAGGAGGAGAATGAATGTCACAAGAAACACTTTTCAAGAGAAATTAATAGACTGAGTACGAAACACCCATTTCTCCTTAATGGAGGAGAACAGGCATATCCTTGGGAGGAGGGAGGAGCTCCTTGGGAGGGGGCTTCCTCAGGGCCATTGCGCTGCCCTTTGCGTCACAGCGGGGGGAATTCAAAGAATTCAATGCAACGGCAGAATTAGAAGTTTGTGGCATAGCGGCATGAAGTGATGCAGGAGAGGAGAGAACAGTGCTTTGGGAATGGAAAGACTGCAGAGAAAACGATGTAGTGGGCAAGAAAAGATGAGTGCTTAGCATGAGACGTGTGCCTGGAGCTGCCGTTTAGGAGTGACTCGGAGAAGGCTTGAAAGCAATGAAGGTTGAAATCTTCAACGGTAATAATAATTTCCCAGAGGAGGTAATGGAAGCTCAGTAGCTCCTCTGTTTAATGATGTTTTTGATGAATACGTGCACGTCAGCATGGGAAGACTGACCTAGTGTTGGCTGAGAGACTTTTCCGTCTCCCCTTTAGTAGACGTGTGCCAAGCATTTACCCTGCTCTCCTGCCATCTTCCTTGTGCAAACTGTCCGTGGAAGGCCAGACTGTTCAATCATCTATCTTCTCCAGGCACAGCAAAGTCTGGAGTTTTTGTAAGGGTGAGGCTGCGTTGTTGGTGCTCTTGGGCCCTTCTGTGTTGGTGTCATCTTCAGGACTAGCACAAGGACCCTGGTGCCTTTCTCTCTCTCTCAGCGCTGAAAGCGGTCTCTAAAAACAAATGACACAAGGAAACCTTTAATAAATAAGTATGGAGTATGGAGAGGAGGGTTTTAGTAATGCTTGTTCTAATGGGAGTAGCTGATTACAGACTGCCTTCTGGCAGACTGCAAAGGCTCTCCCTCATTTAGTGCTGCTTTTGATGTGTATGAGCCCGTGGCCGGGTGCTGGCAGGCTGGGAAGTGCCGACAAGCAGCCTGGTGATGTTCCAACCTCTGGGAATGCAGCAGAATGTTTCCTGGAGGTGCGTGCTGGTCAGAAGTGACACTGCAGTGGCACCTCCGTGGTCCTCACTGACCAGGTCATCACTGCATCTTGCCTCCAAATGCCAACGCCATGTTGCCTTTTACAGGTGTTGGAGGGGGATGTTGGTGAGTGTTACCTTTGAGACAGCTCCATTAAAAACCTTTGCTTCTCTCTCTGTGTTAGGTTCGATGCTGCTGGTAGCAGAGAGGCTGGAGGGGCCTTTTAACATTGAGTCAGTCATGGACCCCATTGATGTGAAAATTTCAGATGCAATCATGAATATGCAGGAGAACAGCATGCAAGTGTCTCAGAAGGTAAATGGACAAGGGGTGCACAGGCTTTATTTATCCACTCCCTTATGTTCCCCTATGCTAGTTGATTTGTTTTTCTCCTTCATGCCTTTTCAAGTATACAGAGAGCTGGGTTATTATTTTGAGGGGTGGGTTGCAGGCCTGAGTTGGGGTCCGAAGTGGAGGCCTCTTGTGAGCTCCCGTTTTCTAAGCTCATTTCTTTCCCTTGCCTAGGTTTTCCAGGGATGTGGCCAGCCAAAAACACTCGCACAGGGCCGAACCGCTCGCTCCGTCTCTGAGGGTGGTTTCAGTGCTCGCTTCAGACCCTACAACCCCGAAGAGCGGCCGACCACAGCTGCAGGCACGAGCTTGGACAGGCTGGTGAGTGCCCTGTCCTGCTGGTACCCCTCAGGTGCTGCTCCCCCATGTCGAGAAGTGTGCTTTTTCCACTGGTGATTTATAGGGTTTTTTAATACTCCTTGGCTGTCTTAAACTCTCCGAGGGGTGTAGTCGGCCCATGGCTCTGCATGTGAATTACCTCAATGCTTGTGTGTCAGAAAGTGCCTGTTTTAAAGGCTTCGCTTGTGAGCAATATGTGTTTGAAGAGTGGTGTTTAATTTTGTATTAAAAAAGTAAATCAACCATCAAAACGACGCAACTTTACATGCAGCCTAACAAGCTGGCCTGTGCACGTCTGTTGTGATAAAAATACCTTTCCAGCTTCACTTTTAATGAGTCTTTGGCATTCTGGACTGTGTCCTGCATTTCTTTTTTTTTTTTTTTTAATAGGTTACTGATGTGAAAGAAAAGCTGAAGCAAGCCAAAAAATTTTGGTCATCTCTCCCTGGCAACATTTGCAGTGATGAAAAGATATCTGTGGGCACGGGCAACGAGAATGAGTGCTGGAACGGGAGCGCCAAGAGCAGGTTTGGAGACGTGGTTGTGTTGGGTGAACACTCCCCTCCTGCCCCAGCCATCCCTATGGGCCAGCCCAGCACTTCGAGCCCTCTACTCTTAGGGGCTCACACGCAGGCTGCTCTACTGACCCTTCTTGTAGGCAGGAGAACTTGAATGAGTCATAGAATTGTTTGAGTTGGAAGGGACCTTTAAAGGCTATCTAGTCCAACTCTCTTGGGATGCCTGCAGCTCAGTCAAGTTGCTCAGAGCCTGGTCCAGCCTGACCTCAAATGTTTCCAGGGACAAAGTATCCACCACCTCTCTGGGCAACCTCTGCCAGTGCTTCACTAAAGGGTTGTTTAAGCTCTGTGTGGTGGTTTGTTTTCGAGCGTATCCAGATGCAGCATCTGTCTGCACCTAGATGTCCTACTGACTACTTGCAGGTTTAGGAAAGTGATGTGTACAAAATCTTGGCCAAAAGATTGGGGTTGCTTCTCCTGCATTGTTGCTTCAATGTCTCTAGTTTGTGCTTCTTACACGATGCTTACCAGCAGCTGTTGCTGGGTTTCTTGTTGGGCAAAGGAGATGGAGGCTGGTGAAAGATCAACTTCTGTGCTAAGTGAGGACAGTGGCACAAGGGGACCAGTGGTTTTCATGCACATTTTATATGGAAAAATAGTTACAAAACTTTTTTTTTCATTCTTCTAAGAAAGAAATTACCAACACATGAGTAAGTCAAAGGGTTTCTGTCATATGGTTTATGTAACTGTTTAACTTTTATTTTGGAAATAGACATGTCTTTTTCTTCTGTTTGCTTACTGAAGAAATAAGCAAAATCCAAGATGTTCCATTTAAAAAACTACAACAACAACAACAACAACAACAACAAAAAGCACAAAGTTTTCCAGGAGTTTTTCTTAGCATTTACAGTTTTTGCTCTTGATATTTTTGAGGCACAGGATTGAGCCATACTGCATTCATTTTTCACCATTTCACGGGTGCCTGGTACTCTGCGTTGCTCAGCTAGGGTAATGGTTTGGGACTCTGTCAAAAGAAATGACTCTACCTCTCCTGAGGTCTTGTTCATCAGCAGCTTCTGCAGAGGTTTTCACAGCAGATGTCCCTGCTGCACGTGAGGTCTGGCACCAGCAAGGAGGGAAGTGGAGACTTTGCAGAGCTAAGCAAGGAGGATTGGGGGGACCCTGGGGAATGCTGGCCCCTGCTGACTGCCATTCTAGATGGATTGGGCTTCACTGTTCCTCTTTTCTCTATAGCTCCAAGCAGCTAGAAGTGCTCATCCACACTTTGGTCTCTTAATCTCTTAGCAACTTGTGTTATTGATAACAAATAATAATAAAAATAAACCCTTAAAAGTTTAGGGTTTGAGCAAGCCCTTTAGACGTATGCTTTCATCTCACTGCCTGGTCACCAGGATCAGAAGAAAAGTGTCGTATCTGTGGTCTGTAAGATAAAAGGTGTTGAGTTCTGCTCTGTAGGACAGTACTGCAAATACCTGTTCCAGGAGACGTATTCTGGTGGGCTTTGTTGCTCAGGCTCTCATTTCAACCAGCAGATTGTCTTTGTTGAGGTGTTCAGGAGTGCAGACCTGAGCATGCATACCTCCTCAGGCAGAGCAGGATGGCTGTTGTCTGCTTCGATGAGCTGGGTTATGTTATCTCATTTTCAAAATCACAGATGTTTTTCCTGCTGGGGTTATTAGAGAAATTGCATCTCATGTCTGCGTGGTAAGAAGTACGTCTATAATACCGCAGCTTGATTGCAAAGGCACATTATGCAAAGCCAGAATGTCTCTTGCCTCCCACAGTTCCCATAGGTTTCTTGGGTGTAGCTATGACCCCAGAGGTTGTTTTCCCAGGAGCATCATCTAACTGGACATCAGGGCAGCTCAACGGCTTGTTTGCTGTGTTGCCTGTGGCAAGCTGATTTATGCTGTTGTAAGCTATTATTATTATAAACCTCCAATCTTTCTTTTCTTTTTTTTTTTCTTTTTGACTGGGAAGAGCATTCTTTCCCTCAGCTGCTCGATCACAGGAGCACAGAGTATATGGACACACTGTTTGAATTTCCATGCTCCAAAGGCTGCAAGGAGGGTAAAGAGCTGGAGAAGTGCTTTGTGAGGGCTAACGTATGGGAAGAAGGCATTAGGCTCAGGAAACCACCAGAGCTGGGAGTTGGGGGGATGGCATCACTGGATTTCCCCACTCTCTCACCCTTTGGCGTGGTCCCCACTGAGTGCAGCTCCAGTAACGGCCGGAGCGCTTTCCTTATAGGTACGACTTTGCGGTGACTGGAAACGGCTTAGCAAGTCAAGTGAACAACCCTGAGGTGGAAGTCGATATTACGAAGCCAGACATGGTGATTCGTCGGCAAATCATGGTTCTGAGGGTGATGACCAACAAGCTGAAGAATGCATACAGTGGGAACGACGTCGACTTCATTGACGTCAGTACGTTTGCTGTCGTTTGCCTTTTTTTGCTTTATTTTTGTTTTAATTGGATTTCATGCTAACACGCAGGGTGGCTGGTTAAGTGTCAGCTATCTGTAAGCGTGTTAGTGAGGAGGGTGGGGAATGACATGTCTGGCAGGCTCCGAAAAGGGGCTCATCAATGCCAAAGTGCTGCGTGCCGTGAGGCATCAGCAGTCTCCTTATACCAAGAGCATCATGGAAGTGTCTGTGCGTTTGTTGTCTTTTTCCTCTCCCTCTCTCTTCTGCCATTTGCAAGCAAAGCATTGAGCTGCAGAAGGCAGAGGGCTGCAGCGTGTCTCTTTCCTGCAGGTGAAGAGAGCAGCGGGGAGGAGAGCGGCAGCGGCTGTGAGTTCCAGCAGTGCTCCACGGAGTTCGAGTTCAACGCGACTGAAGTTACTGGGAGCTCCAACAAGAGTGATAAAAAAGTGAACACTTCTGCCGCTCCCAGTAGCGGTTTATCACAAGCAGCCTTGTTCCTTAGCGTTTTGGTCTTGGCCATGCAAAGACAATGGAGATAATTGTGCAGCATAGGGAGAAAAAAGAGACTCTTATTATCAAAGTTAGAAGGCACCTGCTTTCACTTTTATACCATCTAGTGACTTTGCTTTTTAAGTTAATGGACAACAGTGTACAGTTTTTACTATGTTGCCACTGGTTTTAAGATACTGGTATTTTTTCCCCTTGCTATTCTGGGGTTAACAGGAATGGGGCCCGTCAGTCTGTCCCGTTCACCAAGAGTCCATGATAGAGGTGGATAACAAAAATGTATATACAAGCCTGTAGTTAGCTCTGCATTCGTCTTTATCACTTCTCTTTATTTTTTTTTTTAATTTTATTTTATTTTACCACATTTCTTATGAGAAGAAGAAACCCACGGTCCTCTCTTGGCATGTAACAAGTATGTGTTTCTGAAATGAGGAATATCTGTACAGAAGCAGGTTTTATTTATCATGTTATCTTGTGGGGAAAAATAATTACCAAACGAGCAGAAAACGTGTTTCATGTAGTTAACTTCCCATTTATCCGCCTTATGTTAGTTGCCTTATCTGGAAAGAAGTGGAAGTAATTTGTCTTTATGATGTGCTGAAAGAGAAGATGAAGGCAGAGCTGGTCAGCGTGCTACGTGCCCCATTTGCAGGAGGTGGTAATGCCAGGAGCAGGTTGTGCTTTCTTTACGGGATGTTTGGTTACATTGGAAGAGACTGTGGAGAATTCCAGTTTCGTGGATGCTAAGAAGAGTTTTCATGTGTTCCCCCGGATCCTTGCAATTAGCTGTAACTTCATGTAGGTCAGTTCCCAACATGCATCCCCCATGGGAATAAGGCATTAAACTTGTTCAGTTGGAAGCAACTTGTCGTGTCACAGATCCAAATGCCAACGTGTGTCTTGACTGCAAATCTGTTAGATGAGCGCTGGATTGACTATTATCATTGTCATTTTTAGGAATACTTTGCTGAGGGTGAAGCAGGGGGGGCTGCTGGTTTTGTTTTTGCAGCTTTGGTTGGGTACAGAAGGGAAGGACCAGCCAGGCGGAGCTGCAGTGTTGCAGGCAGATTGGGGCAGGAGCTGGCTGGGCTGAAAATGCCCCTTTTTGGTGCATTTGGTCACCTGGGACCCGGAGCCCAGGCACCGAGCGAGCAGCTTTCCAACACTGCCTGAGATGCCCATCTCTCTCTATCTTTGCCTTTTGTGGTTGGAACAGCGTAATGGTGAACAGCAGTTCATTAATAAAAGAAATGTTTGTTTTTAAGAAAAGAAAGAAGAATTTAAAGAGTTTAGGGGGGTGAAAAAGAGTCTTCAGAAAGACTCAGAATTCCTCTGCATGTCTCCTGCTTTAGATATAGCCTTTAGATCTGGCTGGACACTGGGATCCAGCCAGGAACACGGTCCAGAGAGAGAGAGAAGGTTTGCTGTATTCCAGTCTTGTGTTGTAAGGATAATGTTCTATTTTTATATTGAAGCATTAATTACTTGTTAGCTCAGGGTCAGCGTTATATTCAACTTTATTTTCACACCAAATTTCTGCAAAGCTATAAAGATGAGGTATTCTTGGCCGCTGGAAACAATCCTGGAGGCTTAATTTTGCTAGAAGTAGCCCGTTATTTATTAAAACACGATGTTAGTGGAGTTAGGGATATTCTGGCTATTTTTTCTTTAGAAAATAAATCACGGAAGCATAAAACTGAAAAAGTTATAAATTTATGTGTGGGAAAAAATGGATTGTAAATAGCTCAGTTGCCTTGCGAGGAGTTGGAAAATGTGCTGATACTTAGAAACTACCTCAGTTCTGAGGAATTTCCTTTCTAGCTTTGAGTGCTATTACATTTACTTGGTAGAAGTGAATCTGGTCTCCAATATGTAGCTGAAAGAGCTATCCCTATAGACCTTGTTAGATTGTTTTTAATTTAGAGGGTTGAACTACATCCAGCTGTTTTCTTTCAGCTAAGTTCCCTAACAAAGAGAATTTCTGAATTAAATATTGCTGATGGTTTCCATGACTTTTACTGATTTGTTTGGTTTCATGGCATTTTTTCTGATTGCCCTTTAATTATTTAAATGGTTCTAGCCATTTGAATTTTAACCCTGAAATAAACAAACCTTAGATGCACTACCATTGTAAATACACCACGCTAAGGTCTGACTGGATAACCCTTCTGGCTCATACCCAGCTGGCAGGCCGGCAAAGTTAAAGGAAGAAAAAAAATAAATAAATTAGACTTCTTCAGAGCTCAGAGAATGGTGGAACAAAAGCCCTTGTGTTCGAGTGCCTGACTTTTCCAAGATCTCAGTTTTTGGCCTAAGTGTGCATCTGTCAGAACGTTGCTTGTAAATTCTCCTGCTTTTGAGCCCTTCTGCCCAGCGTGTACTTAAAGAAGAACGTTTCTGACTTTATATTTCTCGTTTTACATCTAATTGCTTGCTAATTATCGTTCCCTAGTTTGGTAAAAGTGGACAGTGCAAAGACCTGACGTGCGTTCTAAACGTGTCCAGCTGATGCTGTTAACAGCGCAACAATCCTCTGCTATATCAAGGACAGATTTGTCACCTGGGGCTACAGGAAACAAGAGTAAACATCAATGTAGGATGATCAAAAGTCGTGTTCCCGCTTTTGTTTTGTGTTTGTGTGTGAAATCGGCTCTCTGACATGAGCTGGTAAACTAAACCATACGGGTGGGACCGAGGCGGGCTGCTGGCTGGCCGGAAGGCATCTGCTCCATTCCTTCCAGTGTTTCTTTTTTCCACATAACCATTGCCATTACGGCTGTGCTCTAAAGAGCAATTCCCATGCATAAGTTAATGTTTGAAATGAATGAAGTACCAGGGGGCTTCTGAAGAGGTGGTGGTGGTGTACTTCCAGAGTTGGAATAAAGAATCCAGTGAGAGGACCTGCTGTAATTTTGATTATTTCTGAAACCTGGTGGTGCTGAACTTCCCCTTGCCATCCTCTTGTTGCTTTAGCTGGCTGCAACACCTCTGCCTCAGTGCTGGCTCTTTGCTCACGCTAACATCTGGTTGGTATCAGACACTTCAGAGAAAGGAACGTTAAAAAAAAAAAACAACAAAAAAAACCCCTTCCATTTCTTTGGATGCTTTTAATGTAGTGTGTCCTACAGTAACCTGTGGCCCTCTTTGTCACCCTACCAGCACTGCTGACACCCTCCTCCTTCCTACCTCCCTGCTGTGAAAGCGGCGATGCACGCTGTGTGGTTGACCTCACATCAGTTCTGCTGCCTTGGCTCACTGTCTTTGCTTTCTAGCACCAACCTCAGCATTTCTCACCTGTGGAAGGCCCACTCGCTGGCACATCCTCACAGCTGGGAGCAGCAGATGGGCAGGTCCTGCCAACACGGGCACGGCTGGAGCATCTTGGAGGTGCTGAGCAGCAAGGGTTGGTGCCAGTGGGAGCTGGAAGGCATCACTGCTGCAAACCTGAATATGAATACATCCATCTCCCATTAGAAGTAAATAAATGGCACCTTCATTTTGCAGTCCCACTCCTGGCTGGTGAGGATCGCACCGCAGGGTGGGATTTATGGCCAAGAGTGAATACCTCTGGGTCAGCCCTGTCCCATGCTGCCCTTACCAGTGCCCCTGGGCTTGGTGCTGCCGTGTCTCCCTGTCCTGAGCAGTTGTGCTGCATTCCTTCGTGGCATTTTCTTTCGCATGGCAACGGTTTAATGATTTAAGGTGATCCATATCTGCGAGACATATGTTGACTAATGATTGTGTAATAGCGGTGGGTTTTTTTGGACCACCTGAAAGTAATCCAACTTCAGTACTAATGGTTCATGATAATGCTGTTTCAAAGCACCGCTTTGCTGTTGTTTTGCTGGTGTGTTTCTTTTTTGTTGTTATATATCTTTTTTAATCCTCTGCCGTGGTTTGTCTGAGGGCATGTAACAGTGTAAATTGCCTGGGAAGACACAGCTCTTTATGGGCTAGCTGTAATTCTGGGTCAAGTGTGCTTAAATTGCTGTAATTTGTATCTAATGGATTACATGGATTGAGAGCCCTTTTATGACTGTTGGAGCAAGGAGGGGCTGCCCGCCTGGAGACGAGGGGAAGGCATTCTCTTTGTCCCTCTCCTCTGAAAGGGACCTTCCCCTTTGGCAGCCCTGGTTTGGGCAGCCTGCCGAGATGGGTCTTGGGAGGAGACGTTTGCCACACCTGGCAGGTGGTGCAGAATTACCAGGTAACAAATGCACATTTAGACGCTGCATGTGACCCCATGCAGAGGTTTTTGCTGGTGCTGCATTGCCCTCCAATCTCCCTCCCACTGGGTGCTGCTTTCCTTGCTCTGCCTTGATCCCCACGTCCCCTTCTAACCCACTGTCGTTCGCTTTGCCCCTTGTTTCTGTGCTGACCTCGCTGTTTTTTCCCATAGTTCTTATTCTTTGCTTTGGATCCTCTTGTTTTTGTCACCTCTGCCACAACACATCTCCTTTTAACCCCTAACCATAGAGCCCTGGGCCTGTTGAAACAAAGAGCTTTCGTATTCTTCCCAAAGCGGCTCTTAAAATCTACACCTCCTGCCCTTGTTGTATGTTTCATAAGCCAGTTTCTCTTGGAAGCTCAGGGTGGGCCACGCTGTTGGGAAGGGCAGCAATCAGCCGACAAACCTGCTTGGGGTTTTGGTCCAGCAATGCCCACCGTGGTTGGAGCAGCTCAGGGCTGAGGATGGGGAGGACCCTGCGGTTGTGCCCCTGCATCAGTGCCACATCTCCAGCAGAGGATGAGCAAGATGATAGGAGAGCTTTGCTCTGAAAGGAGGCTCAGTAGGAATAAGTGCTCTGCATCACCTTGCTCTGCATCGCCGTTCATCTTCATGCCCTGCAGTGTTGTCTCCTGCTATGTGTGTCATTAATTCCTGTAATCTGATGCAAATCAGTATGCTAAAACCCTCATTAATTTGGTTACTGATTTATACTAATGAGACATAAAATCTTGGAGAAGGCAGAGGGTATTTATTCCTCCTTTAAATGGCTCGAGGAGCTATTGTCAGCCCCACAATGCCTGGCCCTTGGCTGGGCTGGTAATTGCCTCGTGACTGTATTTGCATCAACATAATGGTGAGGATGTTAGCAGGAGTTAAGACATCCCATCTTTTCCTTGGAACAGGAAAACTCGGGATTAGCAGGGTGGAAAGTGTTTGCCCGCTTTGCTCGCAGCCCCATTGTGTAGGGCGGCCGCTCTTCACCTACCGTCCATGTCCACTGCTGCTTCCATCAGCTGAATTTTTCTCTGAGCTTTACAAGGCTAGCTGTAAGATGAGGCCTGCCTGCAACTTGGCACATTAGGAATTGGCCAAGCTTCTGCTTTTTCTTTTCTTTTTTTCTTTTTTCTTTTTTTCTTTTTTTTCTGGTGGGAAGAACCGGTGATTATTTTTAGAAGAAACTGTTTCGTCTGTTAAGTTTAATGGGTTGTAATGCTGTTTTGGCATTTGCAAGCCTTCCAAACAGCTTTGCTGAAAACCCCATTTAGCATCATCAATAATACAGTAACGCTGAGGATCCCCAGGGACGGGCCACTAAGACAATAGCTGAAGCCTTGCATTTATAAAGCTAATTGTTGTACAGGCTCAGCCGTTTCCCCCATGCCAGTGCCACACACGTTCGCTGTTCTGTGCAAGGAGTGTATCTGAGGGCTGTGAAGTCTGCAGGAGGCTTTTCAATGATGTTAACAGGAGGTGCATCTGCATTTCCAGGGACTTTCATCTAGGCAAGGTCATAGAGATGTATCAACGGTGCTGTTTCAGTAGAAAAACGACTCTGATTGAACAAAGAAGCTGGTTTTCTTTTTGCTTTTGTTATGTTTTGTTTGTTAGTTTCCTTTTTTCTTTATCTTTTCCCTTTTTTTCTCCTTTCCTTTTTTTCTTATTTTCCTTTTTAAGCCTTCATTTAAAGCCCCACGATGGAGCAATATGTATCAGAGCTGGAACGGGCAATCCCACATCCATCTGTGCCTTTATGTCTGGGCTCTGGAGGCATTTCTCAGTGCATCTGCCTTCAAACCATCCCTCTGAGTTTGGGGTGACTGCTCACCCTGCCCTGGTTGCAGGTGAGGAGCTTTGTGCTCTGGTGCACGGGTGGGTTTGTGCACTAAAGCAAAAAGCACCTCCTACTCCTTCTCCAGTAGGACTGTCTCCTACTGAAACAGTCCTAAATGAGTGTTGTTGGCTCTGGATTTTCCATGCTTTCTTTTGAGGACGTTCCAGGTAAAACATGGAGGAGGCACTGAGTGCTGTGAGGCAGTGGTGCCTCCACAGCTGGGGCAAGGGTGACGTTTGGCTTTGTTTCTGGCTTTGTTTCTTTTGCTGTTTCCATGGGGAAGAAAAACAAGAATGCCCACGTTTGGAGAAGATTTAAAATACGTAACTGCTATTTGTTCATTGTGAGGATGTTAGGATGTTTGTGCCTTCAGAAACGTTAGACTTCATTATCGGATGAGCATTTGTTGACACAAAATAGTGGGATTTTGGGGTTTGAGCAGGGATGGCTGGGGAGCAGTGTGTATGTGGGAGAGCAGCTCCCCACAGGCAGCCAAGGGCCAAGAGGGGACAGATTACAAAGACACTGTTGTCTTTGAGAGATGTCTTCCAGAGCCTCGTTGTCTGAAAATAATTAGCCAAATAAAGTAGGTGTGTTGTATTCCCTGTGTATTTCATCCTGAATAACTCTGACATATGGCTTCATAGCTAAATGGTAATGTGTATACAGCAGATAGCTCTGCTGGGCCTTCTGTGGCCACCCCAGCACCGCTCCTGTTTGCAGCATCCTCCAGATGATTGCAGGACTGAGGCTTCTGGAAGGGAAAACTTTCCCCTGCATGGAGAATTAGGAGAAAGACCTTCTCTGAAAGAGCAGTGAGGTGTTGGCACAGAGCTGCCCGGGGAGTGGTGGGGTCACCATCCCTGGAGGTGCTCCAGAACCGTGGGGATGTGGCACTGACGGATGTGGTGCTGGGCATGGTGAGGTGGCTTGGGGTTGGACTTTAGGATCTTAGTGGCCTTTTCCAACCTGAATGATTCTGTGGTCCATTGATGCTACGATTTGTGTACAGCCATGAGCAAACCTGGGTTTTGACCTGTCCCGTTGCATACGGGTTGTATTCCATCCTTGGATTTTCAAAGGCATTAAAGGGGGGAGGAAAAAAAAAGAACAAACCACCCAAACCCTCCCCCAGTCCCCCCACCACACACACAGTGGTTGGGTGAGGCTGTCAAGCAACAAAACGGCATCTCCACAACAGGAGTGACCGTCAGGGCTGTGCAGGAACCTTTCCTGATGAAGGCAGGGATTTTGGGGACCCCTGTGAGCACCCCCAGGCACCGGCAGCAGCTGCAGCTTGGCCAATTGCAGGCAGTGGTTTTGTGGCTCTGCTGGCCCCGCACCGAGACAGCCGAGTGGTTTTAACAAGAGCACGTAAGTTAAAACTGGCTTTCTCCTTTCAAAATTAGGGGCAGACTAAGGCTGTTCAGGTTGCTGTTTTAACTGCTCCAGATGTCAAGCACAGCTCAGCCGAGATCAATGCGTAATCCAAAGGAAATACTACTAATTTCAAAGGAATGTGGTCAATATTTAAATGTTTTGGATCTTTTTAACGTGCAGACGGTGGTAGTGGTCTGGCTGGGCTTATTAACTCTACTTTTGCAGCAGTGATTCCATTAGCATGAATTAATGTCTATTAACATTATTGATTTTCATTTATTTTAACATGCGGGCCTGAAACGGTATTAATTATTTCAGACGTTCTCCAAGGCAGTGGTGAGTCAGAAGCTCGTTTAAGGCCTGATCCCACAAGCTTTTATCCCTCCAGTTGCTACTTAAGCCCTGACTTTGCTCCAAGCCTATGGAGCGGCTCCTGCTGCCTCCAGCAGCGCTGGGGCTGAGCCCATGCTGGTCCCCTCCCACCCCATGCACACAGCCTCGTGCCCTGTCCATGCATGGCTTGGGTGGGCTTAACCCGAGCACACCACTCCCCAAAAAGCAATCATCCCACTAATTGGGTGTACAGGCATGGGGAGACAGCGCTGCTCTTAACCAGAAACCTTCACTTGAAAGCGGAGTAGACCTGGCCTCTCTATTAAGCTATTCCTAAATCAAGTCCAGGTAAACTTATCTTTTCCCCTCCTTGACTTTTTGTGTCTATGAGACATACCAAAGACGTTTGCACTTGCAAGGCAAAGAGGGGCAGCACAGTCTGTGACTTCTTAGTGATAAAGCTTTCAACTTTTTTCATACCTTTGAATAAATCTGTCTCCTTCATGCCAGGTTGAGCAACAGCTCAGGAGAACACTGGGAGGGAGAGCTGTGTCTTAGGGAGCGAAAAATGGACCCGCTTGTCAGGAAAACAAGAAGTTCACAACTTCTTTTCTTCACAGGCTCCCTGCTTTTGATGGCTGTTGAAATGCTTTGCTCGTAGAGGTCACACATTCTTAGTGAAGGATGGTGGCTTTCTTGGTAAAAATATCTTTAAAAGCTGGGTGATTTCCATTAAAAAAGAAAAAAATAAGGTTTTAAATGGTTGGTGAAAATCACAATCAGATGAGATGTATTTTTGGAAGGAGTAAAAGCTCAGGAGAAACACAACCCACAGTGCAAAAAGATTTCGGTCTGCGTCAGAGAATGCGCCCCATAAAACAAAACCTTTGGTTCCTTTGTCTGCAGAAACCTCACCCTTTGTTCGTGCCTAAGAAAAATGTTTCTTGTTACTGAAAGAGTGTTTGTCGTGCATGAAGGAAATGTTTCTGTGGGAGATGTTTTGCATTCGAGTGACGCCAGAGAGCCAAAACGTTGAGCTGTGTTCGCCGTAAGACCGCAAGCTGATGAAGCTGGAACAATTAAACTGAAACCCTCGGGGGAAATGAAAGGATTTCCCCTCCCTCTCAAGGCAAGTGGGGCTCTCTGCGTAATGCCAGGCTCTTCTTTGGTGGGAAACAATCCCGCGCAGGCGATGTTTGAGGCTGCGTAGATGTGCACCGCCGGGGCTGAGCACCGCAGGACGGAGCCTGGTGGCACTGCTGGCCCCAGCTGGGAGCACATCTGGGCCGCACATCTGGCGCTGCGCAGCCCGTCTGCCCGCGGCCGCTGTGCTATTTCTGCCTCCATGCACTAGATGGCATTGCCAACTTAGCTAAGGGGAGCGGGCTGTGCCTGGGGGCGGCCAAAGGGCTGTGCCAGCCACCCCACGGGCACCGTGGCACCGCTGCCATCATCGCCTGCGGCATCCTTTTGGGTCAGGTCGTTGCCTTTTGCTGTCTACAACCATAGCTTTGCATCAGTCCTCTGCTTCAGTGCTTTCTTGGCTGTGTGTGCTGGGCTGGGATTGGTGACAGGCGTTGATGCACAAAGATCTGTGTGGGCAGAGGATGTAGCCGAGTGATTTTAACCTGGCTCCTTGGAAGTGGTGCTTGGTGCTGCATGCCTGGCACGTCCTGAAAACAGGGGAACTGTAAGCCTGTGTGTCTTCCAAAACTATCACTTGCTTCTTCCTCTCTGTACTTGTTTTAAGGACCAAAGGTATTCATGGTTGTTTCTGTGCTCCAGGGTGTGCGGTCTGTTACCAGAATAGCTGGGGCTGTGTGGTGCCCACCAGCTGTTTGTGCTCTGAGCACTTCCAGCCCTACCAGAGCAAAAAAGCCCTCATAATAGAGAGACTTGGCATCACAGCTCTGCTCTGCAGACTTGCAAACAGCCTTTTCCCTGCATGCAAGTAAGTGTTTGGTTGTGAGGAGAGCTGCTCTCTCCACTTAGTTGGGGTATTTCAGTTTGCATGGATGCCAAGCTGGCTGCCTTGCCTCCCAGTGCAAGGCTTTGGGCAGAGCTGCTCTTGGAAAGTGTGCACTGGTGTGCAGCTGAGCTCCCTGGAAGAGGAACTTGGCCTCAGTGTGCTGTTTGGGCCATTGTAGTGCTGTCACTCATCGATTCCTGGTTTCATGCCTTGTTTTGCGTGAGATATATTTTGTATGATCCTTGGCTCTGTTATGCTCTCAGAGACATAAAACTTTATTTGCAGCAAAGAATGAAGACAGCCTTGAGCTGCATTGTATTTTTTTGACTTTTATTTCTCCAAGCAGAGCGGAAATGCTAATTGTCTTAGCAAGTGAAAAATCTGCCATCATAAAGAATATAAACTTACCTTTTTCTCCCATCCAATTCAAAGCTCACCAAGAACACAGTTCAGCCCTGGGTGTTCCTAAGGACCTGGGTAATGTGACATGCTCAGAGAACCAGAACATCTGTATCTGGGGCTGTGATGTGGACAGGAAATGTGCATTTTTACTGCACGCTCAGGAAAGAAATCTCATTAGATTCACGTGATCTCAAACCAATTATATTCCCCGTGCAAAAAAAGCCCAGCAAGCCTCAAGCAGTGCAGCATATATCTTTAAGGCAACGAATACACAGCGTCATCATCTCTGATGTCCTTCTTAGTGGGATGAGTTGGGAGTATGGGCGTAATCCCGGAGACTACAAAAATGAGTACATGATTGCAGTGTATCAGAGGTCTTCAGTTTTATTAGAGGGGATGGTTATTCGTAGAATCAAAAAGGTTGGAAAAGACCACTAAGATCATGTAATCCAACCATCAAATGCGTGAACTTGGAGCACTGGTGTCGAAATATCACTGTGTTCATCTGCTGGGTGAATAAGTGGGATGCTTATATTTATAAGTTAAATTGTGTGAGCGTTTAGCTGGCCCTTGCTCCGCCAGGCTTGACCGCTTTCATTTCACACTGCTCATTAAAGAAGGGAGGTCTTAAGAAAATCTTTCAATGGGAGTTGCCTCTGCATGACCTTGTGGTGGCTTTGTTTGGAAAAGCAGGTCAGGAACGCTTCCCAAAGTCCACCCAAAGCCCTCCCATGTAGCCCACGTAGCAGCTCCTTTGGCTCCATAGGGTGTGCTGTTGGTGAAATCTAGTGTGATTCTGAAAGGCTGTAAAACTACAGTGGTCTTAGCCTCTAAAAGACCTGGCCCACCTTGGTGGTGTAAGCAGGCAGAGGTGAGCTGTGGTCTTCACGTGTACCGGGGCAATTGCTGTGTTGTGAGTGCAGAGCCATCACCACCCCGAGTTGGGCGCTGACATTTGTGCTTTCATAACGGAATTAATATCTAACAGCATGTTTCAGGATGTGCTGGAGACATGATCTGCCTTTCAGTGTGTGAGCTCTATCTCAAAATTACAGCTAAGCCTGTGCTGTTTGGTATCTAGGTGAAGGTTTGATTATCTAGTGAGAAAGAAAGAAAAAAAACCCTGAGCATATGGTTCTGAGCAGCAGGTTTTATCTCGGTGGATTTTGTTTGTAACCTCCTTGTGGAACTTAACAGAAAATTAGATCTCTGTCACCGAATTCTTAAAGGCATTAAAAAACACTATGGAGAAGATCTTACCTTCCATCAAACTCCACTCCAGTGACTTTTAAAGAATGCAGCTGTTTCACTCTTTGAATTCTTTCAGACTTTTCCACGGGGGATACTTCTCGTTTTGCAAGCAGTTTCCCATCAACTCAGTGTGTGTGTATGGGGGGGAGGGAGGGGGATAGGAAAGGCATTTTGTCTTGGGGAAAATCTCATGCGCTCAGCTGGAGCCCCTTCCTGCAAAGCTGCTCTCCTGAGGCCCGAGGAGTTGCTGTAGTTCCCATGGTTGCTCCTTTGCTCTGTGTGCTGGGGGCTTGGGGGTGCCCCCCTGGGCACAGATAATGTGGTCACACCGTGCCGTGTGTGCAGGAGTAGTGCTGGTGGGTTCCCAGGGCTGAACTCCCTGAGGAAGTCGGACTGCAAACCTCCTCCATGCCCCACAAATGACAATGTTTAAAAAAAAAAAAATAATAATAATAAAAAAGAGAAATATTTCATGAAACATGTTTAGCATTTGTTTGTTTAGCTTTTGTTTTGGCTGGTGATGTCTTTCCATCCGAGAAAGACCCCTCTGGGTGAATATTGATGGCCCAGCTATGGGTGATGAATAAACATCCCTCCTCCTTCCATGACCACCCGCACCTACCCTGGCAAGCAGACTTCCCTTTGAAAAGCTGGCCATTTTGGCTGCAGTTTTGCTGTATCTGGTTCTAGACCAAACGATAGTTGTTTAAAGATCTGGTTTAGGTCCAACCAAGTGGCTTGGGCAAGGGAAGAAGAACTGTGCGCTCGCTTCAACTGAAAGGTGTTCTGCTGTTGTCCTCCAGGCTGCAATGCCTGGTCCCAGCATGAGATGTTTTGCCTTTCTTCTAGCTCTACCAAGTGACTTGGTCTTTGGCTCCAGTGTAGGATCATGGTGTACGGTAAGGAGTAATGGAAATGTGCTCTACTGCTGTTGACTTGTAGCTGATGTATGAAGAGTAGGATATTTCCTTGTGCTTTTCCAGGATAGCTGTGCACGACTCTGAGCTAAAAATGAAAGACATGTCATGGTTTTGTGGGTTTTTTTTTTTTTTACCTTCTTTAAGTGTATCTATACCTGAAGAGGGAGAAGGAGAGAGAGAGAGAGGAGTGAGTTGGCCGGTGGTGGCTGTTGGCCGGTGGCTTCGAACAGAGGGTTGACCCAGCAGCATTACTTGCAGGTCAAGGCAGCTGAATGGAAGTAAAACAGAATTACGAAAACAAAAAGCGGTGAAGGAGAATCATATTTCTTGGAGGGCTTTGCTTTTGCTGGGTGTGGTGGTCTCTCTTGGCTGGGTGTCGGGCTGAGCTCACCACTGGGCGGTCACCACCGAGCTGGCCATGAGCACATGTCCCGCTTTGTTCTCAGTGCATGGGTGGGGTTTTTCCATGGAACCTGAGAGCCGAGCACCCCACAGGGCTCCGGGCTGCCCCTTCCCTTCTGCAGCATCAGCGTTAGTGCAGTATCCCTTTCTTTTATCTGGGATCTTTTTATTTCATAAGTGCTAATCAGAAGTATATGCTTTCTGGCATTGCTCTTGCAAATACTGCTGGGACTTGGCCTTGTGGGCATAATAATGGGGGAAAAAAATCTAGGCTGAGGAATGCCACCTACAGTGCCTCCGTGTGTGCGTGGTCAGACTTCAACCCTTAATAAGATCTACCAACTCCATCAGGATGCGGTGCGGAATCCAAGGAATGGCTTTGGGAGTTTTCATTTGGCTTTATAAGAAAATGGTGCTTTGGTGAGATTTACTGCATCATCCTGTCCTGTTGTGTTCCCCACTCTGAACAGGTTTTGACCCGATTGCCTGCTTCCATCCCTGCTGGGTGAAAGTCCCAGAGGTTGCGGTTTAAGTTTCATGAAAAGAAATAGCAGAGTGGTGGAGAGGGACACAAATTGGTCCCCTCGGGCAGGACGTCATGGTGTGAATCTCAGCTGTGGTTAGTTGCCTTCAGAAAACCCACAGGCAAAAGCTGCAGAAAGCTAGGTTTCCTGAGTACAACAGCTCACAGGTCTGCTTGTTTTTCTTGTACTTGTGCCTGCAAACAAAGCTGAAATCTATCTTTCTCTCCTTCCATTTCACACGTTTTCACCCCATCTTGAAAATGAAATTTGTTGCAGACAAGACCCTTGCCTTCCAAAAGGACTGACCTGGAAATAAGAAAATGACAGCAGGATAATCTGGGATAGTTGATGGAAAACCTTAGGTCAAGTCTAAATACCAGCACAGATGGGTGGTAGCGCCCAGGTGGGGAGCAGGAATGCTGCTGGTCGCCTCTCTCAGCTATTGAGGGCCATGTGAGGTGGCACAGAAAGAGAGCTGACAGCGAATCTGCTGCCATTCTGGGCACTCGAGTCACCGTGGTTTAAAAAATAAATTATCATATAAATAGCTGCTTAGGAATCTCAGCCTGGAGACCACAAAATCTCACCAGCAGATAGCTGCTTTGGCTTACGTAGCACCATGTCTGCTTGCGGAACGTTTTGGCTGCGTGTCGTAAAACCGCTTCCTATTTAAAAAAAAAGAAGAGGAAAGAAAAGAATAAAGCCTTTTGTCAGTGGCAACTGCTGGTGGTTTCCCAGTGCCTCTCATTCCGGGAGGATGAGTATATCCTGACTGGTTGTTGCATCCTGTCTTCAGACAGCCCCACCGCTGTGGCCCCAGCCCTGAGCGCACCGGTGCTCATGTCCCGCGTGCCCAGAGGTGGGTGGGAGCAGCCCCAGGTTTTGTTTCTGGGCAGTTTTTTGTGAAGTTCTGATGCATTTTGGAAAGGCAGAGGAGAGTGTGGTGGCAAACAAACAAACGCTTGTGCTCCTGCAGTTGCAAAATACCACTGGGCTTTTGTGTTGCGAACTGCCCCTTCTTGAGTGGCATCCTGTTTTGCTGTCTTGAAGCAAAGCTGAACATGACCCTTTTGAATCTGGCGAGTTCATAGGGTGAAGAAGTGCCAAGACCTTTGGTAAAGGCACATCTCCAGACCCAGTGCTATGGACAGTTAATAACAGCGTTTCCAATGGCCTTACTGGGAGCAGGATCAGATAGCAACAGCAAAAATCCTCCCAAGAACACTGCCGTGAGTGAACTCCAGCCAGTCATCTTGAACATAACCTCAGTGTTTTCCTGTTACGCTGATTCTGGCCAATTAACTGCTTATTTGTTTTGTTCCTGTTTGGTTCTGTTTGCTCTACTTGCTTATTTGTGACTTCCCTTCGGGAAAAAACCACTGGGAAGTGCCCCATTGGAGGGCACCACTGGGAGGTGCAGGTGGTAACCATCCTTACCATGTATTTTCTCTCAGGCTTTCCACCAAATTTCGCAGTCCCAACACAAAATGTGAGAATGATGTCTCTATCACAAAGGCATTTTCCCAGCGTAGCTGAGCTGTGATATGAAACAAGCTGATTTTCTCATGAGAGGAGAGTAAATCCTTGGAAGTGCTATTTTTCTAATGCTTTATTTGAAAAGTCCTAGCATGACCTTTTCTTGATGTTGCTTTTTCTTTCTCTTTTTTTCTTTGTAAAAACCCTGCAGGATTGTGATTAGCAAGATAATGAATACCATCTGCTTTTAATCAATTCCTTCCTTTTCTCCCAACCCCTCCTAACTTCTAATATTAATGGAAACAGATTTGAATACTGAGAGGGGCCGTTCTGGGAAGCAATTGGGTATTTACTAGGTGAAAAGTGAAATTGCACAGGTTTATTTCATGGGGTAGGGCATTTGACAGGTGCAATTTTTCTTCTAAACGTGTTGCGTTCCTGTTTTATAAACCAAAATGCATGCTGACATATGAGATTATAATTCTGCATGGAGGGAAATCTTAAGAAGGGGAGGTGACCGCCTTCACAAACCCAAGCCTTTCCATGGGACAGCTCTTGTTTGCTTCTGCACTGATACACCGAGTGGTAAACGCCACTTATTGCTAAACAGGTAAGCAAACGCAGCTGTCTGGGTGGAAGGAGTTGGCACATCACCCTGCCATGGTTTTGCAAGGTATACGAATGGGACTTTCCCCACTTGGCTTTCCTCAATGCCTGCACATCCACATTTCCATTGCATTTGCTTATCTTGAAAGCTGAAAAAAAATTGAATTCATCTGCTGTCAAGCCTTGCTTCAGATCAAACCTTTCTGTCCCCTGGATAGGAATCAATTTGATTTGTGCTTTTCTCTTAGGTTGGAATCAATCATCCTGCTCTGATTCGAATGACCATTTTACCCCTCTGAAGGTTCACATTAACAAGCATTCCTGGGATGTTTTCTTGATTGGGTTCAAGGTATTGTGTGTTCCCATCTGTCCTGGCTGATTACAAACCAGCTCTGCCAGCTAACGTTGGCTGGGAAGCGTTTTCTTTCATGCATCGCTCCAAACTGGGCCCTGAGAAGTGAAACTGCTGTTTCAACCACAGTCATTTCAAACCCTATTGTGGTCACGATGTGCATTTACCAGCTGGGAGTGCTGGTGGGATGGTGCCCACATTGTGTGTTGAGGTGTCATAGGAACACCCCATGGGAGGCATTCCTTGTCCCAGCACCAAAAAGAGGAGACACTGGGAAATGAGGAAGGGCTGAATGAGGGTCCCTAAGGCTGGGGGTCTCTGGTGCCAAGTAAAAATTCTGTGTTACCTCCAAAGACCAGAGCTGGTGCTGGGCTGCCTGGGAGAGTTTTAACTTCCCCATCCTCTTCCCTAACCCCATGTTACAGGAGCTTTTGGGGTGAGACGTGCATGTAATACCATCGATGCGGTCACACAGTTGCGGAGGCTACCTAACCATGCTCTGCTGTTCCTTGTTCTGTTTCAGTATCAATCATAGAATCATTAAGGTTGGAAATACCACTAAGATCATCTAGTCTGACCATCAGCCTGCGCCTGTGACCACTCTAGACCGTGTCCACGCCCTTCTGTGCATCACCTACCCGTTTCTTGAATAGCTCCACCACATCCCTGGGCAGCCTGTTCCAATACCTCACCACTCTTTCTGAGAATAATTTTTTCCTAATATCCAACCTAAGGAAGAGAGTGATGCTGGTGTAATATCCTATGCTCGTCTGGGATGTGGAGCCTGAAGAGAGTGAGTGTAGGCTGGGATGCAGCCAGGATGTCACTGGGGCAGGAATGCAGATCTTACTGGGGTGTTATGTTACCACAGGTGGATAATTGTGCTTCTCTAGGAGGAGGATGCTTTGCCATGTGCACAGCTGGGGGAGATCCCTGCATTGGAGAGCCTGAGAGCCTTCCCCTTGGAGAGCCCTTGACAGGGTGACCAGAGCCTGCATCCCATCCCTGCATGGAGGATGCTTCACACTTTCTGGGCAGCCTGTAGGGTTGTGTGAAGGTCAGGCAAAAAGAAGAGCTCTTTTGCGAGGCTGAATAAATGAAAGCATGGGATAGGAAGGAGGAGGGGGGGGAAACAGTTGTGCTTTGCTGAAAAACCTTTTTCTGACACCTACAGATGGTGCTGACGGGGTCAGGCAGAAGTGAAGAACGGCAGCAGTGGCAAATGCAAAGACCCCTCACTCTTAACACCTCTTTCTCATGCTTAAGACTTGAAAAGCATCCCTGCTGCTGTTCCAGGTGGGTGTGGAGCTTGGATGCATGTCAACCCTTGCGTTTCTGGCCTCAACGAGCTGCCCTGGCGCGATGCGATGTCACTGCATGGGAATGCACGTCCCTGCACTGGGACAGCTCTGGCCAACACCAGATACCCTTCCTTCCTGCCTGCTCCCATGGTGAGGATTATTGCTTTTGGCTTCTCCTGGCTTTGAAAGGCATCCAAAGAGCTCAGCTCTCGCAAACGGAGAGTGGAGACAGAAAGCCTCTCCCCGCCTCACCTGTTTGTGGTTATTCAGCTCCCTCCCTTCACGCTTTGGCACAAGAATGGCCTGAAAGTAAAACAAGAGGCAAGTTCTCCCCCGGCTCAAAGCACTGAATGAAACCCAGCCAGCGGGGCCTATTGAGACAGCATCGAGACAAATGTCAACTTTAACACAAAGAGGCTTAAATGACTGACACAGAAAGGAATAATCTCGGATCTGTTTTCCAGGCTGCTCCCCAGCATTGCTGGGCTGCAGACGGAGACAATTTTCAGTTCCCCGGGGAGATTGGATAGCCAAAAAAAGATACTCGGCGGTGATATGCTATAAGTCTAGGTCATGAGAATGGATGTTTGGAATAATGACAGAATTCATTATAGGCAAACTAAATTAAGAGAGTGTCTTGAGAAACATATGGGGAGGAAATTGCCACTGCAGCCCTGCAATGTGTAGCTTTATTTCTCATTGTGCTGGGCTCTCCCAGAGGCCTCCGTGGAACGGGACGGGGGGTTATCAGAGTCATTTTGTGGCAACTGTGAATCAGTTGCTTTTTTTTTCTTTTCTTTTCTTTTCTTTTTGTAGATGGGAGTGGCTTTTGAGGTTATTTCCCTCCGAGTCTTCTGGAAAAGTGAAAGTAATTGCAGCCCATAAGGAATGGGATTTCCATGAAAATAACAGCCACCTTCTCCCCCAGAGGTGGTGGAGAAAGGAATGATGTCCTGGTTGGTGCCTTACTAGGGCACACTTGGCTCAGCCCTTAGCACTGAAGTGTGCAAAAGCATGGGTGCTGCATTCATCCATGCAGAGCACTGACAGCATCCCTGCCGTCCCCTGTGCCAGGTTTGTCCTTGCCTGGAGCTTGGTGCAAGAAGGAATGGTGCTCTAAGCAGTCTGCCCAACACCCTTCCTGTGCTAAATATCAGCAGACGTGGTTCCAGGCTCAATTAGGAAAGAATTAAAGGATTTAGATTCAATTAACATGGAGCATTATGGAAAGCTTTATTTTTTTTTCCCTATAGAAACCTGCCTGTGTTCTTTTCCTCCCCAGGATCTGTAAGTCAAGGTGATGAGGAGGAGAGGGGTGTGATGAAGGAACGTAGTGTTTGTGGAGGTCCTGGCCAAGGTACGGTGCTCCAGCAATGGGATGCAGCAGTGTGCTTAATGAGGTAAACGAGTTATCTCAAAGAGGACCGTAGCAGAGATCTCCTTGGGTCTGGAAGACAAGAGCTATCATTGAAAGATGTTTCTACTCCTTTTCTCTTTTCTTTTCTTTTTCTTTTTTTTTGATTTCTTTTTCCTCAAAACTCCTTTCAGAGTTGGAAAGGCTTGGAGTTGGGTCCACTGGTAACTCAAACCAGATATGTGCACTTTATAAAGTGTGTGTGTGTGTGTCTTTAGTGAAGTGTTGGCACTTTGACTGCCACAGAGCAGGCGGTGATGCTGGGGGGCTTTGCCTTCTCCTGGGTGGTTTGGGGAATGCTGCTGGGGGGCTGAGACAATGCCCTAACCCCAGGTTTTCTGCCTGCGCTTAAAAGGATTTGCACTTGCAGATAGCTCTGATTCAGTGTGGAAAAGGGAAGGGATGGGGAAGCTCAGAAGAGCTGACAGAGGCAAAAAAAGGGTGTGAAATTCGTACTATCTGGTGTGTCTCCTTTGATGTGTCACGCAGAGATTGTGCAGGCGCTCAGAAGTGAAGGGGTTAAAGCGTTTCTCGGTTACCATTGAAATGGGAGCTGTTATGGTCTATTTAGGCAATGATCTGTTACAATATCAATGGCATTTTCGATGGCAGTGTCTCCCATTCTTCTATTGAAATCACAATAGCTTTGGAAGTTCATGGCCACGGCAGTCTCAGGGACAGATTTCTGTTCATTTTTCTTTGTTGTGAAGATTTTTTCTTTTTTTTTTTTTTTTACCCCCACCTCTTTTTTCTCTATAAAGTAAATTAACTCACACAAATGCGAAAAGAAGCATCAAGTGTGTGACCTTTGCACAAAAGCTTCAGATTTGTCATTCTCTCTCCTTCGCTTATTCCGGCCGGCTCAGAAACGCCGCGATTCAATACGCGGCGCAGCTTGTGAGCTCTTGGGCTACCTGGGCACAAATGGCTGGGCAAGGCTGAAGGGACAACGTGAAATCTACATTTCTATGCCGTTGTCAGCTTCTAACACTCAAGGGGAAAAAGTCAGAGCTGGGGAGAGGTCTTAGCTGCATTGAGATGGAATGGGAGCCTCCCAGCTCTGCTTCTTTAGAAACCAGGGGCAATGCAGTCCCCAGGACTGTCTGGAGAGGTTACTTGCCCATCCTTCACTTTGATGATTGATGACAGTGGAGAAGCTAATGATATTTTATTCACCTGTCAAAAAAATTACTTGCCCTGGGCAAGGCAAGGAGAGCGCGCCAGAATGTTAACGCTGCCCTTTTTAAGGAACACATTTATCCCATTTCCCCTAAAATATTAGCTGAAAGGGAAAAATGCTGTCCTGCCGAGCTCACTGCTGCGGGGTGTTGGTGAGGGGAATCTCTCCCACCTACAAAGTGCCTTGAACTTTGTATTGGGAGCATGAAACGTGCGTTACAAGTGCATTCCCAGGGGCTCCCCTTGGCCTTTGCCCCTCAGTGCCTATGGGCAAGCAAAAGGCACCAGGGCCTGCTTAGAAATATCCCCCTTGAGAAGGCAAAGGATCTTCACATTGAGAGAGCCCCCAGTAACCAGCTGTGCCTTAAACAGACCGAGTTCAAACCTGTACTACAGACAGCTTTATTGTGTTTTATTCCACTGGTGTGATTTATTTCTGTTGCGTATAGTTAGGTTTCTTGATTTTATATTATTGCCATCATCTCTTTTCTATCAAGAAGTGAACTAAATGTTTCCTGCTGCTGCCTGATACAGATGGGTTTTCTTAGATCTGAGAAGTTGCATGTAATCAGCAGCCAAGGCAGTGCAGTTACCAGGTGAAGGTAATGTGAGATGGAGAGCAGCTGAAGGAAATGGGATGGCTCAGTCTGGAGAAGAGGAGGCTCAGAGGAGACCTCACTGATCTCTACAGCTCTGTGAAAGCAGGTTGTGACAAGGTTGGGGTCAGCCTTCTCTCCAAGGTAACAGTGATAGGATGAGACGTGGTGGCCTCAATTTGTGCCAGGGAAGGTTTGGGTTGGGTGTTAGGAAAAGTTTTTTCTCCCAAAGAGTGGTGATGCAGTGGCACAGGGCTGCCCAGGGAGGTGGTGGTCACCGTCCCTGGAGGTGTTCCAGAATGTTGGACATGTGGCACTGAGGGATGTGGTTATGGGCATGGTGGGGTGGGTTGGGCTTGGTGATCTTTAGTGGTCTTTTCCAGCCTTAATGATTCTATTGCTCTCCCTGCTTGCGTACAGCTGTGGGCATGTCTGTGCCAGACATCCCCATCTGAGTGCTTCTTATGGCTCCAAGGGAGTAAAATACGTAGAAAATGAGTCAAAATCAGAGTTATGGAAGTTGTCAAGGCTGCCACCATCAGCCCTGTATCATAGAATCGTAGAATGGACTGAATTGGAAGGGACCCTTAAAGGCCACCTGGTTCAACTCTCTGCAGTGAACAGGGGCACCCACAGCTCCATCTGATGCTCAGAACCCCGTCCAGCCTGACCTTGGGTGTCTCGAAAGATGGGGCACCCAACACCTCTCTGGGCAACCTGTGCCAGTGCCTCGCTGCCCTTATCATACAAAACATCTTCCTTATATCCAGCCTAAATCTCCCTTTTTTTTTTTGTTTGAAACAGTTTCCCCTTGTCCTATCACAACAGACCCTGCTACAGAGGCTTTTCCTTCTTTCTTACAGCCTGTGCTTGCAGCACTGGTTGTTGCTAGGTGGAAGTGGTGTCAGCCCAGAGTCATCCTGCCCAAGATCCCCTCATGTTTGCAGGGGTGCATCCCTGAGATGGAGCACTCCAGGCCACCTCCTGGCATTGTGCTCCTGAGCCTTTAATCATCCACAGCATTGGCAAACTGTTTCCTCGAGGAGACAATTGATAAAGCTGATGAAAAGGGATCTAAATTCCTCATCAGGCTCAAGCTCTGAAAAGCTGGATTTCCGCAGCACAGCGCAAAGTGCAGCCATATGAAAGGTAAACATTTCATCTTCGTGTCGGAGCAGGTAGAGATGTTCAAATGGGACGCAAACCGCTCACAGCAGCTGAACTAATCTGAAATGCCATTAAAATTCATCGCAAAGAAATCCAGTGCTGCAAGAAATGGCTTCTTCCGACCTATTTCTGAGTCTGCTGACTCGGGGTGCTGCCGTGGTGCCCACGTGTGCCAAGAGCAGGACCTGGAGCACAACTTTTAATGGCCTGTGGCACTTCTGAAGCATTTTAAGCAGTTTGTGCAGGGCAAAACACAGCAGCAGCCAGGCCCAGGTATGACTGCTGCCCATAAGCTGCTGTAGAGAGCCCCACAGGAGCTGGGATTTGAGCCACCAGGGGAACCGGAGGGCTTCCGTGAGGTTTGAATATTAGTATTTCTTTCTTTCTTTAAATCAGATCATAGAAATGCCAGTCTGAGCCCAGGGTCTGGTTTACAAGGGTGTACCTCTATTTCACACCAAGAAACTCATCTCGACGCTTATCAACGCAGGTTGAAAAATATATGTATATGAATACAGAAAGAAAGGAATGCACGGCACTGCACAGCCTTTGCAACGTGCAGGCTGCAGCAAGTGGTGATTTCAGCATCTTTCTTCCACCCCTGTGCAGAATACCAAAAAAGAACATCTTTTTCGACATCACCAGTGCAATTACGGAGGTAGAAATGGAAGTTAAGGCAATGAAAGGTGCTGCGTGGCAGGGATGCCAGGCTTTGGGCACAGGGAAGCATGCAAGCTTGAAAATCTCACTTGACTTTTTAATGTTCTTCTCTGTTGTAGTAATTCCCACATTGATGTTGTTCCAGACCATCTGATCCCAGCCTCTGGAAGTCCTTCCTGCTGGAAAGCAGCAGTCCCTGTATGAACTACGAGCACGGTTGAGTCGGAAGTCGCCTTCATAACAGCTTTGATGTTTCAACGCTTTTTACAGGAGATGAGATTTGATAACCTGCTTCCTGACCTGTGGATAGAGAGCAGAATGAAACCCAAATTCTTGAGAGAGTAACCAAACACCTCTGGGAAGAGCCACAGAACAGTCGGGCTGATTTGTAGGGCCGTGGGTTTGCCAGGAAACCTCCCTGAGCTATTACTTTAAATTGCCACTAAGTGGCAGCCAAGTAAAAATTATGGTAAAATGAAACTTTCCCAAATAAATATTTCATCTAACGTCAGCGCAAGGTGCAGCAGCATCAACAGAATTCCTGAGCCCTGTGGTGCCCGGGAAGCTACACCAAGGGAGGAGATGGCAATAAGAGGGATCTGTGGGAATCCATGTGGGTTTTCCTTGGGAGGAGCACAGTGTGCAGCATGGTGTGCTTCCTGACTTGTTACAGAACCACAGAATCATTCAGGCTGGAAAAGACCTCTAAGACCCCCAAGTCCAGCCCCAGCCCACCCCACCATGCCCATAATCACATCCTTCAGTGCCACATCCCCACTGTTCTGGAGCATCTCCACGGACGGTGACCCCACCACTCCCTGGGCAGCTGTGCCCGTGCAGCACTGCTCCTTCAGTGAAGAAATGTTTCCTAACTTATCTCTTTTTAAAAATCAGTCTAAATAGGTTCAGGACATCGATTAATTGCCATAAGCACGTGCGTGCTTGGCATAAAGGCAGGGTAGAAGACTTGCAGCGTTTCCTTCCCCCTGTAAATGAGCACTACGCCATCCACTTGCAAAACTGAGATTCCCCCTGGGTAACACTTGGCTCTGATGCATTATTAACCATTTTAATTTTTAAGTGGCTTGAAGATACCCAGGTAAAGCGAGGCAGATCTGGGTCAGGCACACTGCGCAGCAGCTTTCATTAGCAGCTGTGCAGCTTTGTCACCTCTGTGAATCTCAGGGAGCCCGGGTACCTCCCCTGCTCTGCAGTGGAGCTGGATCAGAGATGACCTCTTCAGGGAGAAATGGTAATTGGAAGCGTCGGTTATCTGAAACTTTTATCCAAAAAGACAGCATCCCAGGCACCGCGCCAACCTGCTCACATTTAGAATGTTTTAGGATATTTGAAGGAAGTCACATGCACGGCATACATTTTAATGCTCAAAGGACTCTTGAGATAACATATGTATTTTTTTCAAGCGTAAGGCAAATAGTGGGAAGGGAGAGATACGTATCACAAAGTCAGCTGAAAACGCTGGGGGGAAGATCTGTCTTCAGCCACCAGCAAGTGCTCCGTGTTGATCCATACTGCTATTTCTGAGAGCGTTTTGTTAACCCAAAGGTCACCACGAGTGACCACGTTCTCAGCCTGGAGTCCGCCTGTTTCCATCGCCACCTCCCTTCAATCTTTGAAGGGATAGGGAAAAAAAAGCCTCACCTTGCTTCAGAATGCTGTGTTTCTGGAAAGATTAAATGAAGAGATGAAAATGCAGAGCAGAACATGCCCAGATGTGTCAGCTGCTCTCCCCACGGAGCTACCAACTCATTCCAGGTGATGCTCCCAACCCCCTGAGCTTTCCTAAGGGCTTTTCCATTGCCGTAGGTCTGCATTTACAGCAGCCTTCTCCGCTTTTGAGCAGAAATGCTGTAATGCTGACTAATCTGTTTAGTTCTCATTGCTTCTTTTTAGGTGCTGATTTACTCCTTGGGTTTTCTTTGTGGTTTACCTCAGCCCAGACTCAGCCAGGCTCTGGGTGCCCATGCCTTTGGTGTCGCATTGCCAAACAGCAGCAAGCTGCAATAGTATCAGCTCAGCAGTGATGTGCAGACACCTGGAAGTCCCCCAGCAAAGCCATGTTTGGCAGTGAGTCCTGTCTGGGCGGTGCTCCTGGAGCTGACTGCATCCCATATCTCACCAGGTGTGTGCCTGGCATTCACAGAGGTAAGTGGAGCTGTCTCCAGAGATTTCCTCTCCAGCCCGTGACATCTCTGCTGTCCCCGTTTCTCCCCTGAGCACACTGGGAGCAATGCGCCATCCCCCAGCTCGGTTCCTGCGCTGTCGGGTTGGCTTTGCTTCATTGAATGCATTCATTTCATTGGAAGTCAAATGCTTAGCAAACAGCAAACGAGCCCGCGTCCGCATTTCTTCTGCTTCCCATCTGGTGACTCTGCAACTGGTTACCAACTCACGTCACTGATTGCTTTTTATCCTCACCCAACATCTCGGTAGAAATTGGATGCATATGAGCAAAACCAGCTCTGTTTCAATATATTCACAATACATTTCTGACAGTTTTAACCTTGTCAGCGAAGTAACAAAATGGATTGGCTGCTTGAAAGCCTGCGGCACTGTTCCTTGTTGCTGAGAGCAGAAGGGGAGATCACCTTCCACTCTTAAATCTGTAACTTCTGCCCTTTGCATGATGATGAATAGAAATATTGCCAGATCTTCCTTTAAACTTGGTGGTATAAAGGACCTCTCTTACCAACAGGGGGAAAGAGTTTAAATGTGTGATTGCCCCATTATCCTCAAAGCTGGGCACCTCCTGAGGCCTCCAGCTCAAACAGAGCCTGACAATAGAAGAAATACAAGGAGCTCAAACCAAACAACATGGGGAGCTCAAATGCACTAACGTAGATCCAATGGGGAGGTCTGGCTTTGAAGGCTCCCAGAGCCCCTTCGTGAAAGCATCATCCACTGATAGTTTTCTTTCTTGAGTCTGCAAAGCTTTGGCATGTCTTTGCACTGTTGTATTTATTTTCTGTGCATGTCTCACAGCTAAATGGGGCTAAATGTTGGACTACAACTTGGTGCAATTGGGCTGGGTATACGGGGTGTTGGTGGCCTCAGTAGGAGCAGGATTTGTTGCATCTGTTAATCCTCAGGGTTAGCTCCTGCTTGCGTGGAAGGGTAGAAGAAAGGAAGTCATTCTTTCCTATCAATATTGCCGTGTTATTGTGATAGACATATCAGAAAAGCCCAGGAAATCATGGCAGACGGCAACAATAGCTGATCGACCACACTGGTCACTGTTCCCGTGCTGCAGAAGGGCCGTGTTGCTCCCAGTGACACAACTGCTAATGCTGTGTGCGTGCTCAGAGAAAGTTTGCTGTTGCACCCTAGATGACAGAGTTGAGGGATGGTGAGTGCTCATCTGTATCTAATTGTGCCAACAGCGCAAGGCCAAGGAGTTCATGCCCAGCAAATGAGAGCTAAACAAACACACTGTAGCGCATGCCTGGTCTTTGGCTGATTTCTTCCTCCCATGAGAATAAATAAATAGGAGCAGTGGTGATACAACTGGGTCCCAAGGCCAGCTCGAATCCATCTTTCCTATCACCTTGCTCATGTACCTGCACGTTACAGCACAGGAAAACAGGGAGAGGAACACACAGTGATGTGATGGCACCATTTCTGGGAGGCGCAGCCATGATTTAGGGCAGAGCTTCTTAGTAATTCACTGCTTTAAAACTGATTCAATTAACAGAGTTCACTTCCAGGTGCTTTTAATATGAAGGGTGCTGTTGAACTGCTACTGCTGCTTCCTCTCAGCCTTTGCTTTGGCTCGTTTGATTTACAGATTTCCTTTCTCATTAAAAGTGATGGTGATATTAAGCCCATGAATCCTTGATGGATTTCAAATTGAATAGTGTGAGTATTGTATTAATGCAGCTTAGCTGCAAATAAAGGAGGAAATCCATTTAGCGTGTGGTGTGCATCATAAATATTCCATAACAAAAGTGTTAATGTAATGATGAGAAAAGAAAATCAAAGGTCCAGGAGTCAGGAAATGCCCAGCACTGAAAGCTCATTCCAAACTCCTCTAAGCTCCGTTTTAACAGCCTCACCGTTGCGAAAGAGTTGTGATAAAGGCTGTGCTGGGCTCCTTGTTGAGCACTCTGAGCAATGCACTTTAATTGATATTAGGTGTTTTTCCAACGAGGCTGAAATGTTGTGCATGTTTAATCCAGAACGAAGTCCTGTGCACCACAACCACAGGAAGGATGTGGGGAGCCGTGATCCTGTGCAGCAAATCTGCGCCTTCTAAGCTGCTTCAGGTGTTCACATCGAGACCATCACCAGGTATGTGTAATTAAGAGTTGCCTTAGAAATCAACCCAGTGCATCTGCTTCGGAGTCTGAAAACACTGAACTGAGCGTGCAAAGCATTCCGAGCAAATAAAAAGAAACGCAGCACGTTGCTGGTGTGAGGACTCCTCTCCACCAGCCTCAGAGACAAATGTTCTGGCTGGGCTTTAATAGGCGCATTCATTACTTGTGCAGCTATGCACGCAGAGACAAGGACAGAGTAAATCCAACCAAACAAATGCACACCCACAGAAAGCCCTGCAGTGACGCATGCTCGCATGGAAGGTGAATAACGTACCCAGGCACATTCATAATGCGCAGCCTGCAAACCTCCCCCATCGTAAATACTCCCTGCTCCCCACACTGGCTTTTCTGCTTTGGATGTTTGTTTTTTTTTCCTGATGTGCAGTGCAAAGTTTTCCAGGTATTTTCCTGCTGTGGATGTGTTCTTAATAAAGAAGCTGGCTTTTGGGGCTCCCTTTCTGCACAGCCTGGCCCTGGTTGTGCTATCTTCCTTGGGTGATACAGTTCCAGGGTGGGCAGGGCTCTGCCACCCAAGCTCAGGTGCTAAGCACAGGGTATATCTCTGTTATTAGCACTTTGGGTTTTGTTTTTTTTTTTTGCAGAGGACCCTGCAGAGCCTCGGTGCTGTCATGCTCTGCAGAGTTGGGTGGCTGCTGGCTGGGAATGCTGGCATGGAGGAGCTGGCTGCTCTGCACTGCAGCACTGGGCTCCCTGCAGGCACAGCTGGAGGCATGGGACTGGAGCCTCACCTCATCTCAGGGCTTCCAGCTGTGGCACCAAGAGCATGGGTCACCCTGATTGTCCTTGAGCTCGTGTCAGATCGTATCTCCAGACTCAAAATAATCTGATGTGTTTGTTTTTTTTTCCCCCTTTAACTACAGCAAGGTCACTGTTAATCACTTTTCATCCTGAAGAAGGACCCCAGCTGACTGATGCCTCTTAGAACCATAGAACCGTTAATGTTGGAAAAGATCACCAAGTTCAACCCCAATCCATCCCCACCATGCCCTTAACAGCGTCCCTCAGTACCACATCTCCATGGTTCTGGAACACCTCCAGGGATGGTGACACCACCACTCCTCGTGCAGCTGTGCCACTGCGCCATCGTTCTTTCAGAGAAGAAATTTTTCCTAATATCCAACTCTTCAAGACCAAAGTAGTGTTACTTGTTATCAGACTGGACAGAAGGGATCTGAGCCAGGACTGGGCAGTGGGGACCATCTTGCTGTCCTCTCACATGTTGGTGCTCATCCCGGCCTCTTCACACACAAAGGTAAGGTGTCACATGTTTCTGCACTACAGTGAGCTGACAGTTGGGCATTTTCTTGCCATCACTCTCTGTCTTCTGGCAGTGGTTGGTAGTGCTGGGATTGGGACTCATTTTCCAATGAGCGATGTGGTGGTGATGGGCTGATGGTTGGACTAGGTGATCTTAGCGGTCTTTTCCAACCTTCTGTGGTCCAAATGTCTTGCGGCTATTGAGCAGAAGGCAGCAAAAGATAGCCTGTCCCTTGGGGACACCCAGCCCAGAGCACTGTGCCCTTTGCTAGGGAGCAGCGTGGGCTCTGGATGTGGCAGCAGTGGAGCAGTGGTAGGCAGTGACAGAGCTGGTTTGTGTCACTCCTTCAGCCCTGCCTGTTAAACCAGCTGGTTTCTGCGGGCTGCTTGCAGAGGAAGATGTCTTATTAGAGTGTAAAGAAATTCTGTGTGGTGAGCTAGCATGGTCAGATGTCCTGCACTCACAAGAGAAATGCAGCTGCTCTGTAGATCTAACAAGATGTTGTGCAACGTGATGGATAGATGTGATGCATGAAACGTGACATGTGTCTGTGGAAATAACGTTAGAAATCCTAATTCTTGGCTTATTGGTATGAAACACAACTGAAGAGGAGAAATTCAGCTATTGCAGATAGATTTCCAACAAACATAAATAAAGGAGCCTTTACCATGCTTTATTTCAACTTCACTGACCCTTTCCTTCCCAGAAGCTATTGCTATCTTGGTCTCCATTACATGTAGAAATTATGTGATGGGCGAGAGATCTCTACAGATGTCACCTAAAGGTAATCGAGTAGTAGAGGAGGAACAAGGTTGAAGGAGGGGAAAGGCAAAAGTACAAATGGTCTGTTATCTTTGCTGAGTGCGAGATACAAACTTGCAGTGGATCACCATGTGAATCAACAAAGCAGCAGGAATAGGAATGCTCCAATCCAGCTTGTAAAAACAAGCCAGTGGCCAGGCTCGTCTTATTTGTCTCTTTTTCTGACCCATTTAGATTCCTTCCTCTTAAAGGACGTTTCCTCAAATGGCAGTGTTTAACTAATGCAGAATTCCTACATCTGAAGGACAGTCTGTGATCCAGTCCATTGACTCCTGATTTCATTTAAACTGCAATTCATTATTTTCTTCCTGTGCTCATTCAAGAACCCATTGTTCATTACTCTTTCATCACGCTATGATTGGAACAATTTGTATCTGTCGCTCATACATTGGCCAGATAATGAAATAATCATTTGTGCATCTACACAGTATTTTACATTTATTTTTCACAGTGTAATTCACTTTGTAGGGTCATTTTATCATTCTGGAACAAATTGTGATCTTGTTTAAGCATTTGGTAGTTGGCAACAGTCTGCTACTGCCAATGTCAGGACACATGTCTGAACAGACAGACAGAATGGCAGGGAAGTAATTGCTGATCCTCCAGTCAACAAAACCAGCCCGTCTTCTAGGAGGAAGGATTCTTTTGCCACTGTCTTTGTCCACAGAACACCAATGTTATTGAGCAGCCTTTCCCAAGGTTTGGGTCAGCCCATCGGAGACAGGCATAATAAGAAGGGATAAGATTACCTTAATAAAAATGAAACTGGACGATAACGCACCCAGAGCACAATTATAGCACTATTCAAATGAGCTCCTATTCTCAAGGAGGTCAGTGAGGTTATGATTTCTAGAGGAGTCAAGAGATTAGGAGAATAAACTAATTATTCTGACATGGAATAGATAGAAAGGTGATTGCTGATTGGTTAATTCATTTTTCTTCTGTAAATCTATTTCTGTTCAATTAATTAAAATGACACATATGTTATACTCTCCAAATATCACACACATTATTATGTAAAGGTTGAGTTAGTCATTATGTTGGAAAAGGTCAGGGCTTGAATTTAATGCTGGAGGGAGATACTGTCTTCCATTCACTTGTCATAATTACCACCCCGTTCCCGTCCTACCCACTGGTGGGATCTCAGCTATGGTTTTCAGTGGACTTGCCACACTAAGAGTTTTGGACATCCATTGAAAAGCTTCTCCAACAAAAGAAAGATTAAACCAAAAAAATAGTCTCTAAATCCATTCCTTTGGCATGTGAACTGAGCTGTATCACTAGCAGGATTTGTAATTCTGTCTTCACCTATTGCAAGGTAATGCCAGAAGTCTCTGGGACATGTGAAGGTTCTTTTGTGTTGGGCATCTTGCCCAAACAGCGTCAGGGGGTATTTGGTTGGGTGAGATGTGAATGCACAGAACAGACCTGAGGATAAAGAGAGGAGTGGGTACTGTGCTTCAGCCTCAGAGCCATTGACTTCAAGATTCTACTGGGTCAACCCTGTGCTCCTAAGTAAGTTTGATGGATGCAAGCATTGAGGCACTTTATGGTACTGAAGCTTATAAAAGACCCTTTGTTCATCCCTTCAGCTCCACAGGGCAACGTAACAGCAGAGATTATTTTTGCTACTGGTCAACAGGTCAGTGTCAGTGATGAGTGAACCATAAAAATGAACTATTCTTGCTGTTAAACCTGGAGTGTTCCTGTACAATCATGGGTGGACTCAGAAATAGCCTTGGAATAGCTAGAAACGTTTCACTCGGCCACTTCCAACATTGTAGGCATAAGTGAAGAAATAGAAGAAGAAATGAATGCCATTGAGGTGAGTATGGACAAGGCACAAAGTGGTGTTGCTACTCTGTCCTGGGAATGACTTATTGTTTCAAGTCCCCTGGGAGGGTGACAGTCTTTGGTGCATCTACTATATGGGCTCACTGTCTTTGGCCTTCAGTGCCATCACTCCAATAAATTCACCCATTTCCTCCAGGAAGCACTAAATCTTCTAAAAAATGGAGGAGTCCAGCTGGACATTAACTGGCATTGTAAAATAGCTACAGAGTATTCCAGGTTATTATCAGGTAAGGAGTTCAAAAATTTGCTTAGATTGTTTGAAATGGGAATAACTGAGAGGACACTCATAGCCAAAGGGTTTGCCAGTCTATAAACATAAATTTGTGGTTACATTTGTAAATGTAATGCCTTGTGTTAGACGTTGTACACTTATTTTAATGCCTAGAAACACTCTTTTAGTAAATATATTCATTCTTCTTAGTTACGCTCCATTAACTGGTGTTTAGTTAACGTGCATACAGACTGTATCAGCTATTTTAATAGAGCAAGAATGGGAAGAAAAACTGTAAGACATGAGCTGGCATCAGATTTATCTGGAGGGAGAAAATATCAGCAGAAACAAACTGTCGCAGGATGTTAAAAAATCACCTGCTTCTTAGAGGAGATACAATTGGGTAACGATCCATGGAAACATGAATGTTTCAGATTGCGTATCTTCTATTCAAATTTATGACCAGCTGTCAGAGCACTGGTGCCCCTCACTCCATGAGAGGAATTGCTCTTTGCCGAGCAGTAATGAGCAGATTATGGGTGGTGCTGGAAAAAGTATGGAACTCTTTGAGAAATTGCAGTGCATCGTATTAACTTCTCTCTGATGTTAGCAATTTCCCATCATATTGTATTACCAATCACTGTCACTAATATACCATGAAATTCAGATGTATAATGTAGTGTACAACTCAACCTCTCATTTCAAAGGTTTGTTACCCATAATCCTGCATGAGTCATTAGTAATGTCACTGAACAGAGGAAAACTCATTCACTTCTTACAGTGTTTCCCCTGCTGGCAAATATCTGACATATTACACGTGGGCACAATGCAAAATTCTCCAGAGAGCCTTGATTGCAGCAATGTGGAATGTATGTCTCTTTAATGGGCAATCAGGTCTACATGCAGCCCCCAACTATCCCAGCATAGAGTGTCCCACCGGATGGCTGAACAGCTGGGCTCTTTGATGGAGCATCTATTTGTTGCTCTAAATTATTTACCTATTGAAACGTAGTTTGTAGTGTTTTAAAGGCAAGAATAAGCTAAGGGGTAAAAATACCCCCGCTGAAAAAATGGAAAAGTATCTGAGCGTGGTTAAAATTTGGGAAAGAACTTAAAATTTTTTAGGAGTTCGTCTTCCTCACAGATACCACTTAATGGCTTGTAGGTCGGGGAGGAAGGCTGGCCCCCAGACCCCTCAGGAGCACACAGCACAGGAGCAGAAGCAAGACGTGCTGCCAACTGCATGAAAGTGAGACTAGAATGAAACCCAGATGTTGCTCTGCCCCTCCAAGAGGAGAAGTATGGCTTTAGAGAGTCTCAAACTGTTGTGTAGTTGTGTTCCACAAACTGCCTGAACTTTACCTGGTTGGATCACCTCTCTCACCTGGGGAGGTCACTCTGAGCCACAATCCCGTTGCTCATAGTTGGGAATTTTCGTTTAGTTTCAATTTCCTCATTTGTCTTATGTGAAAGTTAAATGTGATGGTGTCAAAAGCCTTCCTGAGTCAAGATATATGATGTCCACTGCTACCCTTTTCCTGCACACTAATCATCTTGCTATAGGAGGGAGGTAGGTTGGTTTGCTGTGAGTTGCTGTGAAATTTGTTGGCCATTTCCCACCTTCTTACTGATGGGCTACGCATAGGGCATTGGGTTGTTGTCCCTGTTGTTTTTGCAGGTGGTAGGTTGTGCAGCAGGTCTGCACTTCCCAAGGTGCCTCCTGCACAGGCAGGTAACGTTGTCCTCTGCATCCCCGGAGGAGAGCTGATGCTTCTGGATTAACTTCAGAGCCATATCTGGAAATGCCATCCTCTTCCTTATCCCTTAGGAATACATTAATGGATGTTTATTCAGTTGCTTGTTTAAATTAAGTCATTCTTGCTACTTATTTTTAGTCCTCAACATAAGCTATTTCTGTTTTCTCACCATTCTTTCATCAAGTCCAAGATCAGGTCAAGAGCCTCAGAGCTGATGTGTCATTTTGCTCATGACAGCACCCTGACAAGCGGATGCGGCAGTGTGTTTGAGGCATCCAGAGAGGAGGAAAAAAGCACATTTAAAGCAGGTGAGGCACATGGCAGGCTGAATAGCAGGATGGCAGCATGTCTGTAAGATCACCTGCCAAGGCACTGCTGTCGCTTCTTAATTTCGCCTCACGCTGGGCCGTGTGGAGGTGATGCTGCAGCCGTACCCCCAGCTCACGCTGCTGCAAAGCTACAGTCATTAATGCTGAAGGCAGTGAGGTTCATTGTCGATTCTCCCAGCAATAGTGTGTCAGTAGAGAGACAGGCCCAGTGGTTCCTGCATCGCCAATTTGAGTACTTAGCCTGCCAGTCCCAATTTATTTCATGAAGTGTCTGCAGTCTCCAAGTTTGCTAACGTCACGATGGTGATGTATCTATTCTTGTCTCTGAAAGGATGCAAAAGGGACATTAGAGCCAGCACAACTCCGTTAAATACCTTGTTGGCAGGGGATATCAGAAATGCAATCTGCTTTTTAAGCACAACTTGCTAAATATTATATTTCACGGAGTGCATCATTATTAGCAATGATGCTTGTGACAGTAGCATGCATGGCATTTTCCTCTACATGATCTGGCTGACAGCTTATGACCTGATTGGCATGCCAATATTTTTGCTTATACAAATAACCAGACAGCTACAGTCAAAAGGTAATTAAAAATGAGATCCAGGCTGCCACCAGTTTAAATCAGGCTAAAGACACAGTGACCCAGCAACTATCAGTGACACTGTCAGCAACATACCATCATTAACTCTTGCAGTCTGGCTTGGGAGCAAAGCTACCAGGTGTCACAGTGCAGAGGTGTGTTATCTGCAGCACTGTGCTCCTACACTGGGGTGCTGTGTGCTTTAGAGAGCTAGGCAGAAACTTTCAGCAAAAGAATTTCTCAACAGAAAATATCAGTTCATTCAGCTTGGCAGAAAATACAAGCTCTAGCAAAGCACGAGGGTTATGGCATTCACCAGCAGTGGCTTTCTTATTCCAATCTTGTTTTAGGAAGCCCTGAGTGAGTGCTCAGTCCAGGGCTGCACCGTGCTGGTTCTCTCCCATCCTCAGTATCCCAGGATTCAATTCTGACGCTTTGGAAGTCTCAGAGCTATTTCTGGCTGCCTCCACCAGCATACCCCTGCATGGTGTATAAGAGACAGGAGGAATAGCAAGGAAGCCTTTGCTGCGAATCCCATTTCAGCTCAGCACTTCTGTAAATTTAAGAATTTGCATAAAAACTCCACGTCTCTACTGTGATTGCTAAATTGGGCTTTAGGAGAAAATGATTAGAAAAAAAAAAAAAAAGAAAAGAAGCAACAGAATGGAATAGAGGAATCTTTAAGTGCCTGCATACATCTTGTATCTTCGTGTCACATCTTTGGCAAAATTTTCTGGTCTAATGGCCAGAATGGGTCAAAGGTGTTCAGGTAAAGCAGGTGTCTAAAGGCTTCTCCAGACGTGGCTGCTGAGCTGTAGGTCTGTGAGAAAGTAAAACTCGGACTATGCCTAAATGCCAGCCATTTATATTTATTGCTAGTTGTCATGGGGTCCTGGTCTCATTCTGCTTCTAACGATTATTTCTCACCATTAGAAATAGGCACTGGGACTAGGAGACACAGGTGAGACCCTGAGGCTGGGTTTGCCTTGCAGCTTGAAGACAGTGCCATGGTTGTCTGTGTGGGGTGTTCACAGCAGAGCACCATCACCCAGTGCTTGGTCTAGGGTGGGAAACCCAAAGTAGCTGCTGCCTGGATCTTTGTCGTTGCACACAGCAGAGCTGTCTCCTATCACAGTATATTGTTCAGCTGTGTCACTCACTGCCACAGGAGACTGGTTGCCAAAAGCTTAAATGGCGCAAAAGGCAATTAGATGAGTTCATGGAAGAGTAATACAGCAAGGCCGATAACACATGGAACTTGCCTCAAGCGTAGGAAGTCACTAAGCATAGCTCCCTGGAGAATGCCAGAGCACACAGGCTGTGTGTCTGCCCTGGTCTGAACCTCTTCTTTAGGCATCCGCAGCTCTGTGGAGTCAGAAACAGGATATTGGGTCAGGGGGAGACAACCTGGCCATTCTCATGGAGATGGTTTGTTTTCATCTCATTTAGACAGCAATGGAAGATGTTACGTCTGTACGACCTCCTTCATGAGTGGTGTGAGCCCTTAGCATCTCTGAGAGCTGTTTCTGCTACACAGAACCTCTGCTCAACTTTAGGAGCCAGTGCTAAGGGGGGTGGCTGTCACTGTGGCATTAAGGACATGATGAGTGGGCACAGTGGGGATGGGTTGGTTGATGGTTGCACTAAATGATCTTAGTGGTCTTTTCCAACCTTAATGAGTCTATTGTTCTTGCATCCTGCTGAAGAGCATTGTGCCTGTGTTGGGGTTTGCATTGCTCATATTAGCGAGGAGGAGGGATTTAAAGAGGGTGATTTGGCAATTCCAGTATCAGCAGGAGCTGATCCCAGCAGCCCAACATAATCACTGGGAATGGAGAAAATCCAGGAGGTTTCACTGGAACTGAGCAAGAGCTTGACAGCTGGCAAACGCCCATGTAAGTAGGCAACTGGGGAGGGAGCTGGAGGAGGGTGGTGGTGTTCAGCATCGCTCCTGGAAATGTCGTGTCTCAGTACAGCCTGTAGAAAATGTGTCCCTCTTTGCTGAGCCTACATCCTCTGTGGTGCCCTTCTGCTGTCCGCTATGGGGATGGGAGGGGAAGCAGTGGCTGTGGGCAAGCTGTGTCCAGCCCCAACGAACCAGCATGGTTCTTCTGGCATGAATCTCTGCTCAGACAGTCTCTATTTCTTTCAATACACTATAGACAGCTCAAAAGAGCTTGACCATCCTCCAGTGATGGCCTATGAGCCATCCACGTCCTTATGCTCCAAAACCCCTTCCTGGCCTCCATTTCCTGCAGTTTTGCCCAGTGCATGAAATATAATGCTGAAGTGATGAGTCCACATTCCCATTCTAACATCAAAATTGTTTGTTTTTTTTTTTTTTTTTCCCTGCATGTAAATAATAACTCTGTTGTCTCAGGATAAGCTTTTTTCACCTTGGTGTTTTCTCTCACTGATGCCTGATCACAATACATACTCATGCTGGACGCTGTTCTTTCATAAAGGAACAAAATCAGCAAGTGACATGTGAAGGCTCTAACTACAAAACGTAATATTTTCTAATTTCCTGAATGGCACTGTGCTATTCAGAGTTTCAGAGGTATCGTTTCCTATTATAGACCATATGCAGAGCGAGATACACTCCAGTAGTCCTCCGAAGAGGCTGAATACTGAACAATTAAATGTAATGTTAAAGAACCAGATTTACAGGAAATGTTTTGCTTTGCTGGTCACTGCTAATAGTGAAGTTCTACAGGAAGGTAACATTTGGTTTTCTGCAATCCAGCCTGTCTTTGTGCAGGTTATTTCTGGCTTCCTTTGAAATGTTTAGTCTCAAGGTTCTCAATAATGACTTCTATTTGGATGTTCCTGCAGGCATCCCCACCTGACTGATCACAGGCTTCAGAATCTTGTGGGTGTGTTAATTTGAATTAATTATAGCATATTTGACTTGCCTTTGCTGTAAAATTGACTTGCCTAATTTGCCCAGTAGAAGTTGTCACTATTAAATCCAGAAAGCTTATGAGGATAAATATCTGGGGATTCTGGTGATCTTCCAAAACACTTCAGACAACCCACGCTGAAATCAGTCAGGCACGAGGTCCCGTGCCTGTGGGTAGGGTTGGTGAGCATCCAGAAACCCAGGTGCATGCAAAACCCAAACGTTTTACATTTTGACATTATTCTAATTCAGAGGGGATGGGGGAATGATCTGGGAAAAAAATATAATTAAAAAATTACACTGTAGTGAGAGTGAAAGAATTCTATGCTGCCCTACAGAGCCAGACTCATATATCCTGTCTTACTTTCATGTGTGGCTGATGTGTCTTTTTATATTGTTTCCTTTAAGACGCTTTGCACCAAGATGAACCCTACTGGAAACTTGACTTTGCTGATGCTCTACGTAAACTGCATTTTCATGGCAGGTATGTGGGAGAATGTTTCTGTCCTTCTGCACGTGCTTCTCTTGGGCTTTGTCTCTGTTGCCAAGCATGTCTGTGACAGGAAAAAAGATTTGCTCCTGGTCATGGGCAAAGCCAGGGGGGGTCTCATAATGGCCACACTACGGTTGCGAGAGGAGGCTGAAATTTCTTGCTCAGACTTTAATGTTCTCTGATTAAGAAAATGTGTTAATTTACATCCACTTGGAAATTAAATATCAGCTCTGATGGGAGGCACAAACAGCAGCAGTTCTTTTCAGAATATGTAAGAGAAGGTCTGGGGACTCTCCACATGAGCTTCAGGGGCTTGCAGATGTGACGAGCTGCTTGGCAAGCCCTCATGGGTCACAGATGCAATCGTCTCATCTTCAAAATGATTAAACAATATATGGCAGCAGCTGTGCGTAGGAGAGGTGGCACAGCCTGAACTCCAACACAAAGCTGGAAACAGCACAGGCACTCTTTAAATTTTACAACTCCTTTGCATCTTATAAGAAAATTAAGGTGTAAATAGGTTAATTACAGTAGCTTAGGGATTTTCCAAGCTATGCTTTCTGTAATAAGCTGCATGGTTTGTCTAATGTAGAGTTGAAAATTTTCGCTGCGTGTTGTCTTAGGAATTTATTTATAGATCAGCATGGAAATTAAGGATAAATAATCTCTAGGAGAACAGAATCAAGATAAAAATTTGGAAGTAAGTTTACGAAACTTATATGAGAATAATAGAACTCGTGGCTGATGTGCTGTGGTGGATTGGAAGAGCAGTGTGTGACAAGCCAAGTGAGCAAATGGCCTGTAGGAGGGATGGCTGGCTGGGGTAGCGTTACTGGGGCTATTCATGGAACTGTAGAATCATTAAGGTTGGAAAAACCACTAAGATCATCCAGTCCAACCCCAACCCACCCCGCCATGCCCATCACCACGTCCCTCAGTACCACATCCCCACAGTTCTGGAGCACCTCAGGGACGGTGGCCGCACCACTCCCTGGGCAGCTGTGCCGGTGCACCACTGCTCTTTTGGAGAACAATTTTTTCCTAATATTCAACCTGAAGTGTGACTTCTTTCCTGAATTTTGCTATTCCAGGGGTTACCAATTAGTCATGATTTTATGGTTAGAGAAATTCTGTATTTTATTCATTGTGTTTATTGCATAGGAGCTTAGTGTACCACATAACGAATGTGGGGCAGCTGAGCGATTCTGCTGAGTGTTTGCTGGAGCCAGTTAGTGATCAGTTACAGTGCTGTTGTTCAAGAAACTGCTCATTTCCAGGAGCATTAATTTCTGTGAGTGTAGTTACAGCGGAAAGCGATGTGCTCTGAGATTATTTTATTCTAGTTAGACTTAGAAGTCCCAGCATTGCAAAAATGAAACTTGAAAGTTATGCTTCCCATAGTATTTTACATTAATTTTAATCATATTATTCTCCCTTTTATGACATGCCTCTCTGGTGCTCGTAAACCAAGAAATGAGTATCATCCACTTTCACTCCAAGTTTACATGATAAGTAGTTAGATGCATAATTTGCCTGTTTCTTTTGGAGATTTAATACCTGACTATGTTACAGCATTAGGAATCCCTTCCACAACTCCGTACATACATCCAATCCATTCCCTGCTCTGTGTGTCCTTCACATCTGTCAGAAACGCACATAAAAATCAGATATCAGTCATCTCCAGATCAAATCATTCCACAGCCACGTGAACACAATTAAGATAAATGTACTCACAAACCCCCATAGGACTCTACCCAGCCCTGCCAACCTCCCAGCCTACATTTAGAGGGAGAGAGGCACGTGTTTGGTACAGTGTATGCTTTCCCTACAAATTGCCTTTTCTTTTCCCAATATTTCCTTTCCCAATTTCCTTTCCTTAAGTCTGCAACTAAAATTTCATTTACAGGAAAGAAACAGCAATTCCAAGGCTAATTGCCAAAGCAACTCCACATATGTGCAAGAAAAATCAATATTGTTGACGAATCCCCTTCTATCTTGCAGTTAAGGATAATTTATTTCTAATGGTTCTCAATATCTTTGTGTATGAGCATCAAGTAGGAGGAAGCATGGTAACTGTCCCAGAAATTTGGCTTACTTGGAAAACCGTGACTCTTAATCTCTTATTGTCTTCTCTTCAAACTCTTGGAAGAGTTTAATAGAAAAAATGGGATTGGGTGCACTGTTGAATAGCAGAAAATTAATATTTTCTATATCAGAAAGTGCTTCCAATGACATCTGCTTTCACAATAGTGTTTTACTGAATGATCGGCTTGGACAGAAGAAGCAGTGGTAAATCGCCCTGAATGAGACACCAAATAGCAGTTAATGACAGGTAGCTCCTTGACTTCTTATATTTCTTTCTTGCATTTAATCCCATCATTCTCAGTCCATTATGCAGAAGGACACTTCCTTGCTTAAAGGATTCTCAATGTCACCGGGTGGTGGCCAAGACCTGGGTGCTTCTTAAACGCTTGTGCAGACGGTGTGAGAGTCAGCGGGGCTTTGCTGAGGCTGGAAAGCTGCCAGAGAGCCCTTCCAGTGGCTGGCTGCTGGGAAAACCCAAAGAGCACAACTGGGAGCCTGAGTGAGTATAAAGCTAATTACCACAGATGGAAATTTCTTAATTAGAAATGGACCATGGCCGTGGAGCAGGGCCTCCCAGAGTGTGGTGAAGAACTACTGCCGCAGGGCTTGCTTGCAATGAGGCATCTGGAAAAGACAATATAGGAACTCCCCGAGTGCTCTGGCAATGTTTCCACTGCACCTCTGTGGCTTCGTGGCACTGAATGCCCCTGAGAGAGGAGCCATTTGCAGTGACTCTGCTGGTAACCATGTGGGATGTTTTCCATTTTAAGTCCTGGTTTTGCTCCTCTTCCAGTGGAATGGTACTTGGAGAGTGGTTGTGAAATTTTTCATAATCTCTACCGTCTTTTTGGGCTCTGCTGCCCTAATCGTGATGGGTCTGCATTGAGTGTTTCTATGGTAACTCCCCGGGGAGCTTTCCTCTCATCTGGGTGAAGTTAACTGGAAACAAATAAATATGTCTGAGATGAAGTGGGGTTGGAGAAGACTGATGTGGTCTTTGGAGCGTGGTCTGGAAAAAGTGGAATTGTTTGCAAAGGGGTCAAAGATTGTGCTTAAACCCCACTTGCCTCCTGTGGTGTCGCAGAGCAGCCCCAGATAGAATCATAGAATAGAAGCACAGAATAATTGTTGGAAAAAACCACTAAGATCCCCGAGTCCAACCCCAGCCCACCCTACCATGCCCATAACCACACCCCTCAGTGCCACATCCCCACAGTTATGGAAGACCTCCAGGGACACCCCACCACTCCCTGGCCAGCTGTGCCAGTGCATCACCTCTCTGTCTGAGAAGAGCTTTTTTCTACTATCCATCTGGAACCTCTCCTGGAACGACTTGAGGTCATCACCTCTTGTCCTATTGCTGTTACCTGGGAGAAGAGGCTGACCTCCAGGCAGAGGCAAATTTTACTGCCCTGAAGATGCTCAGCCAGGGAACAGGATTTTCACACGCTGTTTGAGAAGATCAATAGTCCCTGTTATATCCAAATTATAACAAACCTGATGTCATGTCTCATTAGCGGGCATCTCTGTGCAGTTTCATGCAGAGTGGCAAGGGAAGACAGTGTGGGTGATGTCCATCTGTCACCTTGCCCTTGGGAATGCCAAGGAGGGGACAATGCCTGCCTGTCCAACCAGTCCCTCCCTTCCTCCTCACTGCAAGGCTGTGGATCACACCTTTCTCAGAATGTGTCATAATTAACCTTAGAGCTCTTTTCCTTTGCATTTTTAGATGACATTGTTGATGGGCCAGCAGCTGTTTGGAAGCTGCCAGACCTTTGCTGCTTGGTGAGCTTTTCTCTTCGAGCTTGGGAAATGTCCCCAGTGGGAGCTGTGACCTGCCACTGCTGTCACCCGTGGGAATGCAACACCTGCAGACCCCAGCCGGCTCCTTCCTGCTCCTTCATCTTGGAATACCAGCTGCAGGTTGCTTATCATCGGTCTGAGCCCTGAAGCAGAGGTACTGATTCCGATCTGCAGCTGCAGCCGGGCTTAAATCTTGATCTGCAAACGGTGAGACTGAGCGCTGAGTGTGCAGAGACATTATTAGATTATTAAATCAATGACACTCAGGTTATTAGTCACACTCATCCGCATTACCTGACACCGTAATGATGTTCTATTTTTACTTCCATCCTGCTAATGTCCCAGAGGTACTGAAATTATGACCAGAAAATTAATTTCTATACATTTGAACAAGAAATAGAAGTATAGGGAATAATCTCACATCGACGATATAAATCCTGGTGGAGTTGTTTAGAAAAGCAACCGGGAGAGGGAGAGGGCTGAGAACGGTGCCTCAGATGCAGCCTTCTCTGTATTCAGTGCCCAGCTCTCATGGATGCTCTGGCTGATAACTGGGCCAGGCTATTTCAGCCGGTAACTCATTTGGGGCAATTAGGACTCGTGAGCTGGCGTTAATGATCTCACTCCCTCAGCCAATGCTTTCTTGCAGAATCCCTCTGTTGTCACAACGGGCTGAAATCAAACCCAGGAAACAGAAAAAGGCCAGCACATGGCAAGATGTTGTTTATGTTTTCAGAAATTACTCAAGTGCAAGCAAATTATCATCTCAGCCCCCGGGCTGAGCAGAGGAGGGAGGCTTGATCCGCCTGCAGCCTGCATTGGGTCTTCTCTCTGCTCCATGTGAAACGCCCCCCCCCCCCCCCCCCCCTCCAAGGATGCTGAGCATCCATCCCACCCCCATCTGACCAAGCAGCACCAGCACCTTGACCCTGCAGCCGGGGAGATGCAAAAAAGTGGCTCAAAGGGCTCTACTACCCTTTATAAATGCCTGAATGGGAACTGCAATGGGGTACGGGTATGGGGTGGTGCTGGAGCAGGATGGGGACAGTACCAGCAGGGATGGAGAGCAGAGCATGGAGGGGAGGTGAGTGAGGGGATGGCGGCATGGTGACCCTGAGCACCAGTATGGCTTCCCATTGCATGCACAGCTTATGGGGAGAAGCATATGGTGAAACATCCCCTAGGGAAAGCCATTCTCACCCTTCCCCACGCCGCCCACAGCCCCAGCTACTTGCAATTTCCCTGAGCTTATTGAGTACTGGGAGCACGTCTACATATTGCTTAATTATAGCTTGGTATGAATGCATGTCTTAACAGCGCATTTATTTCATGTTTGCAATTAATGTGGAAACAAGTGTTGGTGCTCGCTCTGCCCCAGATGGAGCAGGGAGATTTCCTGACATCTTCCAGTGAATAAAAAAGGAGTGATGTATGAGCCCCAGAGTGTAGGTATGCACTGTCGGTACCTGCTAAGTGCATGTTGCAGGATGTTCTCGTGAGCAAAGTTTGTAGTAGAACCATAATGAGCTGTTTAGGTGTAATTAAAAGGTGGGGTGAAAACTTGCATGGAAATCCTCCTCTCCAGGCTTTGGGAAGCCTGCTAATAAGACGTAAATATCTAGCAGCTCAGCTGGAGCACAGTGTGTTCTTTGGTTAAACATTAAAGGGGCATTGTCAAGTGGTTTTAATTAATTAGCTAGGCTTTGAATGAAATCAAATCAATTTGGAGCAGTTGGGCTCAAAATTAGAGATGTTTTCACCTGGTGGAAAATGTCCTTCAAATGCCAAATATCTTAAAAGTTAGAAAAAAATTAAGAATGCCTTTGAGATATTGCATCTCGATATCCCTGGAGGTGTTCCAGAACCATGGGGATGTGGCGCTGTGGGACATGGCTATGGGCGTGGTGGAAGTGGGTTGGGTTTGGGCTTGGGGAATCTCAGTGGTCTTTTCCAACCTTAGTGATGCTGTGGTTCTCTGATTCTGTGTTTTCACTGATGTCATTGCTGAGGCTGCTGGTAGCGCACGCTCAGCCTGCACCGTCTCTGAGCTTTGTGCCCACTTTTGGCCATAGAAGCACTGGGAGTTACAAAATTCCTCTTGTGCTTTTAGGAAAAGAAACGCTGTTCTTGATATTGACTTTTTAAAAGCAAAAGAATTGAACAAAATGAGAGCGCAGGCACTTCTTATTAGGCCAGCACAATGCCATATATTATCCTGGATGTTTTGTGTTAGATTTAAGGGGGAAAAATCAACACCAACTCCCTGTGACACAATAGGCTATAACTGCTGGAAGCCGTTATGGGCTATTATGTGAAGCCGTTACAGTCTATTGAGTAAATAATCTACAGATTAAAGCTTTCTAAGTACACAGTAACTTGATAGGTAACCAAAGAAGCCATTACAGTATGTCACGTCAATAAGGGGAGGCTTACGGCTCCTCACGCTTTGTACAGTGACAGATCTATCCGCCATAAACCAAAGCGGTCGCCTTTTGGAGAGCCAAACCAAACAACCAAACCGCAGTGCAGCCGTGCTCATGGGGCCGAGGATTCGGGATTGCAGCAAGGGCTGAGCGTGCAAAGCGCTGCTGCTCCTGATCTGCTCACCCCTTCCTGCACCGCGGGCACCCACGGCGCTTCGCTGCAGAGAGTTTGTGAGTGCTCACATGGCTCAGTGCTTCCCCGGCCCCCCCCCCCGGCACCCCTCCTGCCCCACCTCGCAGGGCCTCAACCTCCCGCCGGCATTTAATTACTCCGAGCTCCCAGCCTCGCCGGTGTGTTTAATATGAGCTATGTAAATTTCTCCCAAGAATGATAGGATTTTGACAGCCTGATTTGCCTCGCAGGCATACTCAAGCCAGCTCATTTTCTCTTCCCTGGAAATTTTTGAGTGGTCGGGTGGCATTTGATTACCATTGGCTGGCATATCTGAGCTCTGGGGTTGAGCATAAAGATATTTTAAATTTAATAGGTTTAAGATGTCATTATTTCCATGCTGATGAATTTATACTTGTAGCCAGAGAAACTTAGAGCATTTAATGAACTTATTTAGTTCATGGTGCAAGCTTTAAACGCAATCCCAAGTATAAAATTAAATCATGTTGGATAAAAACTAACACCCAGAAGCTAAAACTGAGCGGGGTAAATGAATGAATTTATAAAGATAGAATAAATACAGACATAAGGCACCTAGGGGACAGATTTACTAAGACTTTTTGCACTGTTTTCAATGGAGCTTGTAATAGCATAAAAGAATTAAATCTGATTTACTAGGGAGGATTTGTACAGTATTTCACCACCTGCTTCCCAGTGCCAGCAGCCCCTTCCCCATCGCTCCCACCGTCAGCAGGAGCTCTGGGCACAGCCAAACACGTGGCAGAGAAATCTCCAGCTTTGCTGAAAAGTGCACAAGCAACCGGAGAAGAAAGCAATGCAATCCAAGAGGATCAACAGAGCCATTCTATGAAAATCAATTCTAATTCTAACCCAGTCAATAAGGAGCTGCATCAGATGGGAGAGGGATGGGTGTGCCGTGGTAGCTTTGAAGTCTCCTTCCCAGGCTCGCTGTGCCAAGGCCTTACTGAATGTCTTTCAAACCCTACACACTTTCATAGTCTGCACAAAGAAGGTAGCACCTCAGTAGTAATAGGAGTCTGCAGTTTTCCCCATAAAACATTGCCCAGGCAATGTGGGGTCATGAGACTCAGGACAGGTTTGGAAATGCCATAAAAAACCTTTCTTATTTGAAGCAATCAGAAAGCCCAGGTGAGGAAATGCAACTCTTGATTCATTCCTGAGGAACTCACTGAAGACGTAAGTACAAATGAGCTATTCTCTACAGTAGTGACTGATCTTATCGCATTCAACATCCTTATGGAACAGCATGATAGAAAAGATGCATTTCACTTTAAAAGGAGGAGATGAATGAGGAGAAGAATGAGGAAGCAAGCGAAGGAGATACTGGAACAAACATCAAATTAAAAAAATATATAGTTACATTAGTGCTACCTACAAGCAGATATTGCTCGTTTTGGTGCTTAACAAAAGCAAATGCTTTGGAAAGTAAGCCAGTGGGACAACACAGGATGATGGGCATTAGAACCAGAGACCTCTTTTAAACATCTAAAGGAGGCATTCGTGGGATCCTGGACTAGTAAAAGTTAGGAAATTAGGACTAGGAATCAAGTCCTATCAGATTTTGCAGAGGATGGAAAATTCAGTAGAAATTCAAGAGGTATTTGTGTTACTCACAAATGAAGAATGATGGGCTCTAAGTCAGCACCTGCCCATAATCAGGGTGTGCCTTTATGGCTGCTCCTCTCCAAGCACTGGCTCCATCCTAATGGGCTCAGTCCTACCTGAAGGTCTGTTTGCCTATGGCAGAAATATCAAAGGAGAACAGAAGGTACAGAGAAGGCAACAAATACCTTTAGACATAGGACGCAGGGACCAGCCCCTTCCAGCCTGAATGATTCTATCAGTGGACATGGTGGCGATGGTTGAACTTGATGACCTTGGAGGCCTTTTCCAACCTTAATGATTCTATGACTCCATAACCCTATGAAGGAAACACTAAATATGCTTAGGGCTCTTGCTTGGAAAGGATATAATTGAAGGGGGAGACAGGTAAAATATGGGCTGTCCTGAGTGATATGAAGGTAGATAGGGATGAGCATCACTCCGTACTCTCCCAAAACTCCCGATCCGGGAAGAAGAGGGTTTGTTGCTTTCTTTCTTTATCTGGAGTCACAGCACTCAGCCGTACTGCTGAGCGACCGGCCGCCAATAGAGCGGGTCAACAATTTTCCAGCAGAACAGTTTTTTGAGCCACTTTCTGTTGGGAAGCGCTGATTTGATGGGATCAAGATGCTTTGTGGGAACACATCAATGCCATCAAGCCGTCAGCAGAAGCCAGACATCTGCCCGTCCTCCTCGCCTGCTGCCCAGCTGGCTGGCTCATGGGGACAGCTGGGCCGCTGCACTGCAGCCAGTAGCATGCCTGATTTTACTTTACTTTGTCATTAGTCTATTTCTATTCCATTTTTTTTAACTTCATTTGAACCACTACATTTTATGCCCGCTGTACTTGCAGCACCAAAAGTGCTCCGTTGCCAATCAGAATATCAGACATCAAATCAAAGCACAAGTCGCGCAATGGGTATCATTTATATTATAATTTAAATGAGTTTTTAGGTCTACATTTTAAAGTACAGAGATGCACCAATGTGAAGAGTATGTGCAGTAAGAAGCCAGCACGTTTTTATTTGTATATCATATCACGCATTAACACAGTCACATTTTGTGCTGTACAGAGCTGGAGTCTGTGATGACAAAATAAAAGCTATATTTGAATCTCTTTCTAACTTTACTGGGCTAAATGACAATGGTGTGTCAGTTTTTGCAGAATGCAATTTCAGAATTTCACTCCATGGGCAATTTCAGTGTTTTGATGTGTTTTGTTGCTTCATTTTGCAGATGTTTCTATAAAGAGCAGGAAAGTTGGACTGCATGTTCTCTCTGTTTAAATGAAAATACCTGCTCTTAACCCAAACCACGGCCAGTGCACCACACAAAATGGGTGAGTCAGATTTTAAAGGTAGGTGGAAAATCAGCCTTGTTTTGGGTAAAATGAGTGAGAAAACCCCTTCCACAGTAAACACGTCCCTGGAACCGGGGGCAAGAGCGAACCGTATCGGTCTTTGTAATCTAGTATGGGAAGAAATTCAAGCAGATAGGTAACTTTTTGACCTGACGGGATGATTTCCAGCATTTTTATTTTGCCTGCAACAACTACGGAGCTCAAGCAGAGCAGACACCTGCAGCTGGGTGCGTACTGCTCATGCTGTGGGTAAAGTTGTCACTGGCTGCGGGTGGTACCACCTCCTGGGAGATACCCAGCCCTCGCTCTTCTCTAGATAAGCAACTTTCTGCAACTCTCAGCATGCTTATTTTGATTTGAGAAGTTTAAACGGAGTCCAGGCAGTCATGTGGATGATCTGCAGGGCTGATTTGAAGGTTGTTTTCCTGGCAAGCTGGTGCTGCCGGAGCAAACCAGCACAATACTCTGTGTGCTGCGAGCGGTGGGAAAGTCTCTACAGGGCAGCGTTTGGCCACTGCAGCCACCTTGGACAAGAAGCAAAGCTCAGGTGAAAGCAAACATGGTTAGTCCAGCAGTGCGTGCAGTCTTTCCGGTGCTTGGATGATATGTAATGAGCCCAGAGTATCACATGCATGAGATTCCTCTGTGCTCAGAGGCTGTTAGCAGGGAGCTGGTGGTGGGGCTGTCCCAGGCCACGGATGGTATGTCACACAGGGATCCCACCCCACCATCGTCCCCACATCCCGCAGTTGCTGCAGTCGTTGCTTCTCCCTTTCTGGGGTGATTATTTTCAATAATCCTAAAAACTCAGAGGAGATAACTTCAGCGCAGGGAGCCGCTGCGCCACGGGCCACCATTAGCAATTAAAATGAGATAAACAATTAGCCTGTGAACTTGGCACATGGGATCGCTGCTGCCTCGGCAGCCACCGCAGAGCCACTCTGGGGCTCAGCTGCCTCTGCTCCCGATCAGAGCAGCACCGGAGGACTGAGGTACAGTGGTGATGCCCAGAGGAGGTGGGCTCCATCACAGAGCCCCCCAAGCTGTATTCTGATATTTATTACACCTTCATTTTCTTTCTCTTCCCCGCTTCTTCATCAGGGCACTGGAGGGAATAGGAGCACGCTATCTAATTTCCTAATTTTCCCGTCAGCTTTCTGGCTTTCAAAATGATTGCGGCAGAAATCTATAAAACGAGGACGAGGGGAGCAAACTTAATGCCGCCGTAAATCTCCAAAATGGATGCAGAAACACAGTGCTCAAAGAGGAGTAAATAAAAGTGAGGAGAGATTCATTCCGGTTTTCTTCTCTGTAAACCTGCTGGCAGCTTGGAATTATTCAGAAAACAACATTTAACTGAGAAAAAGGGAACCCTGTAAAATAGTAAAGATTATTCCGTAAAGCTAAGCACCCTCCATCAATCATAGCTGGGAACATTGCTAAGTTATAGGAACCCACAGATGGCTGTCATTAAAGGGAAAGAGTCTCTCCCGCTCGGTGGGCTGTGCTGCTCCGCGCTGTACGGTTGCAAATCGAGCTGCTTTCATGGGGGAGCAACAAAAGTGGTTTTAAAATAGGAATTTCAAACAGAAGCTGCGTGAGCTGTTCAGCAGGACTCGGGCTTATTGAGAAACCACAGCGGTAATTTCAGGCCTGATTTACAGGAGGCTGTAATAAGCCTCCCTCGTTTAGAAGAACACGGTGCTGGTTTTATGGCTGGTGCACATCCAGGGCTGGAGGAACTGCTGGGGGGTGGGTGCCCAAGGGCTGTCCCCGTTGCAAACAGGGATGTGGGGTGAGGGCTGAGGAATGGAGTGTGGGGGGGCGGATGGGACAGCCAGCAAGCTCCTTCCCCACACCAGGCACTGTCCTGTGTGCCCATCTCCAGCATCGCTGCTCTTCCCTTTGGGATGAACTCAACTGGGGCTTCGACTCAGGGAGCAGCAGGGGAGATGCTCAAAACAAGCTGAAAATAGCATGCATTGACTGCCGCCGCTGCTGTCAAGACAGAGATGTCACCAGGTGAGCTCCTCTTGGATTATATTTTAAGCTGCACCGTGATGTAGCACTGAGGCACTGCATGGCTCCTGGGGGGTTGTGCTGTCTGTAGGACATTGCAGGTGTGTGAGGGATGCTGGGGGCTGTGCTGGCGCTGGGAGCCTTTCCTGACACAAAATGGCACTGCATTTATTTATTATTTATTTATTATTAATTATTTCTTAGCTCCTACCACACCACCCTCCCTGTCCCTATTTCACTGCTGTTGGTGAGGGCTTTGCTGAGCTCGTTGCTCACTGGCCCAAGGGCTTTCCCAAGCACTAACCCTTCAAGTGCTGTATTCGCAATGCTTTCCTAAAACATGGCCAGCAGGATCCCACAGTATTTTTCTTCTTCTCTATCTCTGGTTGAACCCAAGTACTGCTTGCTCTATCTCCAACAACTCTGTTTACAGCTCCTTGACACAACCCCCATCGGTGTTTCGCTAGAAAAGGGATCACCAACAGATGCAATTTCTTCCAGTGCTGGGATTGTGTTTATTTTACTGGAATTGTACTCCATTTATCTGGTTGCAAAGGGACAAGGTCATTTATATTGGCAGCAGTGAATGTACTGAGACTGGCAGTGGTCGCATGCTCACGGCTTGTTACCCAAGGAAAGTCCAGAGCATACTAATTTATCCCACCGTGGAGCAGCAGTAGAAGAAATGTACAAATGGTATCAATCGGTCTTACATTACTAACAGTGTAAACACTTTTTTCAGATGATAAAAGATCCAATAAATCTACTTTATTCCGTTTCATTGTAAGGTCCAGTTCCTCCTTTCCATCATACAAACAACTTCCAGGTAGCGGGAGGGATATTGCATTCCTTATTCACAAATCACAGTTTGACAGATTATTTGTAATTTTCAGTGCCTACCTTCTTATATGGTGTTCATAAAACGAGATTAGAGTGATTTACAATAGCGAGAGATGGAACAAGACTGAGAGGAGATGTGACTCATTAGACATCATCCTGAGCCTGTTGGAAGGAGCCTGCATCGCTCAAGAAGGGATGCTGTGATTTTCCAGTCCCAGGGATTTAGACTGACTTTGGAGGTATTTCGGTACCGAAGCACCTGTTTTCCACCTGAAAACACGACCTACTATCCCTGCTTTTGCCTTTTGTGAAGCCAAAGAAGCAGTTCTGTGGGAAGGCTCCCTACCCTCCTTCTGACCCTCAAACTCTGTCACAGTGCTCTTGTGAGGCCCCATCTGGATTACTGTGTCCAGGCCTGGAGCCCCAGTACAAGAAGGATGCAGAGCTCTTGGAATGAGTCCAGAGGAGGGCCACTAAGATGATCAGAGGGCTGGAGCACCTCTCCTAGGAAGAAAGGTTGAGGGAACTGGGCTTGTTTAGCTTGGAGAAGAGAAGGCTCTGGGGAGACCTCATTGCTGCCTTCCAGTACTTGAAGGGAGCGTATAAACAGGAGGGGGAGAGGCTGTTTACATGGGTGGATAGTGATAGGACAGGGGGGAATGGATTTAAATTGAGGCAGGTGAGGCTGAGGTTCGATATTAGGAGGAAGTTTTTCACCCAGAGGGTGGTGACGCACTGAACAGGTTGCCCAAGGAGGCTGTGGATGCCCCATCCTTGGAGGCATTCAAGGCCAGGCTGGATGTGGCTCTGGGCAGCCTGGTCTGCTGGTTGGCGACCCTGCACATAGCAGGGGGTTGAAACTGGGTGGTCATTGTGGTCCTTTTCAACCCAGGCCGTTCTATGATTCTAAAAATGTATCTCACCAATGTTGTGTCACTGAGCTTTTTAAAAGTGTAAAAGATGCTTTTTCTTGCATTCAAAATGGGGCAATTGTGCTTGGTTTGTAGTTCATGGCGCTTCAAGTTGCCATTATTTGTTATGGTTCTGGTGTTCAGCTCTTGTACCTGGAACTAAGAAAGAACTTGCTTCCCTTCCCTCGTGGGCAAATAAAAAATACACCCATCTGCTCTGTTAGCAGGTACAAATTTGGCTTCACTGGACAAATGAAAAACAAAATAGGATGAACACCCAAGGGTTCCTTTTAATGATCAAGAAAACGGACTCCAGAAGAAGCCATCTCAACTCCCAAATTCATTCATTGTATTGGGAATTGGTGAGTGGATTCCTGTCCCAACTCTGGGAGGGCTGTTGAAACCTTCCTGCTTCAGTGTGTCCTCCTTCTTGGTCTTCTCTTCTTGAGCACCCACGCACTCCTGCCAACCCATGTAGTGCATCTCCCTGAACAACAAAAAATGGCTTGTCTGGAAGCAGCACACACTTCTGTTCTCTCTGAGCAGACAGGATGTGTAACAAATGACTCACAAGCAGTAATTACACTCCATTCCTTCCTATTCTGCATTGATTATTCAGATGTAGGAAGACGAGCTCTCTCCTGAACAAGGAAAAGATCTGGAGACCCAAATATTGGAACACTGTTGGGTTTTGTTTGTTTCTTTTTTCCCCTCTCTTTTGTTTTTCAGATACTGTTTACAGCCATGGCACACCGAAGAGATGAAACATATATAAACAAAACCTCCTGTCAGAACGCTTGTAGTTTATGTTTGTTTAAAGGACAATTTTGTGTCATCTCTTTGTATTTTAATAGTCAAAATAAATTTTGCATAATAATTCAACTCCTCTCTGCTGCCTGTAATGACTGTCTGCATTTTTCTGATGGATGTTTGTATTTGTTTCCTATGATTTACATGACCTGACGTCTCATATAATGAGCTTCCCAGCACAAATGCCATTTGTGATACTCTGTGCAGCACTAATCTATCATTTGATGACCTTACAAGAGCTGGGGTCATGGATTCAATCAGTAAAATGTTTCAGGGTGTAATTAATTATTCCCCCCACTCTTGCTCTACAACTGTTCGTTTACAAGTTGATGAAAGCGATGTTATTTCGCAACACTTCTTCAATACATAGGGTTTGTTTGTATAATCAATCACACTAAGTTGGGGAGTTCTTAGTATTCATGGCTTTGTCTTGCTCGGAACTTCCAAATGTTTATTTTCCAGCCTAATTTAATAGTTTAATTAGCCAAACAACTAGCTACTGTACTTGTAAAAGTGCACTCCGGTTGTGATTTAATAACACGAGGACAGCCGTGGCTTTGCATTTCCTGGGCTGGATTGCATTGCATGGGCAGTGGAGCCTTGCCCAGTGCTGAGCCTTGCTGGCACGTTGCAGAGCATGGAAGGGCTGCCTGCTCTCTGCTTCTTATCAAACAACAGAGGGAACACAAGGTCTTGGCCTTTAGCACCCTGTGCTTGTTCCGATATTGTTTAAAAGATGATGAGATCTCCAAGCTGGGGCTCAGGCAGTAATTCAAGACGCAAGGTTAGTGCACGTGGTGGTGATGGGTTGGCAGTTGGGCTTGATGTTCTTAGAGGTCTTTTATTTTTATTCAGCCATCTTTTCACCTAATAATTGGAATTTCTGGTTTGCAGATGGCTCTGGACCCACCCTGCAGGACTCTGCTGGGGCAAGGCGGTGAGATCTTTGCCAGCAGTACTCAGGACAAAGCCACTGACACAGTTTGGAAGGAGCTGGAAGCCATCAGCAGCTTAGCAATGAATTCCCTAAAATGCTGTTATTATATTAACAAGTTTTCTTTTATCCTATCAAGGTCCTAGGGAATCTTTCTATTGACCATTAAGGCAAAGCAAGACAAAACATGCTGAAATTGAGAACTGAATGGTTATGGACTGAAATCCTATAATGTTATGATTCAATTTCACTTTGTTTGTAAAGATGATTGTTTCTGCAATCCAGCTGCTCGGCTCACTGAAACACAGGGGAAAAAACTCAGAGGGAGGGAAGGCGGGGGAGAAAAACAACAAAAACAATAAAATGTAGGGAGAAAACATGAAAAACTGGGAGGATATTCCAGTCCCAACTGGGACTGGGAAAGAGGCAGGTGTGTCTTTGAGGGACTGACGTGAAGCGGTGTAGCAATGTTCTTCTCATGACCTGTAGCCATTACTTTGATGCAAAACAGGCAGGGAATGCAGCAGTTCGATGTGATTTAGGGTGGTGTCTCAGACCCATCAAACCACACAGTGCAGCTCACGTCTGTAATATACGTGAAATCATTTGCAGTATTAATTCTAAATGTTATTTCACAGGGAATTGGCTGCACCCAGTGTATTGAGATTAACACTAATCGTTCTGTTATATAGGCTATAGCCACTGCTACGTCTGGGGAATCACTGTTGTTGCACGGAATTCTTGCAGTGGTATTTGAGCTGTGTAGGATCTAGGTTTTCCTTTGAAACGTTGGAGGTCAGGAACAACTAGTCCCAGCTAAGAACTAATTGCCTGGAGCATAATTTCTCTATAGCGACAGAGTATAGAAGTAGCATCTGAAAGTACAAAGAAAGTCACTGTGCTTTTTGCTCTATCAGCACACTTTAATGAAATTTTGAAGGGGGAAAAAATTGCTTCTTGGCTTAAAGCATGAGCTATGTTATTAATCTCTGCAAAGGAGTTTTATAATTGAAATGCCGATGGAACAGCAGCTCTACTGACTCAAATGATGACATAACAGTATCTAGCATGGGCATATATGATGCCCATATGTATATGTATGAGGCTGTATAATACTGTGTCATGATCACAAGAGTTACCAATAATGCAGACATATTAAAAAATAAGACTTAGCTGATACCAGTTCCTTTGAAATTGTTTTTTCTCCATTCTCATGACACCTGGCATTTGATGTTGTAGGGACTCAACAGGACTTTCCCAAGAGGTCCCATATACTGAAGCTACAAAGGTGGTGAAGAGTCTGGAGGCTGAAGACATATGAGGGGCGGCTGCGGTTTGTTCAGCCCAGAGGAGAGGAGACTGAGTGGTCCCTTAGGAGCCAGGAGTTGGACTTGATGATTATTATGGGTCCCTTCCAACTTGGGGTATTCTATGATTCTACTGCGGGGGTTGCCTTTGGTAGGTTATTGGCGTGGAGTACACTGCCTGTTGGTAGTATGGTGTTGTCCTATGCTATCATTCTTATCAGGAGTTGGAAAAAAACTTTGTGTACTTATACTGACAGGGTCTGTGGTCTCAAAACAGTAGCAGGCCATTAGAAAACAAAACAGTCTGCTCTGCGCCGCTCCTTACCCTCAACCTCTCAGGCAAACTGTGAAATTGACAGGCAGTTTCTTGGCCAGGTTAGCCTGCAGGCCTCTTGGCCAAGCCAGAACTCAGCTTCTCCCAGCATGCCCTGATCTGCATGTCTTATTTGGGGTTTTTGCTCCAGCGTGTGCTGGTTTTGTTCTAGTTGTGCAGCCCTAAGGAAATGGTGACCTCGCGGGGTGGGAGTGCTCAGGGAGACCTGCTCGGATCTGCCTCTGAAATGCAGACATCCAATGGTAATTTTTATTCAGGTTTCTCTATGTTTTCCTTTTCTTAAGGTTTCAAAAAGCTGCAAAGAAAGCGAGACGTATAAATTACTAGTCTCAGCCTGTGCCTTTCTGTGTGCGTTTCTGATTAATACACGCCAACATGCCTTCATTATCACCTTGTTTTGTACCTACCTGTCAGATATGTAAAGCAACTCTGATATCAGAAAATCTCATCTTCTGCTTCCCTTTGCTTGAAACTGGGTGAATGTGCAAACGAGCTAAGAGGGAAAAAAAATAGACTGCGAGAAATAGCCTTGGCTTTCTAAATAACCATTTCCTTCCCTAAAATGGAATGCAGATGCTGAAGTGGACAAGAAAACAGCAGCACAGGAGAGCCAGCGTTGTCCTGGTCTGCACTGCTCTGGTTCCCCCGTGGAGATGAGCTCCAGCTGGGAGCTCCTGTGGGTGCCCCAGAAGCTCTTTCTTAATGATATCAAGGAGCACCGGGGCTATGGGACCCCCGCTGGGTTGCTGTCTCCCTGTCCTGAGAGCTTGTGGAAAATGATGCGCTGCTTGTATCGATCGGTTTAATATCTGCACTTTGTATTTATGGTGCACGCGGGTCCTTGTGCTCCTTTTAAATGTTACATTAAAATACAGAGTGGCACCAGCTTTAAGGGGCTGAGGCACAGAGCTCCTTTCCTGCTCTTGTCTCCTATTGTGAAAAATTTGCAAAACTCTCAGGGAGGCTCTTGAATTACGGCTCTTCCCCTTCCTCGTGATGCATGCAGAAAATAAATGTATTATTAATCTGCCCACTGTCAGAGATCTCTGCTCTCTCTCTCTCCCTGTCTGTACACAGGGAGACAGATTGACAGGAACAGCAGACATACGCAGAACGGTGTGCGGTGCGCTCAGGCTGCTGGGTCACCAAACACTCGGGATGATGAGATGCTCAGTTTGAACCAGGGTTGCAAACCCCAGCAGCGATTTGGTGATTTGCTGCCGAGCTCCTCCCTGGTCCCAGACACTGAGGGATTTGGTCTCAGGCTGTCCATCCTCCTTCCAGCTCTGAGTGCTGGCACGCTCTGGGTTTCACGGCACACAGACATGGTTTGCTCGCTCTGCGCTGTTTCTCCCTCCTGTACGGGCCGCTTCCTTCATCTGTGTGCAGTTCCAGGGGGAATGCTCTCACTCTTAGATGAGATTCAAAAGGAGTTGGTTTCACATCACACGGCTCCTTGGTGGTTTGCTTTTTGCAGTTCCCCAAGCTGTGCTGCAGAGAGCTACAGCTTCCAGAAAGCCTCGATTTATCTGCAGGGAGACAGCCAGCACATCTCTCCCTCCCACTCCCCCACATCAGTATATTTTCAATCAAAAACTTGGTTGGAATAGCTGGGCACCAAGCACCACCATGCCACTGCAGCAGATACGGCCGCATGTATGATGGGCATCCAGGGAGCATCAGCACCTCCCATGCCTGTGGAGCGGAGATCCTACTCCTTTCCTCAGCCTCCACCTCGATCATACAAAAACTTTGCTTTGTGGTTCTGGAGATGGCAATTTTGGCCTTTTCTGGGTCAGAGCACGAGGCTCACAGAGGGACAGAGGTTGCAGGAGTTCTGTTTGCAGTGGGGTTGGGTGAGCAAAGAGCAGTGTTGCATCTCTTCTGCTGTGTGCATCCCTGGCAGAGCAGAGAATGGGCAACAATAAAGCTGTGCTTGCCACGTGAATTAGTAATGCCTCTTTTACAGCTCAGTTTTAATGTTTTTTTGCTCTGTTGTTATTCTGCTGGTGCTTTGTTAGTTCCATTTAGTGCTTAGCAGGGAAACTGTCGCAGTCCTTATCGCATGCAAAGCGAAGCGATTGCTGTTTGTTTCCAGAAGTTCCTGTTTGCATTTCTTCCTGTTTTCAGAGGCTCGTTGGAGGACGGTCAGGACCCTGTTCCCATCCCGAGCACCACAGGGTGTGGAGAGGGAAGGTTATTTGGATTTGTATGGGCAAATTCACAGTCTGGAGACATGCATCGATGCTAATTGATTTCCTGTCTCTTTTCCATGTCCAAATGATCTGCTATATCACCGCTATAAATATCAATAACCTCCTGGCTGGAAAGCATGGCACAATGTCATTGCCTCGTTGCAATGTGTGCAAAGGGCAGGAGGAGCACCACCTGCTGCTCAGCTTACAGCAGCCTTCTCTCCTTGGTGGCAGGTGTGTGCCCTTGCGCTTCTCCTCTCCACAGGGCACTGGGGAAGTTGCCTCCTCTTTTCTCCCTATGCAGGATTGACCAAGGGCAGGTGTGACAGATATTTCTTGGCATGCGTCAATGGTCTTAATGGAACGGTTGCAATTGTTGGATGCTGGTGCCCGTTCTGTGGACATAATGTATTCAGTGGGCAGATGTGGGCAGAAGCCGTTCCAGACAGCTGTGCCCAGCCAGCCAACAGGGGATCCACAGGATTATTTTTCCTCTACAACTGTCATAAAGAGGCAAACAAAACCCCTGACCCTTGGAAAACAGAAGTTAAGAAGGAAGATAATGAATAAGGAACGTAAGGACAATGTGACCTCTTGTGAACTGTCTGGAAACAGGTTGGATAATAGGAAACACTTCTCCAAGAGAGCAGTGCTGCAATGGCACAGCTGCACAGGGAGTGGTGGGGTCACCATCCCTGGAGGTGTTCCAGAACCATGGGGATGTGGCACTGAGGGATAAGGTCATGGGCATGGTGGGGTGGGCTGGGGTTGGGCTTGGGGATCTTAGTGGTCCTTCCACCAGGTGTCAAAGAATTCACCAATTCCAAACCTACAGAGATGTTTCCATGCTAACAGGTTACAGTATGGCACTCTTTACTGTGAGTACATGTGGGATGAAGAGCCTTGGATGTGTGGAAGCTGTGGCCCTCTCTCACATACCCAAGAAAGACCTATTTTGCAACCTAGTTCAATCAACTTTCTCAATGACTGCCCCGATTCATTAGGCTAGACAGAAATATTTAATCTCAGAAATCAAGGACAATTCAAAGAGCCTAGAGGCAAGGTGAGTGACAGGGGCTGGGTGGTGATGTGGGTCGAGTAATGCAAGGGCAGATCCTGGTGAATAAGTGCCGAAGGAAAGTGAGATAATTCATGTCAGTCAATGTAAGGCTGTGAGAACAAGACCTTGTCACATTAACACGATGTTTTCTCATTAGATTACACTCAGGCTCAATAAAAGCAATACTATTGACCTAATATATGTAGATGTCTCGATGCATTTATGACTTTGCAATTTTTTTTCTATCGATCAAAAATGGTATTAAATCATTAGGGCACACATTTAATAACAATAGTGGCCTCTGTCCAAAATGAAATCTCTTTTTCTTACTTTTGTTCCTAAGGATCAGCTTTTGTCCCGTGCTTTTTGTTATATTTTTATCTACAGCATGGAAGAAAAAATTTTGAATGCTCTGATAAGATTTCCAAGTGATTACAAGACTGGGAATGTGGTGAAGAAAAAGCTGCTCTCTGATACACAGCCTGGGCAGCTAGCTAAGCCAAGTGCAAGCAGACAAACCAGCATTCCAAGACACGCAGATGCAAGGTTGAGCATTTAGAAAGAAAGAATGTAGGTCAGGATAGTGGAGGAGGAGGACGCTGTCTCAGGAAGTGGTAATTCAGTAAGGGAATGGTGGAAAACTGAATGCATATGACTTCCCACTTGTGGTTGCAGCTGAAAGACCAGCACGTTTCCTGGGTATGTGACTAAGTATAGCAGACAGTAGGAGTAGGGAGTTGTGTTACCTCCGTGTTTGGCGCTGGTGCACAGCTGCTGGGTGTTTGCTGGGTTCTGGTGTCCACCTGTCAGAAAGTATGGGGACACACATATCCCCTTCCCCTCCAAATGTCTGCAGTCAATGTGCAGTGCTGCACTCTGGTCCCCTGGCTGGACCACCCAGCATCCCACCACGTGGGCAGAGGGGCACGGGCTGCCCACCGGGCAGGGGCTGCGGCCGCATCAGTGCTGCTGTGTGTGTTCACCCACACTTTGCATCTCACCGTGTTTGGTACCTCTCTGGTCACTTCATCGGTCAGTGTGGTGGCTGAGTGTTTTTGCTGTCTGTTAAAATATCTGTTTGCATGCAATTTGTTTTCTCTTATCAACTTGTCCCAGGTCCCTCTCACACATTTGCAGGAATTATTTATATAGAACACTTCATTTTCCCACAGGTCTCTCTGCCTAAAGTAATATTGTGAGCTAATTCCCTCTGGTAAGCAGCCTTATCCAGACTTTCCTTGTTCATCTAGAATCCAGCAGCATAGTTTTTAGAGATCTGAAGCCCCAAGATATCATGCTGGTGCAGCTGAAGCCAGCACAGGAGATCAAATATTAAAGCAGACTGGTCAGAGCGAGGCATGGTGCTCCATGAGGCCTCCTGAAGCCCTCTGCAATGCTGCTGATTTCTGCAGAGACTTTTCTTATGGATCCCATTTGCTGCATGTTTGTTTCATTCAATTTTACTGTAATTATTGTGTCTTGGATTTTTGGTTTGCCCTTGTGCACCAAAGACATGTAGGCGGCATTGCCAATAACAAATAGCTCCTGCTTTTAACATACTGTTATTCCAAAGGTTAGGTTATCTCCTTGACAGCTTGACATTCAAGGATCGCATAGCTTCTCCACAACGACCATGCACGGGATGATCTAATTACGCTTTGACAGGTCATCCCACTAAACAATAGGTGGGACAGGAGGTATTTTATCTTGCTGCTCTGTGCGCTACATGTCAGAGATATGAAGGCAGGAGAGCTTCAAAACAAACAGCACTCTCAGGGCTGGTGGTTGCTGATGCAGTGACCTGTCTGATTCCCTTCCACCTCCCATTGCTTGGCTGGCACCAGCCTTGGTGCCCTTGCAGGCAGTTTTATGCCAACTCCTGACTAAATGCTTCATAAGAAAAGTACCAGCCAGACTGAGCTGTTAGTTTTTCCATGAACTGAGCCTTTCGGCTCGTTTCTGCCTCCTCTATTGTAATTTAGAATGAGATATTGTCGTGTTCTTGGCAGTAATTACACATGCATTATTATAAAGGTTTTGTTGATTAAAAAGGTAGAATGCATTATTTTAAATGGTCCAAATACTGTTTCCATTAAGATAAAGGGATTATTTAGTAGAATAGAATGTTGTTGAGCACTTATTTGGCATTTTTCCTCTTGAATGCACTTCAGCAGTGTTTGTCTAGGAAAAAAAAAGTCTTCTGTAAGACTGGAAGAGAGTGCTGGAGCTCAGAATTTGACATTGCATCGTTTTCTGCTGGAAGACTGCAGCTCTCTAAAATGGCTTCCCAGTTTTGAGCAGTAGAGAAGGTACCCTGAACAGCTTCACATGCCTCCTGTGAGGGAGAATGGTCCAACGCTATGATCACAACTCCAGAAGAAGACATTTCCCTTTTCACAGGGCCCTGAGTGGCCCTGAGCATTTGGAAATGTGCTATGGAAGGAGAGACACGGGGGGGTGCCAGGGGGAAAACGTAAAAAAATGTACCTTTAATTGCTTCTCAAATGATTACCCCATTGTCCTTGGTAAATGTCATGTTGGAAGATGCTTCATACAACTAGTTGTCTTCCTCTTTAAAATAAAGGTTAGTTTAAGCTTATTGAGTAAATTAATTGCCATTGCAGTGTACCATGGAAAAAATGCTTTCACTCCATCCTGAAGACAGCTGTGAGGCTGTAAATCTCCTTCTGGATATAAGAATAAGTTCTTTGCCAGGATAGTAATTATCTCAGCATCTGTCTCTTCCTTTCTCTGCTCCGAGAGAATCGAAAGCCCCTGACAGGGTTTGCAGATCAGAAAACATGAGGGAATTCTCAGCCTCGCTCCCCAAGGACTGATATTTATGTCCTTGCCTTCCCATATGCTGTCCCCTTTCCTTCACACCAGAAAGGGGAGCAGTGCCAGCGTGCACCAATGATGGCACGTTCCCCACAGTTGCCTGTCCTGGCACTGACAGCAGGGTGGGTGTTAGCAGGAGATGAGAGGTGATGGCCTTAAGTGATGCCAGGGGAGGATCAGGTTGGATATTACGAAAAGATTACTTTCAGAAGGAGTGGTGCTGCAGTGGCACAGGGCTGCCCAGCGAGTGGTGGGGTCACCATCCCTGGAGGTGCTTCAGAACCATGGGGATGTGGCACTGAGGGATGTGGTGATGGGCATGGTGGGGTGGGCTGGGGTTGGACTTGGGGATCTTGGAGGTCTTTTCCAGCCTTAATGATTCTATGATTCTGTGGTCCAAGGCAGAGCCATCGCCTTGCGTGTTGACAGCTCTGCCGTGCTTGTTTTGTACTGTGAACAAACTGCATAGCTGGCATGTGCCTTCCTCCTTCCAGGTTATTGACCATACAGATTAATTAAACTGATTCCCGTATTGATCTCAATGGCAGTGTATACTTTGCAGCCCAAACTGCTTTCTTTTAACTACTCGTTCTCATCAATATCACAGACAATTCTTTCTCCACTTGGGCAGCTCCATCTATACAACAGCCAGTGTCCACATGATGACCTTTCAGAAGAGGCCTTGCCAATTCTTCCTCTTGTCCAAGCCTTTCCCTACCGTTATCTAGAGCGTGATCACTTTTTCTTATGCTCCTGGCAGACAAAAAGGGGGCAATGTGGGCCTTGCAAAGCATATAGATATAGAAACAGTTATTGCTGAAAACAGTGAAATCATCCCCTATGTGCAAGGCAACTTCCCCTTTGAAAGCTAGTACTTGTCAGTGTGTATCTTCCCAGGGCAGAGCTCCCTGCTCCAGCCCAGGAGCACATGGAGCCTCCAGGACCCCTCCTTGTCTTCCTCAGAGGGCAGTGCTATGTCTGCTGCCTCTCCAATTGCACTGACCTTCTATTGGCATTCACCACTCTTGTCTTCTGCAGAGGTGTCAGTTTGAATTTGCGTAGCTCCCAGGGGTCTGATACATCTCTCTTCCCCCCTTCCGTAAGTTGAAGAGAGCCTCTCTGCCCGTTTCCAGTTTATCACAATCCTCTGCCTTGGGACTGACACTGTAAGATCTATTAATTTCTCATTGCTCCAAGTTTAAACTGAAGACCCTCCTATAACCCACTCATAACCTTCACAGGAGAGTGGAGTATCCTTGCCAATTATCTCAGAGATAGCTTTATAAACTCATTCCCTCCAAATACGTTTTACAGCGGGAATAACTCACATGAAAAAAAGATTCACCTTCCTCTCAGCAATGTCACTGGAGTCACGGCACACTCAGAAAAAGAGGAGGCACCAGCAGGAGTCGTATGAAATCACACACGCTTCCTCCTTGCTCCTTCTTTTCTCTCCGCCATCTCTCCCAGCTGTCAGAGCTCTCGGTCACATCTCCAGTAAAAGCATCCCCATTTCTAAGTCCTCACGCCCTTTGACATAGTCGATTTGCTCTTACCTCCCTTAGGACCAAAAATAAATGGGAGACTTCTTCATTATCTTCCAAATGAGATGTGAAACCGAGGTCCTGACCACTAGTGATCATTAGAAAAATCCCATTGGCACTTCTTGCAAGAGCAAGACCATTAGCCCTGATGTCCTGGCAGAAGTCCAGTTTGGGTGATTGTAATTACATTTTGCCTGCTTTTGTAGCTTCAAATGGGCAATACACTTTCCCTTCATTGGTGTCCCAGCTCCCTGTGCAGGGCAGAGATTGATAGTGCCTCGGTGAGGGCAGGTTGAACCCAGTGCTGCTTCGCCCAGGTGGGTTCCAGCAGAGACAGGTCACAGGCTGCTTCTCTCCCAGCTCCACACCTTGGCTTTCCATTCAGCCCATGACACTTCCATTATATGGGACTGAATAGTAGGTGTTTCCCAGCGATTACACATTTATTTTTGTTGTGTTTTGAGTTTTTACAGGCATACAACCAGGCCAAATAACATGCTCACCTGCTCCAGGTGGAGGAGCATGATTTTTTTCCAATCTTTTGCATGTTTTCCTCTTGTACCTGTACACAACTAGTAGTTCTCTGATCATAGTAAACCCTAAGTAAATAACAGCCTGAGTTTGAACCATGCTGGAGGGGAACCAAACTGGAATGAGTTAGTCTTCAAAGCTGCTACAATGGAAATTTGGCATCCCAATCTGTTTGAGGCTGTGTTTCAAAAGCATTCATGGGGGACCATGAGCAGAATGCCACAGAGCTGGGGAACGCAGCTAACACCCTGTCTGCTGGCTGTGTCATAGTCCTGGGTGGGCTTTAGGAAACTCAGGACATCTTGGATAGGTGTTTCAGATACACACGTGGCAGAAGGGTGCTAAAAACTGCCTCTAATCACTTGCATTTAACGCCAGGTCAGTTACACAGTTGTTCCGGTGACAACTGCTGCTGACTTTATCCTAAAATAGGCACCTTCTGTGAAACACAAGCACCTTCTTCAAGAAAATGCACTTTTAATGTGCCCATGGGCTCAGTTCCTTCAGGGTGTGGACACGCCAGGGACACCGCTCAGTCCTGGGCTGCTGTCCCACTTTCCTGGAGCTGCAGATCCGCTGCCCTCCGGATGCGCTGGGAAGCTGCCCAGCTCTTTAAGACCTTTTCAATTCCCCTTTTAAATCCGGAGTTTTGGTCTGAGTTCATTTGCTCTAGCTTTTTCTCCTGTGTTTGTTTGCCCATTTGGCTGGCTTGGTATGTGTTTCATTTCCCTGGCTCCTTTGGCGTTTCTTTGAAGTCCGATGAGAGCAAACATTTGAGCTGCCTTTCCTAGTGGGAAATTCCTTCCGTAACCTCACGGGTGCCAGCCTGGCTCTGTAGCAGCTCGGCAAGGCAGAGGGCTTTGGGAGGGGCATTGCAGAGCCACGCACCCAACAGCATCCACAATGCTGATTTCCAATGGCATCAAATGTGGATGTCCAAGCCAAGCTGAGGCCATGAAGGCTTCCCCACAGCATCGTCTTCGCCATTGTGCAGCATGGGGACAAGCAGTGGTTGTGCTGGAGGCTGCATCCCGGGCACAGTTGTGCGTGCAGTGTCACCAGGATTCCTCACCACTCACTGCTGTGTTGTGCCTCAGCATCTGTTTGCCTTACCCCTCCTTGCTGTATCTTGGAGTGGCCAAATACTGTGACAGAGAAGAACTTGTAGGAACAGAAGATATCGCTCCCTAAGCAAAGTGTCGGTGGAAAGGGCTAAGGCTGTAGGAAGCTTTTACTCCCCTATCTGTATTTGTAATTAAGCTTTGCATTAATATCAGATGAAATTAAGGCTCAGAGCTCTTTCGCTATTAATCGGGAGGGTGGCTGCTGCTGAGCATATGTGTTTAAAGCAGAATTGTACCTGCTGATCTTGATGAATGGGTCATTTGTGCTCTGAGTTTTCTCTGAAATGAGGAGGAGAGTACACAGCCCCAGTGCTGATAAGACATGCTGTTATTCTGTGTTCTGTAGCCATTTCTCCAGGAAGCCGTTGCTTCATTTGCATTGCTTTTTTAACCTTATATGCTCAGTGGGCCCAGGCGAGGCTTCTTTCTTCTTGAATTAAATGTAATCAGGCTGAGCAGTGAGGAAGAAATGATGAACGAGGACATCATTTTGGAAAACACATATCTCCTGACTGCTTATCTCAATGACATAAGAGGACTTGAATACAGTATGGAAAATATATGCAGATAGGGGCTCAGCATATCATGCTGGAGAATAATAGCTCAGAGGGCTAGACCTGGCCAGAAACTATTTATTATTTAGAGCATTGCTGTTGTAATTTATAAAGGTTAATCATTAAAACTTTAATTCTCTTGGAGGAAAATGGCTGAGGAGTTCTGACATTTGTCAAAGTTGCAGAGGAAAGGGAACGGGGGGCAACGGAAGGAGCAACCTTGAGGGACGGGTTGGTGCCAGTGGTGTGCACATTTGGTGTCATTGGGGATGGAAAAACAAATTGACCTGGCTGGGATTATACATGGTCCTTAACGCTTGGCCAGGCCCAGGGCTGGATGGATTTGCTATAGCGGATCACAGGGGACAAGGACAGATGGCAGGAGCATGGTGCGAGGAGGGGACAGGTCAACAGTGCACAAGGAGCAGGCACCAAGCATGGAGATCCTGGGCTGGCAGCAGCAACTCACAAAATGTTGCAGCATATGAAGACTCCGGAGGGCAAGAGGAAGAGGAGGCTCAAAATACAACTTCACAAAGTGGAAGAGCACCAAGGTTGTTGTTGATAAGGCTGCTCTTCCAGCTCAGGGTGCACTTGTTAATGGTGCTGTAAAATGGGTGAATAAGGAGAAGAAAAAAGGGGGAATGCTTGCCAAATAATTTGCTTTTAAAATGCACCAATGTAACGTTGAAGTTATTTATTTGCGATGTGACTTCCTCTAGATAGAATAAATCTGATAAAGTCTGGCCATGCAGAACTGAAATAGCATTCAAGCAGGCTTGTTCAGCACAGGTCAGCGTGCAATTATGGAAACATCCACATTTTCGTCTGGATCAGAGTGAGCCATTGTGCCATGAAAAGGAAGGAGGTATTTTGCACTGATAACGTGAATCCCGTGAGAAACAAAGTGCCTTTGCAAATCCAAGCCATGGCCATGCTGTGGTGGGGAGTACAGTATATCCCAAATCAAAGGCCAGGGAGAGTCTGCATTAAGGGAGTACTAATCATGGTAAATAAAAATGGCAGAAAAGTCAGAATTTAGGAAATAAATGGAGGGCTTGGCCCCAGCTGAAGCCCTGCTCAACCCCAAACAACCCCCAGACTCCCAGTATTTGAACTGTGAGACTGCAGACGATCTGCAGTGCTAATTGAAGAGTGCTTATGAATGCAGCGTGGCACAGTTTGCCTGACCTCCATGCTGAGCATATTTCATTGCAGAAAAGGCCCTGAATGTTGTGCGAATCCCGACACAGCAGCAGTAAATCAGCTCCCAGGGAGCAGCCAGGAAGCGTGCAGCCCTCCTCGAAGGTCTGCAGCAGCCGGATGCGGGGGAAGAAGAGCTTTGGTTAGCAAGCCGAGCCCTAAATGAATTGAATTACGAGAGGGTATTAATTAGTGTCTCTGTTTATTGGCATTGCCATAAGATTTGCCACTAATTCACAGAGCAACTGGTTTGCCTTGCTTATGAAATGTGTGCTCTGGGATGCAGCCCCCCAGTGCACTCCTCACACCCCCGGTGTGCAGACGCAGCCAAATGCAACTGTTGGGCATGAGGAGGAAGCAGCAAAGAAGGCATGAAATTTATGAGCTCATTTTTGTTGCTGGCCTCCCTCACTTTTGGGAAGTATCAGTCAGAGCCAGCCCAGCCTGGTGGCAGCTTGGAGGACTGCATTCGGAGTCCCTGAGGAACTGGGTGCAAAACTCATGGTAGAATGATAGATCAAGGTTTGGCAGAGCCAACTGAGAACTGGGACTGGTTTTGGAAATCCTCCAATGGCTTCCTTTCTGAAAACGGCAGTGATCCTTTCGGTGTTTCTTTCCCATTTGCTTTCTCTCTTATTTCACTTTCAGTGCATACAATTTCCAGTTTTTATTAGGTTCCCCTTTGTTTCTGATTTACTTTGGCAATTATCTCTAAGTAGGACTGCAGTGCCACCAACCCAAGGTGTTCTTCTGCCTATTGAAAAGCCTCTGAATCTTGGAAACTGCTCACGAAACCTCAGCACGAGACAGGGACAGCAGCTGGAGCAACACTTCCTTGGAAAAGGAGTGGCAGAAAACTACATTGCAGATGAGGTCTTTGAGCATTAAATGGTGTGTGCAACAGGTGTCCTCCTGCCCTGAGCTGCGGTGGCTGCTGTCCGAGGTTCAGACTGTGCCTGGAGCTGCCTTAGGAAGATGCCATCCTCTCCTTCCTTCTCTTTCCATCTGTCAACTGGGAATAGAGATAGCACTTGCAAAGGGAAGTCAGGCAGGGGATGCGTTCAGCAGCACCCATTTGGAAGACCACTCCGTGTCATCTCAGGGAGCACACAATAAATGGCAAAGTGTTATACATGGCAAAGGGAAACTCTGGCTTGTAAAACAGCTGTTTTTGGGAGTGCCACCGAAATCTGTCAAGTGTTCTTCCTTCAGAAGATGTTACTGTGCAGGCCAAGAGCTCCTCACCTGCGTGGAGATCAAAAACAATGCCTGTAAGTTAAGAAAGTGTGAAGGGGGCATAGTCTTCCCCTCACATTTGCACACTGGTCCTTAGATTGCATTATATAAATCAGCCCCACCAACGGAATGCGAGTGTTCTGAAATATTGTATTTGCTTTGGATCAGTTCACAACCAGATTGCTTTTATTTTGTTTCATAAGAAGTTGAGATTGGAGATGTATGGACATGTTACTCTTTATGTTTGCATCTGCCACGCTGGCAGGAGAAAAATGGTTGCTTGGGTTTTGTGAACGTTCTCCAATTATTTTTCTAAAATGGTTTGGATGAAATACTGTTGGTTCATATAATTAGCTGAAATAATAAACTGGCAAGAGTTTGTTTTTGTTTCCTTTCAGAAGGAAAAATACTGCAATGAGCTCAACACCCTGCATCTTGGCATGCACTGGAATGCTGTGATGTGAGAAGGTCCATGCAGATCACGGGCTGCACCCAACCCAGTAGTGGTCCTGGTAGGGGGCAGAGAGCCCTGTGAGCCCCCACCTGCAAGAGGCAGAGACGTGGGGGAGACCTGAGGGCTGGGAGTGGGACTTGAGTTCTGCAGACCACTAAAATGATCTATTTTTGAGTTTGCCTTGGAAGTGTGTTTTTCTTTCTAAACTCTTTTGGATGCGACGGTACCGATTTTTACCCTTGACTTCTGCAACAACCCTGCCTTCCCTCCCTGCTCTCAGAACACCCCTCCTTCACAGCATCCTCTGCTCCTCCATCCTGCAGGAGCTGTGTACACTTGGATAGAGGATCAATCACCATAATAGCTGTTGTCTTCAAGGTTTATTAATGCCTTCCAACTGAATTCCTGTTTTCCTGCTAATAACCCTTCCAGTGGAACACTTTTGTGGATACACAATTATTCATGTGGCAAACTTGCCACTCGAATGCTGGTAGGCAATTAGTAAGCTTTGCATCCAACCAGAAGCAAGTCATTTTTAATTTCTGCAATAAGCTTGAAGCCGGGATTATTGCATTGCAGGATTTTTACTTAAAGCAACACTCTGGAAGGAGGAACAGCTGCTGTCTGTTGAGGGAATGAGAGGGGCACAGGTGCTCCCTATAGAGACTCATTTGGTCCCACAGGCCATATTAGTAGGCTGGTCTCTACACTTGTGTTTGCAGAGCTGTAACTGGAGGCACTGGAGGTCTGAAATGAAGAAGGTGAAGAGAGGTGGGCTTGGTGCGCTGGGCTTCTCCCCATTAAGAAGAATTGCAGGTACTATTCCACCAGCTTAGTAAATAGCCACTACCTGTCCCTAGCAGATTTTGGTAGATAGGTGCTGCACAGGACTGGATGTAGAGCACAGCTTCGGTTTCCCACAGCAGATGTGGATACAGGACTGCAAGTGGGCTAAAGATAATATGTGGTTCTCTGCTTTGTCATCCTTTCTCACTTTAATGCATGCTGTGTTGGATGGCCAGGATAGCTGGCAGAGCTAGGTGTCATCTCTCTGCTTCAAAATACCACACCCTAAACAGTGTTTATCCTTCACTAATTCATTTAGGTGGAAGCTGGAATTTGAGAAGGTTAAAAGTTAAAAGGAAGAGCCTGATTGCTGTAAAGCACAGATTTAACTTGTGGTTTTCTATTTCTTCCTTACACTTTCCTTATTGGCCTGAGGCGTGATAACAGAGCTGTCAGTATCTTCAGGCTGACTATAACAATCTCCTGAACTATTTGCTCTCAGGAAGCCAGTGCCTCTCTCAAATGCAGCATTGCTGTGGCCAACATATCCTTCTTCCAGACAACTGAATATGGAAAAGAATACAAAAGCAGAGCCTGTCAGTCACCCCTGGGTGGTTGTCAGCATCTGGAAGGATGGATGCAGAAGTTAAGAGCAGCCATCTTCATCCAGTCACCTGTGTGCCTCAGTCAGAGGTAACTCCGTGGGAAGTGGGGTGCAAATTCTTTTCCAGGACACGTCTCAAGTCTGTGGATTTGCAGTAGCGCTTAATTATGGGTGTGCTGTAATGCTGCTCCCCTTTCTGCCCTGTGTGTCACACAGGTCCTGCAGGGTCCCCTCCAGCTCCCCTTCCCCCCCATCTCCTTCACTGTGAACAATGCATTGTCCTGCATGTGCTGCTCCAGCCCTGACCCACACCACAGCCAGCAGCAAGCGCCCATCAATCTGCTGGAGTCAGTTCAGTTCTTTCATTAAGCTGTCATGGCCCTCATCAGGCACAGTGCTAACTAACTCAGTCCCACCCTAGCAACTCCTGCCTCCTGCATCATCTCCAGGGTTTCCAGTGCAGGGGGTTGTAACAGATCATCCCTCCTTGAGGGCCACAGTGGATGCTTTCCATGGTGGAGCTCCAGACATCAGATGTGGGCATGGTCTGGGTGAGTTGTTAGGGCTGCGAGCACTTGGGGATTGTCCCCAGCTCTTCTGACAGTCTACTGATGGAGCACACTGCTGGTGAGGAGGGGTTGGTTCTGCCCCTACCCATCTCAAGAGGGGCAGAAAGCTCTCAGCACCTATTCTCAAATGGAAACCTTTTGTTTTTATGCATTACAGTCACATTATAAAGAAGTCCTGCGGAACGTTCAACTACTTACTGCACAATTATAATCATATTTGTATACCTATAAGTAGGTCACCAGTCTCTTAGGTTAATCAATTACAGTGGCATTCACACCGATTTCTTTCATAAATCACTGGTTTTTAGCGTATCCACTGAGATAATGGAGGAAAACCATCTAATTTTGATCTAACTAGACTGAAATGTGAACGTGCATAATATGCTCTTACAAAGTGTATCTAACGTTCTCTACATCTTTATTTATTTGTGCTGTTTCATGCTGCATATAGCCTAAGTGCCAAAAAAAAAAAAGCAGAGGCTGCTGCACTTAGAACTAAATGACCCACAATAATACAATTTATCTCCGTTTATGTTACATTGTTCTTCATGACAGATATTTTAATCACCCACTTCTAATGGCTGATGCACTGATTACAAATCACAATGAGATCTGAGGCCCAACTGCAAGCTCCTTGGGTGTGATGCAAGAGTATTTGGGAGAGCTGCTTTGCTGTGTAAACCAAGCAGTTAAGTGGGAAGGGAGGACTTGACTCAGGCTGGGAGCTGTGAATGCTTTGGGAGACATAGTGGGATGCCACTGTGTAGCATCTGCTGAGCTACAGCCACTGCAGCTGCTTTAATGCCTACCCAAGCTCAGTGAATGGGCTCCATCAGAGTCAAGTGTGTCTCTTTCATGCCTGCCTCACCCGTGTTTTGGCTGGCAAAGATGTTTGGACTGATCCATCAGCACCTCGCTGAGGGATGCACCTCACCCTGGCAGACAGGTGGAGAGTGTGTCAGCTGAGACCATGCCCTGCCATGAGCCTCGCGGTATGCTTGCTGCAAACAGCGCTTGCTGGGAAGTGCAAACGAACTGTCTGGATGAGGTGCTGGCTCATACCCATTGCCTAGCTGCAAGCTGCTGCTCTCCATCCAGCCCCTCTTGGAGCAAGCATAATGCAAAGCAGATTTAGCTTTCTGTCTGCATGAATGTCTGCCTAAACATCCCCTTAGCTGCCAGTCTGGAAAACGTTGCTGTTGGCGAGGTGGCAATGCAGGGAGCTCATCCTTAGCCAAAGCAGTGTGCAGGTGAAACAGGGCTGCTGGAGTCACCTTGTGCAGAGTTGCTGACTGCTCTGGAAATGAGTTATTGGTTAGGAAACGGGCTCTGCTTGGAGCTGTGGAGCAAGTCTGTGCCGATTTCCAAACAAGATCTGAGCAAGCAGATGAGCACCTGAGCTTAGATGGTGAGCAGCTCCTTGGTCTTGCCCAACTTCCAGCCATGCTGCAAGCTTGCTCTGGTCATGTCATGCCTTGCAGCTCACAGCTCTGTCCCTGTGGACACCATGGCTCTGCCAGTAGGTGGGTCTGGCCTCAAAGAGGGCTGTGTGCTCCTTGCAGCTGAGCATCCCTGTGTGGGAGGTTGGTGCTGGGAGAGGAAGCTGCCGGAAACATGCGTGGTGGGAGCCACATGCTGTCACATTGCTCATCCCAAACGAGTTTGTGAAAGAGAGCTGGGTGGAAACCGTTCTTTTTTTAACCTAAGTTACAACCTTATGCTAAAAATACTCCTCTTTTCAGAAGCAGCTGCTACCTGGGAAATGAACAAACAGAGCCTTCAGTAACTCTTGTGAGGTTTTTGTGCGTGTTTTAGCAGAAAACCAAGGATTTTTACGCTTGGGTTAGTTCGTTGTTCTTGGTTTTCGTTTTTTCACTTGGAATTGTTTTCTGACAAAAACTTCTCCAGCCCGTGTGGCCTGGCCAACCAGAAGGTCTGGCTTGTTACGAACATTACTGCTTGCTGTCTGGTTTTTGGTAGCCACAGGAGCCCTCAACCCATGGGTTGCACTGGTCTTGGGCGCTGTGTAGATTTGGAGGCCGTGTCTGGGGCTGGGGGCACGCAGGATGAAGGGGAGGGGGCTGGCACTTTGCGTTTAACAAACACCCCTCGTGCCTCACAGTGTGGGCAATGGGAAGGGGCACAGCCCACCTCCACGTGTCAGTTCTGCTGCTGCTCAGCTCTGCTCTGGAGGAGCATTTGTGAGGATTTATGTGCGTCGGGCTCCTATTTCAGGAGAGAAATCTGTCAGAAGATCATAAATGTTCTGAGCGATTTATGTTCACTGGTTTGGGCGCCTTAGCCCCAGGAGTAGATAAATTGTGGCTTAATGTTTTATTTCACACTTTCAGGGAATTTAGTGCCTTTGGAAAGCTCCGGGTCGAAAGTCCCAGAGGGAAATTCTCTCTTGGTGGGATGGATAACTCATGGGAAGGGCGATCCCAGTGCTGTGGGCTGCTCCCTGGCACCACGCAGTGCAATGCAGGAAGCGCTGGAAAGCGTCTTTTTTTTGGAGATTTTTATATCTGAGTAGAGAGCATTAATCTGTTTATAGTTCAGTGGGAGTTCTGGAAATCCTGCATGTCTGAAATGACAGCAGATGGCACAATAGAGGGTTTAGCTGAGTTTTAGGTACGTAGACAAGTTAAATTAATTAACAGTAATCTCTTTAAAATGTATGGCAGAGTAATACCAGCCTAGTCTATAGAAAGATTCTTAGGGACTTAATAAAGCTCTGAGAGTAATTAATTATACAATAACCCATGGTTAAGCAGATATTATCATCCAGTCAGTGGGCAGAATTTGTGTTTGCCATTTGACAAAGAGGACCATTAGTGTTTGCTTTGCTGGTGCCCACAAGGGGTGCCCACAGTCCCCCAAATGCCCACATGGACATGGGATGTCATCAGCACTGAGGGAGAACTATTCCAGTGTAAAGCACGTGGGGTCAGGGCAGGTACATCGCTGGGGAAAATGGAGAATGTGGCTAAGAACAGATAGTTAGCTTATTGCCTTATAAGCACCTATCTAAGCTGTTCAATTAATGAAACACAATTTAAGGTAAAAAGGATTGGTACCAACCAAACCACTGAAATATAAGCTCTTCTAATTATGCAATAAGATAACGTCTACCAGATTAAAATTTTAATTAGCTTAATTTAGGAACAGAAAAAAAGCATTAGTCTTATAGCTCCGAAACACATAAATGACATCAAGAGGAAGGGGAAAGAACATGAAAATGGGTTGGGCTTTGAGCACGTCCTCATGCCTGGTGTGTGCCATGAGAGCTCGGAAGATCCCACTGGGTTTGGGTGGTCGGATTGGCTGGAAGTGAGGGGTTCTTGGTATGGGTTCCTGGGCAGTGCAGTGTCCTTGGCCTTCTGCAGCACTCCTTTTAACACCAGCTGCCTGCAGTCCCTCCAGCTCTGCTTTCAGAAGGGAGAAACAGGCTGGTTATAATAGGCACTTTTGTTCCGTTGGGTTTTGTTTTGTTTTGTTTTTCTCTTTCCTTTGCTCTATTCATAGATTTAAAGGCCAAAACAGACCATTAAGTCCAACTAATCCTACATCCTGCTTGACAAAGGCCATCCCGCCCATCCCCTAATTCCTCAATACCAGGGCTGACCATGACCGTGTGATTATATACAGTCAGGAAAATGCACTATGAGAGCCTCTGTGTGCCCGGGCACGGAGCAGGACCCTGCTGCAAACACCCAGCCTTGATTTAAAGACTTTAAGTGACGGATGATTTATCCCATCTCTCCCGAAACCATTCCAATGCTTAATTACATTTACAGTAAAATAAGTCATGGGGGCTGATAGCATGGGGAGCCGTAACATGCAAAGCGCACGGTGTGTAGTTGTGTTTGGCTATGAGGTAAGGAATCCAACAAATCTCTTTTATGCCTTTTCAGGGAAGAAACAAAGACATTCGAACCATTTGCACAACACAGAAGCTCTCCAGCATGAGTCCTTAAAGGGCTGGAGGCTTGCTGGGGAAGCTTTGAGGAGGAGAGTCATAAAGAACAGAAGGTTTTACGACGCAAGGTTGAATGGGAAACTTTTATTGGAGGGGCTTGGCCAGCTCCCGTCCCATGGGGGAAAGGCGGAGGAATCTGAATGTACTGTTTTCTCTTCTGGAAGGTCAAAGCTGTTGAACACAATGGCAAAGCAGCATAGGAGAAACACCCTTTGTCCTCTGTCATCGCTGTCAAAAACAGAGGAGGGGAAGAAGTCCCGCACACCACATTTCAGCAAAGCCCTGAAGGTAAAAATGATCTGTTGGCTTGAAATTTATCTTAATGAGCGAAATCCAGCCAATGGAACAGGGTGCAGATGAAAGTGACAGATGGAATCATTTAAAGTTTGTTTCTCTGCATGAAGGAAAATAATATTTCTTATAAGTTTGTGTTTTTTCTCTTTTGGTAGACAGTGTTCTGCACAGAGTCCCAGCCTCCAATTGGCAGTCCCAGCTCTTTGGCAGATGATTTTATCCAGGGTCAGACCCACAGCTCTTGAAAACTCACAACCTGAGGGAGTTCTGGAACTCCTCACCTCATGGGTACACCACAGCGCTGATCCAAGAGCCAGGGGCAGCATTCCTTGGCCAAGAGGTTTGTGCTGGATGGGAGCTGAGACCCTGAGTCTGAGGCTGCCCAGGATCAGTGTGCTCAGAATACCAACGGGCATCAATCAGGCAGTCTGGGAGAGCATACAGAAACGTATCAATTTGTTCCCGAGTATTTTCAGGCACAAACAACTGCAAGAATTTACCACGGCTATATAAAAATATAGTCTGGGACCCAGGCAGGTCTGTAAAAGTTGTGTGAAGCTGGAGGACGCATTTCCTTGTGGGAGATGTGCTGAATTTTGATGCTGAGAGGTGCTGTCATATACCCCTTGTAACAGTACCATGCTATTGCTTATCCTTAATAGAGGAAGATAGGCAGAAGGAATAGAATCAGTGCATCAGTGCTGTGCAATAAAATAATAGCTGTTTTACCATTTCCTTGCACAGGTAATTTTGGTTACTGTAATCTAGTGCAAACAGAGCACAGTGTGTGCACAGCATCAGCAGACCGCACCACCCGTGGCCGAGCAGGAACAAAAGCATTCCCGTTCTCCTTTGCCCAATTATTTCCCGATTTGATCAATCAGCAGTTAACAAAGGTCCGAGCCAAAATAAAAGAGGTTTTCTGTGAGCTCCTAGAATTTAAAAGCTGCCTTGGGTTGGATTTTACAAAGCACAAGGCAAGTGCTCGACCATGCAGCCTCTCTGCATGAGCATCGCCAGCAGCTTCCAAACCCTGCTCTCCTGTAAGGCAGACCTGCATGGGATGTGTGAGCACCCCGCCATGCTGCTTGGTCAGCTGAGAGGAGAAGAAAAGCACCGTGAGGGATTTCTGCAGCTGGATTCCAGCAGCGGATGAAAATAGCTGCTCCTATTTTAATCTGGCGAGGTGGCAGCACCGCACATGCGGGACTGGCAGTCGGTGCTCTGCCACAAAGCCGGGATTCAAAGAGCAGTTGTGCCTCCGGGAATGCAAATGCAGAGCAGGGCAAAACGTGGCCCCAGGCCATCTGGCCCCAGTGGCTCCAATTTGGAATCAGGAGGCAGGGATTCGTGCTTCCTGTTTTCTTCCTTTTAGCTATTGCAAAGTGTGCTAACGCTGAACACGAGGCATTCTCAGGAAGCAACGAAGCTGCTGTGCTCCATGCCCTTTATTTGCACGCGGCCCAGCTGGGGTTTGTCTGCTGAGTTGTATGTTGATTTTTGCCTAAATCCAGAAGTTTCACTGCAATATAACGTGCATATTCCATTTCCTTGTGGATTTGCGATGGCAGAGGGGGAAGATAGAGAGAAAGGTGACCTTTTTCTTTCTTCCTTTTCATTTGCTTTTGTTGCGAGAAGCCTCTCGCGCATCAGGAAAGTGGAAGTCTTGCTTTGTCCCTCGTGCTTTTTCATTTGGAGGGGAAGGTTTGCTGGATGCGCTTTTACGGGACTACATTTGAAAGAAAGGACCGAAAATTTATCACCACATCTACGTCAAGGGTGAATTATTCATCCGCCGTCTCTGGTAAATCTGCTGTTGCAGAATCTCACTGTGAAACAAGAGCGGCTCTTTGTTTCGCTGGGCTATGAGATCGCTCCCCGCAGATCCATCAGCTGCTGCTCGGAGGCTCCGCGTAGGAAGCCGGCCTCGAAGCTTCCTTTCCTTATTTGATTATGCTCGGGGTTCTTTTGACTCCACGTTCATTTATTCTTCAATTCGTTGTGCAAATGAGGTAACCGCAGGAACCCATCCGTGGAAATTTAAGACCTCTTCCTGAGATTTTGTTGTTCCTCCATGTGATCCCCTCTCACACAGGGTTAATTCCCCAGTTCCGTGGTGCCTGGATTCAGCATCAGTTTCAAGAAGCAAATATTGCACCTGAGGTGCAATCTGTATGCAGAATGACTCCAAATTAAGTGATTATTAACTGCTCTTGGAGTGAAGTGTCCAGGCAAAAGGGCGGTACCATTTTAACTACATCCTTTTCAAAGCCACCGAAATTAATTGCTCTATCCTTCGCTATGGAGGGCAGATTTCATAGGCTGCTCAGATTTCTGAGTGCCTTTGGACCAAATCCCTCTGTATTTACTCCATACAGGACTATCTATTGTAATAACATTACCTAATATTGCGACTTTTTCCACTGTTCCTTTCAGAGCCGCACAAAATGATTTCCCTCTTGGCTTTAGAAAGATGCGACAAATATTGTGAGTGCTTTATGGTCTTCCCTAAGGCATGAAACTGCTTCTGAAGCCCACTTTGCATTACCTGAGTTAGGCTTTTAGCTACCTTAACGGGAAGAACGCTGCAGGTTTTGTTCTGAAGGAGGTCAGAGCCACCACGCTGGCATTATGCGCTAGTTGGTGTACAAGAAATGAAAAGAAGAGGTGGGGGGAATTGGGAGGATGAGTGTTTTGCCAGGCTGCAGTTGCAGACTGGCTCCAATGTGATCTCAGGACTAGGCACAAAATGTCTCTCAGGCCATATGGCCCCTGTGCTCACCCTCTTTCTAATGCCAGCTAATCTGCTGGTAAGTCCCTCCAAAGAGGGTGCTTCGTACTTTGCACACCTCATCGTAATCTCTTTCAGGGCCTGGTTGCTCTTTGGCTCCAATGCCAGATGGGATTAATATACCCATCACCGTAATTATTCAAACAAGCAAACAGTGGCAGCAGTACGGCCGTCCCAACTTCTCACTTTTCCCACTGATTCAGTGGCATACTTGAAAGAGTCCTTTCATCCCCATGGATCCTGTTCCCTGGAGTTGTCCCAGGCTGTCCTCATCAAAAGGGAACTTGATGTTTCAGCAGTTTCTCAGCCAATTTCATGCTGGGATAAGAATCAGTGGTGATGAGATAGAGTGAATGAATGATACTGACTGTTGCCCAGAAGCTTGGTTTACGTCCAGCCCCTCCCAGGGTCCTCTAAAACCTTTCACAGATCTATGTGTGAAATGGAAATTCTGCTGAGAGCTCATAAGTGGAAAGCTAGCCTGCCTTTTGGCCAGCTCCCATGGATGATGGAAATCCAAGGTTCAGTGCAACGAGCAGCCTGGATGGATGGCATCTGAGGCCATGTGTACAGAGGGGGCCACTTCTGAAAGCCTCCTGCACCCAGCAGTTACTATGCACGTACCTCCTGCTGGGCCCATCGCCCCGCACGTGACTTCTGCAAAGCTTATTTAATAGTCAGCAGCAGAATGAAACCATCAAGGATTATCTTCCTTGGTAGGGAAGGTAGGTCCTTTCCATTTCTAGGTCATTAGCTCCAGCCTTCAAGGGACGCCCAGTTCTCCATGCACCACAGAGCTTTGAGCAATGTCTGTATTTGTGAAGATCTGCAGGGAGGGGTAACTGCTAGACGAGTTTGATAGCTGGAAGGAAGAGGAGCTTTTGGACACTCCAGGCTCTCCTCGAGGCATTGCGTGATCCAGAGTGAGACGTTACGCTCTCGTCAAGTGTGCTTGGTGTTGGGAATGAGCAGTGGTGATGCCATAGTGACAAGAAGCGAGGCTTTGAGGGCTTTGATGCCCATGTTACAAAGAATATGCAAACTTGTATTATTCCTTTGATTAGCTGCTCTCTGATATGTCAAGTCCATGAATAATCAAGCTTCATTTTCTAATTAGTTTTACTCATCACCCTGCTGCTCCATGCCTTTGCTCATTTGCATACCCTTTTTCCAGATAAGGGCCTTATGCTGTGAGGCACCAGGGAAGTTCCTGTCCCACGATCCCATTTCCCCAGCCCTTTGCTGGATGTTTCCTTGCTCCCAGCCCTGCTCCTCTTCCCATGCAGTGCCCTGGCTGCAGGACGTCTTTCTGCTCTGTGGTTTTCTTAAACCTCATTTCCTCCAGCAACGAGGTGGTGCGTTCGCGTTGCCCAGCTGACCTGGCTGACATGTTTTGACTCCAGTATCCAATTTCAGCCAGAGCTGGCAGAGAAGAAAAGCTATCGAAGCACTTGGTTTGTACAAAGCCTGTGGGAGCAGGAGGGGTCCTGCTGGGCAGCGGAGGGCAAGGCTGGAGCATGAGCTCCATTGCTTTGGGGGTGTGCTGGGGATTTGTGTGGTTTTGAATGCCCTCACCACAAATGCGTTTAACCATTGGCCGTCTCCAGCCAAGAGAAATCATTCCATAAACGCAAGCTGCAGAAGCTAGGCTGGTGACAGTTATGATGATTGTTTTAAGAAATGTGCTATTTTTTAACACGGGATGCTCCCCTGTTATGGAATAACTATTCCATTTGTCTTCTCCACCTTCCTGCACAGATACTCAATAAGAATCATCATCTTACTAGGGGATTTAGCAAAGCGAAGGGCTTGCTTATGATTCATTTAACCAGGTTCTTCTAATTGTTCTACTGTGCAAAAATGGGTTCTCCTTTGATTTCAGAATAACCCCACGTTGGCCGCTGTGGTTCCCAGCAGTTGGCGTGTCCCTGCCCATGGGGCTCACAGCTCCTGCTGACATGAAACCACGATCCTCCCTATGAGGTGGAGATGTTAATGCCCGGCAAAGCTCTGTTTGCACGCTGACAGCCTGCTTACCTTGGAGCTGCCGTGTCTTTTCAAAGCAGTCACCGTTTGTCAGCCAAACGCAGTGGTGAAATTCAGAGGCTGTGAAGGGTCTTTATGAAAGAGACAGGGGTGTGATAATCTGTTACCGCACAAAGAGCTAACAAGAGTTTCCTAAAGCTGCAAAGATCAATTTTGTGCTCGAGGCACGAGGCTTTGCATTGATCCATCTCTGGGCAAATACCTGGTGCCTTTACACACAAACCGCTGCCTTTCAGAAAGGCCTGCAGGTGAACGGGGTCAGCCCAAGAGGAGTTCCTGCACCAGCTCAGCTTGATCCTGCTTTCATGTCCGTTTTGTCACTTTAGCTCCTTTCGTTCCAGCAGCTCCTTGCCTCGTGCCCGCTGACCATGAGCCCTGCTCCCATAGGGAGCCAGCAGACCTTCACTTCATTCGAGGCAACCTTCATTTTGCTAGTGGCCCCGGATGAAAGCCGGGAGCACCGCTTGCATACAGCGGGTGAGAAGGCAGCAGGCTGGAGACCATCACTCATGGCTGAAAGGATGATCATTGTTTGTTTAGCTCATTCCAGAATAATGGCTCTGCTGGGAACACCAACCCAGTACGCATCAGATCTGTTATAGTATATATTAATTTAGCGTAGACATTAGCCCATCGTTATTCCCTCCTTTTAATTCTCATGTATTAGCATTCGGGATCAGTTTTAACCCAGCACACGTCTTTGTTATTTCACAGTGTAAAATAAATAAAGCTGGAGGCAAATACATTTTTTTTTTTAATACAAACGATTGTGAGAAAGTGACGGATATAAAGCACAGAAACGTCTTTATAATTTTAAAGCTTGAATTTCAGAACACAGCGCTTTCATTAAACGCTGCAATCCATTCATTTTGGAGAGACAGATATAAACAGAAGCAAATTAACTCAGTAGTTCTCATGCCTGGAATCTTTGTGATGAAATTGCCTATTATTGTGAGTGTAAATGTTTTCCAAATAGTTGAGGCATCAGGAATAAAAGCAGGAAGGGCAGCAGAGGCTGCTCAGGGATGGAAACCGTGAGGGCATCCCCTCCAAACAGCCCACGTCTTTGGTAAAAGGACTTCAGGTGGGCGGCTGGAGCCCCATGGGAGGAGCAGAATGGAGGCTGGTTGGGTTTTGGTTTTTGTTTTGGGTTCTTTTTATGATGAATAAAGGTCTGCGAGGGAGGGTGTGAATTATTTTCTGTGCTGGCCGCTGTGAGCGCTGGCAAATCCAGCTCTTAGCCGATCGGGCGAGCAGAGGAAAGGAGGCAGCACGTGTGCCAGGGTGAGCGCCGCGCATATGCCAGGAGCCGAGGGCTGAGCATCGTTGGCACGGCATGAATACGCGAAGCGCTGCATCAGTGCTGAGCCCACAGAGTCCTCGTGGTGGCTGCATTCCGAGCGCCCATACGGCGCAGAGGGGTTTCAAAACATGCCGACAGAGGCAGCGTGTGTTTGCCGCCTGAACACAAGGAACCCACTCGGGGTGTGGAGCACCACGATGAGCCCGGCACCCAAATCTGGGGGTCGCGTAGGGAAAAAAGCGCAGCTGGAGCGGGGCTGAGCAGGGCACGGGGCGGGCTGCGGGACGGCCGTGACTCCCTGCAGCGGAAAGGCGACCCGTAGGCGCGGGCCCGTATGTGCGGGCGGCCGCCCGGGACCATTCGCTCCGGTACCGTAACAGCCCCAGCGCTGCGCGGCGGCGCCCACGTGGAGCAGCGCGGCAGCCCCGCTTCGGCGGCGCCGGGCCCGCGGCGGGGCGGGGCGGAGCGCGGGGCGGGGCCGTGCCGAGCCGGGGCCGGGGGGGGGGGAGGGGGGCGGGCGGCGGCGCGGGGGCTGCCGGGAAGGGCCGGCGGCGGCGGAGGGGCGATGGCGGCGGAGCGCGGCCGGGGCGGCCCCCGGCGGCGGTGGCGGCGGCTGTGAGCGGCGAGGGCGGTCGGCGGCGATGCGCGGCGCTCCCGGCGACGATGGAGGACCGGTCGCACAAGGTGCTGCTGGCGCTGGTGATGCTCTTCCTCTTCGCGGTGATCGTGCTGCAGTACGTCTGCCCCGGCACCGAGTGCCAGCTGCTGCGGCTCCGCGCCCTCAGCCCCGCCGCAGCCGCCGACCCGTACCGGGCGGAGGACGAGACGCCGGCCCGCTTCGTGCCTCGTTTCAATTTCTCCGCCGGCGATCTGCTGCGGAGGGTGGACTTCAACATCAAAGGGGACGACCTGATCGTCTTCCTGCACATCCAGAAGACGGGCGGCACCACCTTCGGCCGCCACCTGGTCCGCAACATTCAGCTGGAGCAGCCCTGCGAGTGCCGCGCCGGGCAGAAGAAGTGCACCTGCCACCGGCCCGGCAAGCGGGAGACGTGGCTCTTCTCGCGCTTCTCCACCGGCTGGAGCTGCGGGCTGCACGCCGACTGGACCGAGCTGACCAACTGCGTGCCCTCGGTGGTGGACAGCAAGAAGGAGGTGCGGCTCCGGCCCTCCAGGTGAGAGCTGCGGCGGTTGGGAGCGGGCTCGGGGCGAACAAAGCCGTCCCCCGCGCCGTGCGCCGAGCGTTTAAATGATAATAACCCGCAGGCTGCCGCAATTAGAAGGAGCTTAGCGAGCTGCTGCCGGCGAGTGTGGGTCGGGCCCGGCTTGCCGTGGGGCTCCTCGGGCTGCCCCGGCGCTCCGGCGCATCCTTTGGCCGTGCTGCAGCCCCGTGTGCCCCGGGGGTAAGCGCCGCTGGGAAGGGCTGAAGTTTAGGTGGTGCGAATGTTGGCGGAGCGGAGGTTGTTCTGCGTCTGAGCGTTAGCTGTAAATATTTGTGCTGCCCTCCAGCCCTAACCCTGGTTATTTTAGGTCGGCGTTCTGGATTCTAGCAGCGCTGCTCTCTTTACCCCTGCGCTTCCCGTAGAAGTTGCCGACCGGCCCGGAGTGCGGCTGGCTGCCCCTGCGTTCCCAAAGCTTGTTCCACAGCACTGCCACGGTCGCACAACATGCAGCCCGTGCGGCACTGCGGTTGGGGTTTGGGTGTCCCTTCCCGTTGCTTCGCTGGGAAACGAGGAGCTAAGGGTGTCGGTCCTATTGTGCTGGGAGATTAATGGCAGGTCCCCTCGCAGTGAGGGTGCTGTTATACATCATGCTGTCTGAAGTCAAGTCTGAGCACAGGTTTGCTTGAAATAGAGAGCGATTTCTTTCTAGAATTCCTTTTATATAGTGTGACACCACACTGCCATCTAGTAGAAAAATGGTTAGCGTCGTTATCTTTCCGTAGCCGAGATGAAGCTCTTCGTGAGACTCAGCTATTGTGATTCTTGCTCTTTTGTTTTCCTCCTTGCTTTAAAATTCGGTTGTTTTGTTTTTGTGGCACTCCATTTGCAAGCTCCAGGAGCGAATTATGCGCCCTCTGGGCATATTATCTCCCCAGTTTCCCAGGCTATGTACTTTATTTTACCTGTCCTATGAGCGTGTTGTTTATCAGCAGAGATGGAAATGTGTAACTGCTGTCTCTTTTGCACAACACCTTCAAGTGAGCATTCCTTCCCCACCCCAGAGCTGGCTCTGCCCTGCAGAGCTGTGGGGCGCCGATTCCGTTCCCCCCCCCCCCATAGGCATCGGGGTCCCTTTGGTGCTCAGGGTCGGTCAGAAAGGTGGGACAGCCCTTGTCCTGGGCTGCGTGAGGCAGAAGGGAACGCTGGGCTTGGAGAGCTGAGTTTTTTTTTTTGTCAGTGGCTTTTGGCTTTGATTGATTTTTCTTTCATTTTGGTTTTTTGTTTTTTTTCCATTTCTGCATTACCAAACGTGCTTTCCTGAGTCAAAGCAGAAGTGCTACGTGTACCTTCCCAGCAACTCAGGGCGATGGTTCCTTGTCCAGCAAAGCCATGTGTACCATTACAGCTGGCTTTGTGAGGCCTCCTGACTTGAGACGGAAACCCAGAGGGGGGAAGAAGATAAAGCTGTGATGATTTTGTGTTAGGTAGAGGTCTGCTCCCTAAAAGCCTTTGGAATTATGTTACATTTTTAATAGCCTAATTACACAGCTTGCTTAGTAGCTACAGTTATTCTCCCAAATAATGTCTTGACAAGTAATTATTTGGACTGCAACTTCTAAATGCTTAAAAATACAGAGGGAGACGTTCTTAGATGAACAGTAGTCCCTTCAGGTCTTTCTGCACATTGTAATGTCCCGTGCTTAATTTTATTTTGCATTCTCGATTTAGCAACGTTCAGCTGACAACCAGTTAATTAGCACCTATTTGGAGTGCCAGTAATGGACACTCATCCAGGCGAGTTCTGGACAGATAATAGCTCCTTTCAGAGCCGTGTAGGTGTGGGATGGGGTGGTTGAGCGGAGGAGCCGTGCTGGCTGCGGCTCTGAGCGGGGCCAGCCTGGCTGTCCCTGTGCTGTGTTCTTTGGAGGAGCAGCTTGGAGGGGGATGGAAGGGTGCAAGGCCAGAGGGTTCATCAGGGCAGGGAGCAGGATTCAGTCAGGAGCTGGGGAGCACAGCATCCTCGAGGGAAGCTTGGTTGTGGGGGGAATTCCTGCTTATAATGAGAGTGATTTATAAAGTGGACCTGCCGTAAGGGTGTTTTGAATGGCTTGGCAGCTGCATTTGGTGCTGTAGTTATTGTATTCTGGCTGCCTAGCCTCGTCTGGGAATAGCCAAATGAGAAATAGTTGTTCCGGCAAACTTTCTGGTTTGCATCTGTATGTCATCAGTTTGCACAGAGGTTTGTGCTGAGGAGCATGGAGTGCGTGCTTGAGGCTGGTTAGGTTGGCAATTAGCTGGACCATTCCTCACAAGCCTCTGCTTTTAAATAAAAGTTGAGCCATTGTTTAGGAAGTCCAGAAGATCCCATCCTGGATCTCTAAGGTTCAACATCACCATGATGTGATCTGATGGGATCAGCCTTGGGGCTTTGCCTGTGGAGAATCTAGTTGCCTGCATCATTCCTTCTTCAGCCACTGCTCTTAATCCCATCAGTAATCTGCCTGTGTTTTCTTTGGGAATCACAGAGTTGAATTTCCTGCACTAGAGCTGTAGAAATAAATACTCAGGATGGCTCTTAGTGATAGATGTTTTTTGTTTTTTTGTTTTTTTTTTTTTACTTTGAATTTATCACAGCAGTACTGTCCTGCCTCTGAGCATGTCAGTTACCAAAACTTGCTTTGCTTTGTAGTGGCAGCCTGTGCTCCTTAACATGAATTAAGTGTATAAATAGAGCTGCTGCCTCGTCCTGCTGACTGACTGCCTGTCCCTGCAGCTGGCTTTGCCTTCAGTTGGCCTTAGCAAATGAGCACAGAAGGGAGCAGCAGCGTTGCAGCATCCTGAAAGCTCAGGAAAGTGAGGGGGAAGGCACAGGCAGAGCTGGTGCTTTGGGAGCTCTGGATTTGCTGCTTGGGGACTGGTAGAGTGGGCTGATGGCAGCGGTGGAAAGGAAGGGGTTGTCTCAACCACTTGGCATCGATGGTGAGAAAGGAGAAATGTGCCTTTTCCTAGTCATGAGTGACTGACTTGGGTCACTTGATTGATTGTGGAAGCCTCAAAGCTTTTGGCACGCTGAACTGAAGCAGCATTCAAAGTAACTGTGCATGAGAGCATCCCACGGCTGAGATTCCACTTGGCTCTGGCTAATTATTATGGGAAGTATCTACTGAACTTGTCTATAGCAATAAATCCAGCGGCACCGCTGCAAGAAACAAAAGGGCCCGGGGTTAGGCTGGAAAATGTAACGAGACATGGGAGCAAATACAGATACCTGTGTTTTTAAGTGGTGTCATGGCTTTGTACGCTCACTGGGCGAGTCGTGGCAGTGGGTAGGGGTCAGGCTGTACTTGGTGTCCCTTCTGGCTGGTACTGAAAGGAGGAGATGTCCTTAACGAGCTCTCAGAAGTCTGGAGCCAGGAAGTCTGGAGGCAGTGTTAGGCAGCTCATACAAGCCTGCTGGGCCAGCAGCAGGGCTGGAAGTTGCTGGCTTTGGGAGAGTCTGATGCTGGCACCACGTCCTTGTGTTCTGTGGCAAAAAAAAACCAAACAAACCCTGGCACTGCATGGGTGCCCTTGCCTTGTAACTTGGAAGAGTTTAATTAACATCTAGGGATGTCTTAGGAAAATCTAAATAAAAGATGCATTCAAACATTTTCCAGCATGCTGGAAGCATTTACGGTTTTGGCTCCTTTGGTTGAGCAGATTAATTGCCTTGCTCTTGGACAATATGGTGGGAGTTACATTTGCAAATCTTTGTTTGGAGCCTGCATGTGGGGCTCGTTGGGGAAGAAGGCAGCTCACTGCAGGCAGTGTGGCCATCAGCTGTGGCTCTCAGCTGCTCCTGGGGTGTGCCCCGTGTTTGGCTTTTCACAGCTTCTGCTTGAAAGGGGAGAATCCGTGTAGCAGAAGTTGCTGTGGGGGCTTTGCATTGGTGCAGCATTTCCCCTGTCTGCAAAGGCTTTAGGTGAGTCCCAAGGTGCTCTGATGCACAGGGCTGATAATGATGAGATTCTGTCCAGCTTTGGCAGGAGATGGACAATTAAAAACCTCTGGATGCTGATGGAGCAGAAACCCTTCCTGCAGAGGTGCTTTCTGTCTGGGGAGCAGTCATACCCTGTGCTACATGTGGGCTGGCTTCTTGTTGCTGCTCGTGCTGCGAGGCTGGTAGTGCATCTGGATACTGCCTGAGTTAGGCAGGGTTATTGCTTAACTGAAATGTTGGTGACCAAAAGGCTGGAAGTGAACAAAAGGAGAAGGGCAGGGAGCAGCCTGCCATGGCCACGGGGTTCCCATTCTGTCACGGGGCTGAGCTGGGCCTGGTGTGGTGTGATGGGGCAGCGGTGCGGCCTGCAGGCCGGGGGCCCTGAGGGGGCGGCGGGGCGCTGCCATGCTGCAGGTTGCTTGGCATCATCCCCTTACAAGGCCTGACCTTGGAGGCCTTGGCCGTGAACTTAAATTCGCTCCCTAAAGGTGATAATGCCGGTTTGCAGATGGCGTTGGACTTCTTAAAGGGATTAACAAAAAATCATTTTCCCTATTAGGCCTTTTCAGTTCTGCTGTAAATGTTTAATAAAGCGCAAAGTGACTTCTGGTGATCTAAAGGTGGTGATTTAGTGCACGTTTCCTACCCCCTTTCATTTTAAATCCGGAAATCTTGTCTGTGGGGGTGAGGGCTGAATATACTTCTGCAATAAATAGCAGGCAGGGATGGCAGCAGAACAAGAGGAGAGGCAGTGAGGGTTCCCTGCGCTGCTTGTTCCATTTGTTATCCAGGTCAGCCCTCCCTGAAGAGCGGAGCGGGGATGGCAGCACCGTAACACAGTGCCGTTGTACTGAGACACACCATTACTTTGTACTGAAAAGGTGCCTTTCTGCAAATATGTGTTTTGTTGTTTTTTTTTTTTCCCTGGGAATGTATAAATATTAAAAGGAAACCGTAAATATGTGCTTCAACTGTATTAAAATAGACTCCGATTGTGCCATGTGATTCCTCTTCATAACTTGTTAACCTTTGCTAAAGGTTATCGGAGGCACTTTGAAGTCGAGTATCACCGATAGGTTATTTATTCTTATTAAAAGACAGATTTTTAAGTTTTACATTGGTTTGGAGGTGTATCAACTGAGATTAATTTGCCCCTCGTTTATTTAATCTGAATTGTCAGGAATCATGTTCTCTACTGATGTAAATGTCAGCAAAAAGGACTTATTAGTAGATTTGATTGCTTTTTAAATTTAACTAGCAGAGATGCACTGGCATGCCTAGGAGAATTGGTCTGTTTCTTGTGAACAGTTCAGTGCCTAATGAATCACTTCAATGTACTTTTCTGAAGGAAAGCGGAGCAATTTAAATGTGCAATGCATTGATTTACCTCAAATGGATTAGGCCTCTGTGTGCAATCCTTTGCATTAATTTACTTTCTCCATGACCATAATAATAAAGGCAGTGTTTCTGTGCGGTATCAGCTCAAATTAACTCGCATAAATTGCTAGAAAGCAAAATAATAATATGTGGCTGACCACTGAACGTGGGACTGGACCTTTCTGCAAGCACTGAATGTAAGGATGAGATAAGTCTTTCTAAGGCACTGACCTCATTGTGGGAAAGAAGGGTAGATGTAACCTGTGCAATTTTAATAGGTTTTTTTATTTGTGTGTGTGTGTGTGTGTGTGTGGCTAGATCTGTTTTATAAAATAACTGCCGTAATGATAGAAAATCAGTGACTGTAGTAATAAGTTTTCTGTCCCCCTCCCTGTTGTAACATCCAGTCTGTGCAGCTGCAGCCTTGGGCTCTGCTCCCTGAGCAGCGGGGGCTGAGGATGCACAACTCTGGGCAGGGCCTTATTTAACCACTTAGCTGCAGGCATGGCTCTCTGCTTTGTCTCATGCTCTGGGCTCAAAGGGGCTGAGCAGCCCCCCCCGACTCTCAGCCTTTTTTGGAATTACCTGTGCATGCTTCTTACATACTGGAAGGGATTGATTTCCTCCCACTTCTCCAGCCGCTGTTCCTCGTTGCTGGACTGCTGCCTGGTTCCCTTCCTTGCTCTCTCTCTCTGCAGCTGGAAGCCTGCCTGGGCACAGCTGGCGAGGACGGAGGTGTGGGATAGGGTTTATGGACGAGAGGGGTTTGGTATGGGAGCATGCTCCTGCCTTCCTCCTCCAGCAAGCCAGCATGGTTTACTGCTCATGATTGATTTGCTGATGCTGGCAATTGTACAGCGTGTTCCTGGATTAATAGGGTAGCGCCGAGTTATTCAGGCATTATTGAAATGAATCACATTTGAGATGAGTAATAAGTAGCAGGCTTTCGTATTTATGAATAATTAACACAGTAAAGTTTTTCTTAAACAGACATGAAAAAATGATTTAATTTGTACTGTGAACGCTCTGTAAAATTAATGAAAGATAATTGCATTTTCTAATGTGAGACTAAGAAGCCAAAGCTATATATATCTATCTATTTGCATGTAAGTTCATATTGCTGATGTAAGTAGTAAATGTATAATTCCTTCAGCGCGTTTGCACTGGGTGTGACCTGTTTTTAACATCCAGTGGTTGGGTGGGTTTTGGTGGTTGGTTGTTGTTGTTTGGGTTGAAATAAGAAGCTGGTGAGCACTTAACACACTTGTTCTTTGCATACACTTGGGTATCTCTGGCTGCACAGTGTCTATACTTAGAGAGCAAGGTAAAGTTTTTGAATGAGTGACAATTAGTGTTAGCTTTTTCCTTCTTCCTTGACCCCAGTTTTTCCATCCTCCATTCATGCTTTTAAAGGCAGAATCCATTTGAGGTATTGCTTGTTTGCAGCTTTGAGTGAAATCTCTGTTTATTTAGCCTTGAAAAAAAATCATTAGTGCTCAGAGGACCTCCGAGTCATAAGATCCATTAGTGATGAGACTCAAATCATGTTACTTCTTGGTTCTCGGCAGCTTATGCAACTCTGGAGAAGCCAAACTTTTGATGTGAGAGCACTAAATATATGCAGCTATGAGAGAGAGGATCTTGTAGCATTAAACGATTTTGTGCATTTACATAAAAGCATGAAGATGACGATGCCTTTCATGAGATCCTTGTAGCAAATGCTCCTAATTTTCCATAATCAAAAGGACTGTGAAGTTTTGATGCTCTTAGAGGTCCGAGTAGCTGGGACATCAATTCTTCCTTTATTCCATTTTGCATTGGGTAAATTAAAACATTGCAAGGCTCCCAGCAGCAGGAATCTGCCCTTTGAAAGTGCAGTTTGAACTGTAGGCTCCTTCAGCAAACAGCCAAATCAAATGGGTAAAGCACTCTCTGGGAATGGCTGTATTCTTCCTTGTATGGCAGCCGTTTTAACCCTCTGCTAAGAAAAGCAAAGTTTCACCTGTCAAAAGTTTCTCTAGTTGCTTTTTCAGGTTAACCGAGGAGAGAGCATCCTTAAGCAGGTCTAGAGGTGAGGTTAATCTCATTTATGTGATGCTCAAAACTCTGCAGCTGAAGAAACTGAGACTTGGGTGGAAGCGCTTAATGTGTTGCCTTCTGTTTGCTATCCATTCGCCTGTGGGAACGCTATTCCCGGGAGCAATCCTAAGCTCTTCTGGGGCTGTATGTGTATGGGAAGATGCTGCTGGGTCCTGCCCCAGTGCTTGCTGCCCACTGAGGACTGCAGTGGAGTGGCCGTGGGTGGAGGAAGCTGTCTGTCTGTCTGTCTCTCAGGCAGCCTTCGATCTCCAGCCCATGCCACTGCCTGTGGAGAGGGAGGGAGGAAGGGGCTGCATGGCTTCTGTGTTTTGCAGAGCTTTTCTTTTTCTCTGTGGGGGTGTTGGATCTCATCAGTGCAGTGGGAGCACGGAGAAGTAAGACAAAAGAGCTCAAGGAAATGTCAGACACAACAGGATGTGTCTTCCTGATGACTGCTGAGTGACTTGCAAAAATATAAGTGGCATAAATTAGCCTTTAACTCTTTCAGTTCTACTATGCTGCCAGTTGGTCACTGGTAAAGACACGAAGCATCTGTGTTGGCCTGCTTCCCCCCCGTTACGTTTTCTGTTTTCCTGCCCTGTGGGAAGCTGTTGTGTTGGTTCCCTTCCCATGAAGGGAAGAGGGAAGCTTGCTGACCGCACGGCTGCTGCACGTGGTCGCGCTGCTCGCTGCGTTCACACCACAGCTCTTACATCTGCTGTTGGTTTCCCCCCACTTCCACACGTGATGCGGTCTCAGGCTTCGCTATTTGGGAAGAACAGCCTGGGGGAGTCAGAAGCTCATGGAGCTGTCCTGAAGTATAGCCTAAGCATGTCCTAACGATGTGTCTGTGGGGCTGGCTCATGGAAAAGAGAGGTGAGGAGAACTAGGGTCTGCTCTCTCTCCTGCTAAATAAGAGAGTTTGGGTATGTAATGCCAGATATCCTGGCCAAAGCCATCAGAACTGCAGAGTTGCTTTTCTGCTTCATGCCTGTGCACTGTCTGCTCCCAATGGGCTGCTGCAGCCTCTCAGGGCAGATCATCCCATATCCTCGTCTCTTGAATAGTGTTCATTTCCAAACGTACCCTATAGAACCACTCAAACCGCTCCTCCTGGAATGGGTGAGGCAGAGCCCAGGTGAGTCCATCTTCTTGAGTATAACTGATGCCTTCTGCAGACTGGTTATAAATGCCTTTTTTCTTAACCCCATTTGCAGGGGAGGGGGAAGGCACAAATGAAACCAGAGGAGCTGCACCTGCAGCTGCTCCTCTTGAGAAGCTGCTGGCTTGCTTTTCTTTCTGCTAGTTGAATTTTGGATGTCAGCAGCACTCTGGACTGGAATAGGATCATTCCAGGAATGTTATGGATAGGGTTAGATTTATAGGGTGGAGCTGAGATATAGCGGTAATACCTGCTGGATTTTGGAGGCTGCAAAACCTGCTGGATTTTGGAGCTTGCTGGCAACGGTGTAGAACAGGGCTGTGGCTGGGGATGAATTTTAACCGAGGAATAGTTTGGCAAGCTGTCTTAGCACCCAGTATTTTGCAGGACATCCAACGTGCTACCCACATGCAAGAAGAAACTGCAGTTTTTCTGGAAACAGCCACTAGAGAATGTCTGGGAGATGCTTTTGTGCACTGCCCTGTGTTTGGATTACTGAGCCCCTTTGTTACTTTCAGGGCCAGAAGTGAGTAACTATCCTGGTCTGTGCGTTTGGCGAGGTGTGTTGGACCCCAGGTTGGTATAGTGCAAAAAGTCTGCCCTCAATCTTTTTGTTTATTTGTTTATTGGGATGTTTAACCCAAAGCACACAGCTGAGAACACTGCTGACATTTCAGGGCGGTTCCTGCTTTGCAGAGTTAAGGTTTCATGTGTTGGGGATGTATTTGCTCTGATTCTCCTTGCTGTAATCCTCCCTTTCCTATGACTTCAACTGCTCAGAGCTGCAGCTGCGTGCGTAGCAGGAGGAGCAGAGCATGTAGGGGCTGGAGGTTGCTGAGACAAGTGAAAACTGAGATTCCCTATTCCAGGGCCCAAAGACCTGGAGAGCAGCTTGGCTCAGTAAGCTGCGTCCACGCGGCAGTGTCTGTCCTGGTGGCATGTGGGCTTTGAGATGGAGACCTGCACATCCAGGAGCAGCAGCATTTCCAGGCTCCTCGTAGCAGCGAAGCCTCTGCAGCAGTAGATACCTTTGCTGGGCAGGTTTGGTTTGGAGCTTCGGGAGGGTGTGAATTTGGATGTCTTTCCCACCAGCTTGTAGGAGATTGGGGCCAAAAGGCAAGCTCCATCTCACCCAAATCCAGCCCTTGTGCCAGCCAGTCTTTGCTATAAAATCGGTCAGTGTACCCTGCAGCACAGAGGTAGAACGACACAGAAAGGACTTGAGAATAGCTGAGCTCACAGAGAGATAAAAATTTCTCAGAGCCTGGATTATGGAAGGATCTGGCTATTTGTAAGATATAAGCAGATTCTGCCTTGGCTGCGGTGCCGGGGGATTTGCGGGCAGCGGCTGCCCGGCCCTGCTGCTGCTGCTTCCCTGTAGCACTGTGCTTTTTCAGGCTGACAACTTGTGTATTGAGCTGCAAATTAATTTGCTTTGGAGGCTGCCACTGTATTCTTTTTTTAAGGCATCTAAGGTTCTCTTGTTTCTCGTCTGAAGGTTTATATTTACCTTTCCCACCACATTTTGTTATTTTTCCAGGAAAACGCAGGGCAGTTTTTGCTTCTCCCTTGCCCATCCATCACCTGAAGTCACAGTCTCCCTAGGGTGAATTGATTCCTGCGATAAACCTGTGTATTCAGGGAAGAGTTATGGGTGTGAAGTACAGGATCATACTTTATTTTTTTCCCCCGTACAGTAAAAATATTTAATGCCCCACATATAAAGTTCTCATATCAAGCTAAGTGAAATCCAGGTCTCTTTACTCCCGTGATTAAAAGATCTTTTTAAGGATGCTTATATGTCTCATGGTACATGGTGGAATCCCAGTGCTTCTACTTACTGCTCATAATGGAAGCCAGGTTGCTTACACCTGGGCTCTGACACCTCTTGATGATCGATACTTCAGCTGAAATCTGGCCATCAAGCAAAAATAAAGCAAGAAGGAGCTCTCTGAGCATTGGCTGTTACAACTCTGCTGTCCTGTGACTTTCACCTCCGTGCATCCAGCTTGCTTAGCCTGCTTCCTTGTAGAGGACAGCTTAGAGGTGGACACCTGATGTCACTGCCTGGCTGCAGCAGTGTGGGAGGTCCGGAGGTGATGGTGAGCAGTGCAGAGGCACTGCCTGTGTTTGGAGCCTTTTCCCAGTGTGTGAGGCAATGCGTTTGGAGCTTTGTGGGTGAGCTCTTGGTGCGACCCTTTCTATCAGAAACAAAAACAAAACACAAGTAAAACAGGCTCTGTATTTCATCAGGTGCTTTTCCAGTTGCTCTTCGTTCATAGCAAGCTGTGCTAGGTTGGGCATCAAGTAAGGGGTGTCCCTGCAAACACAGGTCAGGTAGAAGTCATTGCTTACACGAGCGTTTGCAGATGCCTTGCCTCACCAGGGCTGCATCTTTTACAACGCAGCTAATCGCTTCTGTTACGGCAGAGGACGGACTTAATTTACTATGAAAAGTGGGCATCTGGGATGTGATTTAAAGGCAGCAGTTGTTGTTCTGGGCTGCTAGAAGTCATTGCCTTTTGGTGTTTGTGGGAGTTTGTTTTGGGCTGTGTTATAGGGCTTGAGAGATGTGCTTCCTTCTGGAAGTGGATTTCAGTCAGGCTGTGGATGCTGAATAACGTGCTGTGGTCCAAGGGCACAACCTGTGCTAAAGTCAGTGGTCCTGAGCTCTGCAGTGTGATGGGAGTTGCTTTGGGATGTCTGAAGAGGAGAAGCAGAAAAACCTGGGCTTCTTAGCTCATGTGGACAGCATCCATTTATTTTACAAGCTGCTTTTCATCTTTGGGCAGTTGAGATGAAACATTCCTTTCTGTTAAGAACAAAAGCAAAAGCCTTCGCTTTAATGCAGGTACCAGAGCTGGGAGTGCTGCAGCCACTTATTGCATCGCTTGGCTTTGATCCTCGGCTGCGGCGTAGGAGTGCACAGCACAGCTCAGGAAGGTGTGGTGGTGAAGTGCTTTCAAGTCCCCGGTCTAGACCGACGCCTGCAAGCGCTCCTCGAGCTGGTGGGGTCACTGACAGCAGTCCCATCCCCTGCTGGGCGCAGCTTTCCCTACAGACATGCCCCACAGGCAGGGAGATGGGCAGAATTGCTGCCAGGAAAGTTAAAAGGCAGTCTGTTCCCTTCCTTTTTTGAAGATGCTCTTAGTGATGTTTATTTTCTGCTCGGTTTTTCTGTTAAACGAGTGCAGCCTGTTTGCAAGCTCCGCTGCTCCTTGGGCTGGGAGCAGGGTGAGTATCTGCCTGGCAGAGATTTTTGTGGTAAATTCTGTTGCTGCTGTAGTTGAACGCTTAACCTGAGGGATTTCTTCCCTTCTCTTTGTAAACAAGTTGTTTTTGTGTTGTATTTTTTTTTTTTTCCCTAATGGAAAATTTCAGCTTGTCCTCCACTTAACCACAGCTCAGGCTTCTCCTGGAAAATGGAATGAATCAGTAACGCTTCCTTCTTTTCTTCTTCTGTGCTTAACTAATAGCATTGTCTGCGGGTTTGGATTGCAGAAAGCCCTTCTGTCCCCACCAATGTGGCATCTTTCCCTGAGAGCAGAGGACAGCTGGGACTGCTTGGAGGTGCAAGGAGCCTTCTCCAAACCTTCCTCCATGGCTGTATTACCCTAAAACTTCAGAGCTGGGAAATCACTGCTTTAGGAGGTAAATGGGGGCAGCTGAGCCATGGGCTTGCTGCAATAAATAGTTGCTGGGGTTGTCACCTGGCTGCCAGCTGTGGTCCCCAGCACTGTCCCAGAGCTTTGTTCTTCATCACTGCACCTTTCATACAGACTTGATGCTCTCTGAATTGCTGTCTTGAAGCATGAGCTTAAAAATCAAATAGCAAATGACTGCACTATAATGAATGTTATTGTACTAGACGTTACATTACAGAAGTCACTGTGGTTAAGTGGAGTACCTCTGGAATCTTGTTCTTATCAAGACGTTTATGTTCCCCTCTAATTTTTGTGGAGAGTCATTTAGATGTTTTCCAGATTAGAGCATAATGGAACTGTTAGCTATAAACGTTCAGAGGGATCCATTACACACGGTGATTTAGTGGTTAGTCACAATTACTTGGGAGCTACAGTGTCCAATTCAACACCAACCTTCAAAACCACGCGTTGTGGTCATCCTTTCTGCAAGATGCTCCTCCAGCATCCTGCAGGAGATAAAGACCATCTGCTGCTCAGTGTTTCGTATAGCGTAATACAAAAGCAATTTGGAGGGGACAGGGAGATGCCGGAGAAACAGCTCTGTCAAGGGCAAGCCAGCAGCAGGCGGTTTTTCCAGTGGAGTTTTAGCCTTTTTCTTTCTGCCTGACTAAAATCCACGGGATTTCAAGGTGATGGCCTGCAATCTGTGAAAGCCCTTGCCTTGGCTTAAAATAAATGAAATGGAGGACGGAGCAACTTTTGTATAAGAAAGGCATCAAATCTGTGTGCCTTGGCATCTCTGAACAAAGTTGGGATTAACGTGCAAGCTCGTGCAATTGGGCATCCCAGAGCTCCTCTGTCACCTTTGGTTTTCAGGGTACATCTGTTTCTTCAGCAATTGGTGCTGGAGATGCCCACAGGACAACTGAATGCATCTCCCTGTCAATATCGTAATGGCGATGATTTAATAACGTGCTTTCAAAAGGACACGCGTTGGGTTTGTTAAGACGTGGCCTCGATTTGGGATTCCTCCTCAGTATCTGGAGGAGGTATTGAAGGTTTGTGCAGACTCGCAAGGGTCAGCGCTCTGATCAATAGCTGAATTTAATGATAAAGCTTTGTAAAATATTTAGGGCTTTTTTTTAGCTAATTCAGGTCAGATTCCTCTTTCTTCTTACCAGCTGCTTAGAAATCTGAGGAGTTCAAAAAGAAAACTGTGTAACACACACGTTGTCCAACCCTTTCATTTTCTTTGCTTTAGAAAGTGACTTTGAGGGCCCTTTTCATTCGTGAGCACAAGGTGAGCTCTTAGAAGGAGGTAACATCAGAGGCCCTCGGTTTTGTGTTGAAATTTCAGTTTTCTGGGAGCTGTAGCATGGCAACAGGGTTGCCAGGAGTCTGTACTAGCTGGGGAAGGAGTTTGTGCTGGCTGGTGTGCCTTCAGCTGCATGTCCTCAGCTTGCTCCTGCAGGCATCCAAGTGCACGGGAAGGCCTAAGGGGATGCTGTGCTGTGGGCACGAATCCTGGGGCTCTGCTCTGCACCAGGCGCTGACGCACAGCCCCCCGTTGCCTTCAGCCTGAGCAGAGCAGGTCTCCATCTGCACAGTGGTGCTCATCCCTGGGAAGCAGGCAATTCATGCCCTGCATCCTCCTGTAGAGCAGGATCCGGCTAGCTGCATTGATAAGAGCTGCTTTCTTGCCTTGTCAGCTCTTTTCCACGCAGTTAATGCTGGGACCACGGAACTCTATTAAAGAGTCATGTGATGGGATGAGAGATTAAAAGCCAGTGTGGTACAGCGCCGAGCGCTCCAGCCTTACAAAGGAGTGCTGCTGCATCCTCCTAGAACCGCTGTAATGAGCGATTCCTGCTTGTCCTGGCCCTGCTGAGTGCTGGCTGGGGAGGACAGCCCTCCAGCAGCCGGCCGGGTCACTTAAACAAGCACACAGCTTCTGACATCCTTCATTTTTAGCACCGGTTTTCCACATCTTCCCTTAAATGTTGTCATTAGCAGTTTGCTGGGTTTCATCTCGGTGATGGGAGGCCGTTTGGTGATCTCTGAAGCATTCCGTAATGTGGCAGCATGCAGGAGTGGCAGGACATAAAATAGAGCTGTATTGCTTCCTAAGTGTGTTTTTAAACTTCTTTCTTTTAAACTAATTCCTCTTGGCAACTCGGCTGAGCAGATGTATCACCGCTAACATTTTCTTAAGATCAAATCTGGTACACACAGTTTTTTACTGTCGCTTTTAAAGGAGTAATTTCTGCATATTTTTTTTTTTTCCAGTAGACTTGTGTTCATTTTGCTCTCATGACATTTTTTTCCTGTTTAATTGCTTCGGTATTGCATTGCATTCCGCTCTCACTTTTTAATTGGCAATCAGATCGTGTCCGTGGTGGAAGAGGGAGAATCGTAGTCAGAGATTTGGACCGCTGAGGTTTTATTTCATGAGGAGGGTGGGTGAGGAGGGCCTGGCTTGGCTGAAGCAATGTGGGTGTAATGAGGATGATTTTGAGGTAGAAGTTGCTTCCTCCCAATGGGTGGAGGTGCACTTCCTGCCCTTGCACGAGTGCTCAGATCCACCTTCCCTGGGTGAGGTTTTAGCAGTGGTTGCACCTGAAACCAGGCAGCACTGTTTGTGCTTTTGCCCAGTTCTCATCCATTTAAACCATGCCATTCTCTTAGCGGATGAACACTGAGGCTCTGCTGAGTTAGTGTATAAATAGCTTTTGATATAGGAGTCCAGCCTATATAAATGCCGTAATGTCTTGTCTGTGATGGTTCCTGCACTTAGTATTTTAGGGTTCTTAGGGTATGGCACAGACTGCTATTGATTGCTCCTTACAGGTGCCTGTAGTTAGCATAAAGCAGGAAGCACAGCTTGTCTTGTGGACACTTATTAATATCTCTGAGCTTCTGAGCACCCTGGGAGGCCTCATCCTGCGTCATCCCAGCACCTGGGGAGGGCACAGCCAGCAGCTGCAGCCGTACAGGGATGGGCACTACCACCATCTGTGGGGGGGATCCCAGCCTGGGCAAGGAGGCACGAAGGAAAGCAAAGCAAGCTGTGCTTCAACATAACTCATCACATCCCCCCAGCTGCCCAGGCGTTGTCATGCTGAGGTCACACTGATGGCAATGTGCTGTGCTGTCTGCATGCATCTTTCCTCTACCCTTTTGAAATGCATGCTGCAGGCTCCTGGAACACAGCTTAATGAGAGGCAGGAATGTTTGTACCAAAATGGGGTGATGTATTTACTTCGCTGGGATTGATTTATAGACCCTGGCTCTACCTGGAGAAGTTTGATTAGCGTTGTAAGTCATGCAGTAGGTGTTGATGAAACTTAGGAGGGGAAAAAAAACAAAAGGCTAGGAAATTTGAGGGAGAATTCTGGGCTAAATTGCAGGATTGGTTCTTAAGGTCATGTCCCCTGGGAAAAAACCATATGGGACTTCTCTTATTTACTACTGATATTCAAAATGTTCTTGACGCAGCATCTGCATGTTTAGAGGTGCTAGCAATAGCAAGATGCTTCATTCGAATATGCAAGATATTTCATTCCCTAATATGACCCTTGGAAATAATAATAGAAATTCCACTGAGCAGCTGTGATTGCAGTTTTCATCTCTGTGATGCACGAGATCTGCAGCAAACATTAGGACCTGACTGCCAAAAGAGTACCCATGTGAGCATGCATCTGTCGTGGAAGTCAGATCTGTGCCTGAGCCTGACTGAGCTCCCAGTGGCCATCCTGCAAACAGTGGCAGAGTGGCTGTTTGCACAGTTTGCTTCTTAAAAGTTCTGTTTGCTGTTTATTTTGTTGTTTTTCCCCTCTGCAAAGGAAGATGCATTGCTTAGGGGAGAAAGGGAGATCTTTTCCTGAAGGCTGCTGCCTGGTATTGATAAAATTTGTTATTGAAATTGATTGTGACTGCAGTTCTGCTTGAAGTCGAAGGGATGTTTTTATAGAATAAGAAATGTCTTGTGTGTTTTTTTTCCTTCTGTGTTCCTCCTGGAAGAGCACTGCTTGTTGCAGCTGTTGGTAAGCTTTCAGTGGAAGGTATTGGCCTGATATCTTCTGTTTGCTTTCTCAGGTGTTCCCCATTGAATGCTGAAAGGGTCATGGAACTTAAACAAGTACAGTGCATGGATGAAAGAAGGCAGCTAGAGGGAGGGAGGAGGAAGTGAGGTCATGTTTTGGGATGCAGCTGTAGTGAATGATGCTGCTGAGTGGGGAGGTGGCAGGTGGCCATCTGCTCTCCTCCTGGTCCCTCCTAGTTGACCTTCGGTTTGTTCGTCATGGCTTTCTCCTACAGCCTGTTGGAGAAGCATTCATGGAGGGGGAAGACCAACCACGAACTGCTTCCCCAGGGCTTGCTCCTTTATTTCAGGCCTCGTCTGTCTCCTGTGTGAGGTAGTTGGGGTCGGTCTCGCATCATCTGTCCTTATCCCGGAGCAAATGCTAATAGACCCAGCGTCCGTCCTGCTGGCGCAGGCAGAGGGTCCTTGAGAGCAGGCAGTGACAATGCAGAGTTGGCATTTTCCACTAGGTCTGCTAATTAATTAAGGTCACATGTTCTAGCTATTAGTTTGGCCGTTGCATTTCTCCATTAGGCAGGCAGTGGAATGACCTGGGAGGCCTGCTAGGGAGCAAAATATCACCGGCTGAACTTGCTATGTGTGTGCTTGTGATGCTGAGAAGCAGCTTTCAACATCTTTACATAAGCAATCGTTGCTTAGTTGTTTTTTTTCCTATTTTTTTAAAGCAAAAGTGAAAGAAAACCCTAATTTTAATCAAGACCTATTGTTAAAATCTCGAGGGCATTCCAGTGCAGAGTACGTCACCTCCGTGATTGTCTAGACAGGTTACCCGTGTCCCTGTTAAGCAACCTCATTATTTATTTATAGTTATTTATTATAATAAATGTGATTGCCTGCAGTAAGACGCAAACTCCACTGAGTCATATTTCAGATCACACAGCTGTGTTGGTTGAGTTTTTCAGGATGCATAAAACATTGGCAGCTGCAGACAGGAGCAGCGGCCCCGTTGACTCTGCTGGCTCCAGTAGGTGCTGCCCCAAGAGGAGAGGTTCCACCTTCGTGCTTTTGGGAAGGATGAGGAGGAGGTGCCCTTGCAGCCAGCAGACTGCCTGACCTCCGTCATGCCCTTGGCTGAAGTGGAAAGTTGGGTATTGCTATCAGTAAAGCTAGATATCTGTGTGTCCTTATAAATAAATACAGTGTTTGGATCTTATTTCTTTCAGTGTAGGAGAGATTCGAACGGGCAACGGTCTCCTTGCTGTGCTTTTAATAACAGGTGCTCAACCTAGAAATGTTCCTTGGCTTTCTCCCCTCACTGTCTCAGGTCTTCAGCTCCTGGGGCTGCTCTGGCTGCTTTTCAGGTCTTTCTGGACCTTCTCTGTAAAGCTTTGAAGCTCCTCTATGTGTATTCCATTTGATATTGGACACGTGCTGCTTGCATGTGCCCATCCTCTGGGTAGAGGATGCTGTGAGTTCAGCTTCTTGGCTCCAGGGACAAATAATCTCCTTTATTTATCCTAAATGAAGTGTAACCATCGTACCCATCTGCTCGCTGAGGTGGAACCCAAAGCGTGTGCAGAAGACAACCTTGCCTGCTGCCAGGGAACGGCGGTAGATTTTGTATGCATTCAGAGTGACAGGATTTCATACAGTAGATCTCTGTTGCTCAGCTTTGGTTAGGTTCATCTGATGGCAACATATGGTCAAAATGGTTGAGCTTGGCAAGAGGGATGTTTTCCTTCCTATGGAACTTAATTTTATTAAAGTGTGAAAGAACATTAAGCCTGGCATTTTGCGGAATTACTTGAGGGAACCGATGCTGGTTGTTCCCAGTGTAGCATTCGATAAAATACACAAAGACCAGAAGGAAGGAATGATTCACTTCTCAACTGTCAGCTGTGGTGGAGGAACGAGGTGAAGCCGGATTCGTGATGCGAAAATCTGTTCATCAGCACTGGAACTTGTCAAAACATCATTTCAGCTTGTTAATTTTAGTGAGTTCCCGAGTCAAAAGTAAATCATAAAGATTTGTGGAAGGAGAGCAAAACAGTGTTTTACTGGGAGTGCTTTTTTTAAGCTTAATTTCCCCCTCCCCCCCCCCCCCTTTTTTTTCTTTTGCAGGGAAGATTTCATAAAACTTCACCCCGTTGTGAAGTTAAGGTGATCTTGCTCCAGTAATGCCTGCCTGACTGCAGAATTTGAGGTTTAATCATGCACCATCGAATTCTGCTCTCAAATGTAGAGTTTAAACAGTCTTTTAGGCTTAAGTTAACCTGCTCGCTTTCATTTCAGCGCACATAAAGCAGCAGGTAATCATTGTGTGCTGTATTTCTCTCATTAACATTAATAGGTTAGCATTGCAGCTTCTGCCAGGCCGCAAATAATTAAGGGCTGCTTTAAGTATGACTTTAAAAGAAAGAATTTCCTATTGCACGCGGTTAGGTAATGAATATCTTGGAGCAGGGACTGGGGAGATGGCTTAACAAGTCCAGATCAGCTGAAAGTTAAACATAAAGCCTGTCCGAGCTTCTTGGTTAATCTTATCCATAAAACCAACTGCCTGTTCTTCATGGGTGTTAACCTGATTATGCTCATGTTTTAAGGTTTAAAGGAAAAAAAAAAAGGTAGAAAATTTAAACCTGAAAAGGAAGTAATGAGTGAGCCTTTCTGCAGTAATTAAGCATGCTGATTAAACAGACAGCGGGCTGATTCAGGCACTGCTGCTCAAAGCACACCTGGTCACTGCTGTTGGATGGGGTTAACTGGCTGCATCCTAAGCAAGCTGCCAAGACAGGGACTAACGGAGACTGTGTTAGTGCATGAATGTGACACGTGGACCTGAAAGAGAGGAGGAAATAGAGTAGTTTGGGAGGGAGGTACCTGGAGCAAAGGAGCACTCCAAGCCCTCCTGTGGTGCCATCTGCTGAGATGTGTCCATGTCTGGTACTATGTGCAAGTAATGCACACGTTGCATTAGGTTTGCAAATTCCTGGAGAATCTCAGGATGGAAGAGACTCTGTGGCTACCAGTTGCTTGAAGGAAGTTCTGCTGGAGTAGAACAGCAGAGCTTTGGGTGCTTTGGGTCATTCTTGGGCAGTGCGGGGTGTCCTCCTGCCTCCTCCAGCAGCATTGCACTGGGAAACATCCACCTGATTTGGGGGAGAAGCAAGAATGGAGGGACGTGTGGGAGGTGGCACAGCAGTTGCTGGCTGGGAGAAGGGCTGTTGCCCTCAATGTTCTGAGTGGATCTCAGCAGAGCAAGGTATGTTTGCCAGGGCTGGGGAAAGGAATGCGCTGTAATTGAGCTGTGAGATGAGAGGTCCCCAGGAGGGAGCTGCTGAGGAGGAAAGGTTGTTCGGTAAATGTTATGCAGAAAGGATCTGCACGCCTGAGATACAGCCTGGCTGGGAGGATCTCAGGTGGTTTGTTAAAAGCATGTTGGATGAGCACAGAGATGAATGGAAGGTGGGAAGAGGCAGCCGGGGAGGGGAGCACACCTGAGCCTGGGAGAGGGCAGACAGCTCATCCTCCCCCTGCCCTGCTTTCCACCCCTGATTAAACTTGGCTCGTTTTAAAGAGGAGATGCCCCCTGGAAGAACTTGTATTAGTGGAACTGCTCGTGTTGGGTGTTTCTGGTGTTTCTTTTACTGAGATGGAACTTTGCTGTGATTTCCTGCCTCAAACTCCAGATAGGAATTGTAGAATCACAGGCTTTTCCATCCTTAATGATTCTATGGAGATCATCTAGTCCATCCTTCAGCCCATCCCTGCTATGTCCGCTACATATAGGAGCAGTTGAGTTTATTCACTGCTTTCCTGTTAATTTACCCTGCAGTGTATCCGTTGCTGGTATTTGGCAAGATCTTCAGACATACAATCCATCAAATAAATGCTCTTTAGTTGAAATAAAGAGCTGCTGTAGTAATTGGGGGGATGCATTTCCCTTTTTCACTGTATCTCTTTTGCTGATGTTAAGATCAGTGTTAAATAAGTGCCACTTCAAGGAGAGGAACCAAAAAAACCCAAAAGCATTGAGGTGGGCAGGGACAGTAAGCAACAGGCAGCAGTGGGAATGGCCCCAGTGCAGAGGAAGGTGATCATTCATCGCTCTCCCAGTTCGTTAGAGGGATAATGTTTGAGGAAATTGAAGTGCAATGCAAAAGCACTTGGGGTTCTGTCCCTGGCCTGTGCATATGTTTGTGCTTTATTTGCAGTTACTCTGATACTGTGTATGTTTGGCTGCTAGCAAGCACTAGTGAAAGTGAAATCTAATATCTGGCTCAGACTGTGCCTCCTTTATTTATAAACAGCTTTTCTTTTGCCTTACGCTGACCGAGCGTGGTACAGAGACATCTTGCAATAGTCTATTTTGGTATAAGGTGCCAAAGGAAAAAAAAAAAAAAAGAGGGGGAAACATTGATGTGATTAAACAAGTGAGACGTGCTGACAGATGTTTGCCTGACAGAGTTCACAGGAGGAGAAGCGCTGTTGGGATCCAGCTGGTGCTCAAGGATGTGCTGGTGTCCCAAGCTGGGAGGGAGGTACAGGTAGCCAACAGGTTTGCAATGTGCACAGACTGCTGGTCTGAGTGCTGGGATCCCTGCTGACCCTTCCCCATAGCCACACACAGCTTTCTGTCCTCTCCCACCTTCCTTTTCCCTCCTCAGCATCTCTGCTTTCACTCCTCTGGCTCTCAGCTATGTGGATTTCAGCAAGTTATTGCTGCCTGCAGCGGAGGCTTTTAATGTAGATCTTTACCAAATAAAACCGAAGCAGAGGTGCTGCTCCTGGCCTACCTCAATGTCCTTCCATTTAAATTCCCAGCCCACTGTGTTTGTGCTTTAGAGGCAGTTTATACTGGAGCTTTGACAACTTTTCAAGTATTAAATGGGCTTTGATTTGAAGTCTGAATTCAACATAATACAGCTATGGCTTTTGAAAAGTCACAGTTGATTATTTCTTATTCTTCTGTAGGTGGCAGAAAGGCCTTAAATATTTTGATGTCTTATTTGGAGGAGAAATAAGAAATGAATTCAGACCTATCTGAGCAAGCCACCCCCTTCCCCTCCCTCCTTTCCCCCCCCCCTCAGATTAGTAGAACAGGGTGGACCTTTTAGTGATGCATAATCAAGTTGCAAACTGGTGTTCTGACCACAAAGGCATAATCCCCTGCAGGGATTATGGTGTGCTTTGCATAGTGCCCATCTGAGCATTCAGTGGGTGCTTCAGCCCTGCTGGTATCTGTAGCACTATAGGAAAGGTTCATAAGACGAGGATTTTAGCAATGTCTTTGCAATGGCAGGGAGGAAAGCGGGGTGCAAGACTGGGAGAACAAGGAACACCATTCATTGCCCAGAAAGACACGCTTCTAGTAAGCACAGTGACTAAAACATGCTGCACCCAAGGTTAGGAGTCCTGTAACTCGTATGGATTGAGTTCACCCCAAAAAGGAAGAGCAGGATGAATTAATCCATGAACTGTGGGCTACTGAAGATGCACTGCTTGTGGAGCCAACTCAGGTGGCTCTCACTTGAGTTTCCCCCTGATATTGTACAGATTTGGGAGGAAGGTGAGTTTGGAATAGAAATGCCCAAGATTAGCATCCTACAAAGGAGTGAGGTAGTTATCTTCCTATCATCCTGTGCAGCCCTCTCCTGAATGGCTTGAGCAGTGCTGGTTCTCCATAGCCTCCTGCTGTGTCCTTCTGTGAAGTCATGTCCCCAGCTCACTGCGTGCCCCAGCATGAGTAGGTGCACCAAAAAAGAAGTAAACAAAAAAAGTGTGTTTGTGTCATCTTTCATCAGCTCCCCGAATGCATCGCTCACTACAGGAGCACGGATGGCAGTGCCTGCCCTGTTGCCTTGTGCAGGCAGCGTGTGCCAGGGATGCTCTGGGCTGGGAGGCACAGCTGTTGTGTTGTGGCCCCATTAAATTGCCAGGCGCGTTGGTACAGCGATGTCAGAGCCATGTGATAGCATCTTCACATCTGCCAGGTCAGAACGAAGACCTGTCCAGCCCCTGGCCCGTCCCCAGCAGCAGATGCTCAGGGAGAAGTATGAAAAAGAATCCAAATCTATTCCCTCGTAGACTTTATTGAAGTTGACAACCCAATGTAAACTCTCAGGCGCTGCTAGTGTCTCTTTATATGTATTTGGCAATACTTAGAATGGCCAGAACTGCCTGATTTTCATCACTGGGACTCAAGATGTTTTAGCAGTGAGCAGTAAGACTCTGTACACATGCTTTCGTAGGCCAGCTCTCTGCAGTTGTTTGTAAGCAGCTGTCTGTGTTGCAGTAAACCAATCGGGGCTTGCCATTAAATCTTAATTAGCTAACAAATGGCAACGTATTTACATGATCTCTGCTCGGTCTCCTTTACGTGGAGTGGGAGATAGCTGTGTGTGGCTGAGAGGGATGGATGTGCCTGAGCGGAGAGGAGGAGGGACAACGTGCTGCTGGTGCCGGGAGCATTTCTGTACAAGAGAACTGCCCCTTTGCCCTTCTGTGCATGTGCTGGAGGAGATGGGGCTGTTCCCCATGACTGCATGGATGTTAAATCATCGCCCCGTCCAACGAAGGCGCTGGGTGAGCGTAAAGGCTAAATAAGTGTAAAAGATTTAAGCATTTCTAATTCATGGCGCAGCGCTCACCAGGACCTGCAGCATCTTTTCCTATTGAATGAGCGGATTAATGATGGCAAATTCGGCCGCGCTGGGGACGTGTGTGAGGTCACTCCTCGTGGTTGGCTGTAGGAAATATCTCAGCTGCAAAAAGCCACCATTTCCTCGCGGCTGCTTTGGGTTCTGCTTCTACAGTTGAGAGAGCACGCTTTCCTTTTTCTTTTTTTTTTTTTCCTGGGATAGTTTTGGAAAATATTTAATTAAGCAGCTCTAATGAGAGGCCATTATAACTGCAAACAGAATTATTGTTATCATCGTTTCAGCTGTTAACATTTTAAGGGCAGTTGTTCACAAACTGTTCGGTAATTAGAGCCCAATTCGCTGCGGAAGAATTGCAGTTGTGCCGCAGCAGCAAGCATGGTGTGGGAAGGAGAGCGCTGGGGAAGCAGGTGGCCTTCCTTGATGGCTGCATGAGATGATCTTAGCAGTCTTTTCCAACTGTAAAGCATCTGTGATCCCTTTGATGAGCAGTAGGTGCATGAACCTATTGCTTCGCTCTAACATAGTCTCCCTCCAGTGCAGGTGGAAGGCTTTGGGTCATAGCCGTTGTATGGTTTCCTCCAGCCTGTGAATGATGCCTTAGTATTCGTCATAAGATGAGGGGGATGCACCTGTTGTAGTTGTGCAGAGCAGCAGCAGAGGTTTGGGGTGGAGCTGTAGAAAGTTGTCCTTCTGGCACTGGTGTGATGCTGGAGGTCTGTGGCACTTCTGTGAGCACAGCAATATCGGTGCATTAAGGGGCAGGTGGGCCTTCTGAGCTCCAGGAAATTAAACAGCACAAGGATGGGAAGAGCACAAATTGCCTTTCTGTTCTTGGTAAGAAGCAGCACCTTACACAGCTTGATGCATTGCAAGACATTCCTTAACTAGAAACAATTTGCAACTCTGCAGGGCTGTTCAGCTGTAGCTATAGTTAGAGCTGCAGCTATAGATAGCATTAAATTTATTTAAGTGCTTATAAAGTGAAATTTAGCATTTCCTCCAGGACTTTTTTAGAGCAAGTCTGTTTGAATTGCTCAGCACTTTCCGAGCCTTGTGTCCATGCACTTTCACACTGAGCTGATGCCTTTTGCTCTCCGTGTTCCTGCTCTGCGTTCAGAATACCGCCACCCATCTCCGTGCTGTTTCTCCTTGGGGTCCCTGGTGCAAAAAAGGTGGTGGCATTTCGGGGAGGATTTGGACCTCAGTTCCTCAGTGAAGCAACTCCTGTTAAATTGTGTGCACCTCAGTTTGTCGTCTTCCCCCATAGGAGTTAGGTGATGATAGGTTATGTTTTCCTCCTTGCTCTCTTTGCATAAGCTGCAGTGCCTCACAGCAAGCTGGGAGGTTTGTGGGGCTCCTGCAGACATCCCGGGCCCTTTGTGGGCTTGTGGTGAACCAGGCATAGGTGGTTTTGTATCAACGCTTCTGTGGTGCTGTAAGGGATAAGCCAAGATTTGTGATGCTGGAGGAGCTGGTGCTCGTTTCTCTCCCATCCTAGGCAGTCTGCTAGCAAAGGAATTTATGATAACAGAAATATTTTCTGTGCAAAGTGCAGTAACAGAGAGCAATAAAGCCCCGTAATTGCTGCAGGAATATTCCATGTTAAACCAAACTATCAATTATAGTTTGCAAAGAGGTTTGCGAGGCGCAAAAGGTGGTGCTTTCACGTGGAAAAAAATATTCATTATCTTCTCTCAAACGCACCTTAATTGCCAACATCGAAGTTATTAATTAAGCAATAAATCTTGTAGAACTGGATTGGCTCATCCCGTGCTTTTGGAGAAGGGTATGTGAGAGTGCGTGAGCCTTCTGGATCTCAGCAAGGGAGCTGCTGAGGTGCATCCATTCCTCTCCATAGGGGCTGTATTCCAAGGGCTTGATTTAATGAGGGATGTGGAGGGTTGGGGGTGCAGCCAACTTGTTTTGGCAGCAAAGCTGTGACAGAAACAGCGACCTCTCGGGTTCACTGCAGGAATGTGGGGTGGGCATCGCTGCCGTGAGGGCTCCCTGGCCCTGGGGCTCAGTCCAGCTGCACCAAAACGCTGTTAGGAAACAGCCATAGCAGCCGTTGTTGGCAAGGAAAGGCACAGAAGGAGTGGGAATTCTGCTTTGTGTGTTTGTTTCCCATTACTTGTGGTGTTTTGGTTTTTTGTTTGTCTGGGGGGGATTTTCTTCTTTTTTTTTTTCTTTTTTTTTTTTTGAAGCTGTGTTTTTCACACTATAGGCATCCTTCTACAGTGCACTGGTGTGCTTCTGTCTACAGATGTATCAAAGGTATCTGGTTTTGATGCTAGCAGAAGAGCTTGGATAAAACTCGATTTTAAGACTACAAGTTTAGACGTGGAAATTTAATTTCTTCAGCTTCTGGTAATTCGGTCCTTGCTGAAAAATGGCTTTTCTGTATAATGTGGTTGGTCAGCATCATACCTTGTTAGCACAAGGAGGATCTCGGATCAGCTCTGCTGTGTATCAGATGCTCCTCATTTTCTTTCTGCTTTCCTTTCCTGTTATTTGTTGTGCAGCTCTGGAACTCCCTGCAATTCGTGGTGAAAAGCTGTCACAGCGAATGGCCCTCACTGTTCCACGTGAAGCTTCAGCACACAGCTGTACTGGCAGTGTGCTTAACACCCTCACTGTGCTTGACCCTCACTTTGTCCAGGTGTGGGCTCGTCACAAGAAGGATGAAGGTCTTTATTCTGCTCTGTGACTGTAGAGAATGGCATTACCCTCCGTTTCACGCTAGCTATGGAGGAAACTATGCCTCTGAAGTATTTGTCTCATCAATTTGCAAAGACATCTTTATTGCCCTTGGTTGGGTCATAAAGGCTGCTTTCCGAGAGGGATGTTTACTGTAAAAGCTAATGAAGACATCATTGCTTTCTGTGGCATCTCGTGGCTTGTTCTCCAGAAAGAGTGATTGACTCTTTGTTATGGCTGTATTTTAACTTGTGCGAGGTGTGTGTGTGTTTATGAATTCTTTATCAGGTTGTTAATGGTGGGGCTGAGGGAGCAGATGAAGAGATGGTTGTCAGAGCAGCCCTTTGCAGCATGCGGGAGGATACCAGGCTCGGTTTGCTCTGCAGGTTTGCTATCAACGAGCAGGTGCTATTGTGCGTATCATTTAAATTCAGCATTTCATAATTATTATTTCTTCAGATTCCCCTTCCGTCGCCTTGGCGCGAGGAGAAAGAGCGTTCCCAATTACGCTTTTTATGACTATAGATTTTCCACTTCACATTCTCGAGAGCGTGGAAACGTGATTAATGCAAAAGATTGTCAAACAGCATTAATCACTGTTGATTTCTCATTGATTCCTGCCCTCCCCTTCTCCCGGGGAGCCACGTGCTCGTGCTGCCCGGCTTCTGTGCAGTGAATAAATCCCTTTGCCTCTGTCGGTGCCCTCCGGCCCTGCGGTTCAGGGAGCACGGTAAGAGCTGCTCACCTGGGAACGAGGAGCTTTAGTCACAGCACAGAGTGATAATGGGAGGAGAGGAGCGATGCTGTGCTTGATGAGGCTTCGCTGCTGCACGTGCTGAACTGCGGACGCAAAACATGTGGTTTTACATCTAATGCGTATTTTCAGCCGGGGTGGCCTTTGTGAGACATAAATGACATAAGGTGAACAAACTGCTTATTAAGGTAAGACAATGAAGGCCCAATTTTAAAAGGTTAAGATGTACTAGAAAGTATCCGTGCATCCTCCAAGTCATTAATGCTATACGGAATGCACAGCGTGTGGTATTTTGAAAGGCCACCGTAACCTTTTCAAGCATGAAGCATGCTAAAAGGAATCTATTTCCTTACTGCTTTGAAAAAGGAAATCGCTCTTAAAAAGTCTGGTTTCTGTTTGTTTAAAAGGAAACCTTATCTTGGAGTGTAAAAAGAGAGGGAGCATCCTTACAGCGAAGTGAGCGGCGAGCTGCCTGCTGCAAGGGAACGAGCCTGGAAGTACACAGGAGATGTGAAATGCTGCTTTTTAAAGAGAAGAATGTTCTCACTGTTTCATTTTCTCCCCCCAGATCCCTGGCTGAATTCTAAGCTTGGCACAAGCTTGTTTTTGTCTCCGTTCAGAGCTACAAGGCGCTGCTGGTGGTGGGCTGGTGGGCAATGCTGTGCAAATCCCATCTTACTGATGTGGCGCTGCTTACGGATTCTCTGGCGGGGGTGTTGCTCACCTTCCTGCTTTCCATTTGCAATTGCATTTGAACGGAGAGTGTTGTGAGGAGCTCAGAAGCCTGCTGGGACTCAAAGCACCAAACTGCCTGTTGCTGAAGCTCGCTTGCTTGTTGGGCGTTGTGCTGAAGCAGCTGGGCTGCGCAGCAGGCACCTTGCTTTTGCTGCTGAGGTCTTTGGAAAACAAATTGATGTTAAACAAATGCAGGTTTTGACTCAAGCCCACGGGGAGGAGAGTGAGCCATCTTTCCATAAGCTTAATATTAGCGCTGTGAAAGAACAACGTAATTGCTACTTGTAGTCTGTCCTTGGCATCTGTTGGCTTAATGGCCTCTTTGGGTACGTGCTGCATCTCCTGCTTCACTTAGTGCAGCTAAGCTCCTGATTGCAAGATGCTTTTTCCTCCTGACTATTCAGCCATTGTCTCCTGCAGCGTCAGTGGAATTAAGGAGCATCAAGAGCAGAGTAGTGCAGCCAGTGCTGCTGCTTCTGCTCATGAATCTTGAAGGCAAGCTGCTCCGGAAAGCAGAGGTTTTGTGTGTGGGGGGGGAGAAAGATGAATTAAAATATTCTGTCCCTTCTGAACACGCGGAAAGAGATTCCTTATGTTGAGATGATCTCATTGAGTGGGTGTGTAAGAACCGAGTGAATGATGTGCAATGTGCTGGGGTTTGCTACATGTGGCATGGGAGGGGCTGCTTGCTTTGCTGGAGGGGAGAGGGAAATTGTGGTCCATCCAGGGTTTCTGAGCTCGGAGTTCGATTTGCAGGCGAGGCTCTGCAGGCTCTCCTTGCAGCTCCACCACCCATCTCTAGTTTTCGTCTTCCTGAAAGCCAATCATGGTTTCGGTGACCTATCTGGGACTCCTGAGGGACCGTTCCTGGTGTGACACGTTCAGAGATCAGCTCATAGGAGGACACGCAAGGCAGGGGCGAAGCAGGGCTGCTGGCAGCTTCCCAGCTCGCTATCAGCCTTGGCTGAGGCTCGCAGGCATCGAGTTGCACTCCTGCGTGGGGGAACAGTGGTTTAATGTTTGATAGCGATCAGATCGGGAGGAGAGCAGAGCACCAGGCATCCGACAGGTTGTCAAACCTGTCACTTCCCAGCCTTTTCTTCCCCTTGACAAGGTTAGCCGCTGACTGACAAGGATACACTTTGCCAGAATGGCAGCGGAGCCTTTAGAAGGAGGAAAAATGCTTTCAGAAAATCCATTCGGCTGCTTTCTGTATATCGCGGCTTCTCCGGGCAAAGCAGCATTCTCAGGGGTGTCTTTGCAATGACTTTGTGAAGTTGCTGGAGGAGCAGCAAGGCACAGCATCTCCTCTCCCCAGGCCGCAGCTGCTTGTGGAGTGAGGTGTGAGTGGGATGGGAACAGTGCTGCTGATGTGCGGCGGGTGCTCCTGCTTTGGGACTGGGCATACCCAGCCGTGCAAATACGCCCTTGGTGACATTGGTGTTAGAGGTGATGAAACTTCAGGGAAGATGGATTTGTCTGCACTGGAAAGATTTGTCTCCTGACACCTCACTGCCCACCCGTGCTTCTCATTTCTTCTCCATTTTTTGTCTTATTTTTTTCCCCACGGTGTTGTAGGGGCGAAGTGCCACGGGCTGCCCATCCATTTGTTGCGCACAGTATTGACTGATGAAGAAACACAGCAAAACGGCTCTAGCTAAATACTTCCCCTGCCTGCACATCCAGCACCACCTCACCCCCACGCGCCTGTGAAGTTCTGCAGGGCACCTCAGTTCCAGGCTTTTGTGACGCAGAATGGTGCTCATGGATTCTTTTCCCTGTGTTGTGTGCATAATCAGATACATAAGTCACCGCTTGCTGCAAAAGGAAAATCTCTTTTCCCAACCAGTGGCCAACCTCAGTGCCATTAATATTAAGGCTGGAGGTCTGCAAAGTCTCAGCGGGGTCTGCGTTCACTGTAGGAGTGGAGGGCATTTGTTAATCCATTTCCCATGACATACGTTATACTGCCTTGGATCTGGCTTAGTTTTTTGTGCTTTCAGATGAAAATCGTAAAGATGATTGTCATAAGGCATAAAGAAGTTAGCATGCACTCATCTATTTTAATTCTGTTTGAATGATGCCATCTGCTTTTCTGAATATGGCAGGTAGTTGGAGAAGGGGAATGTACCAGTTGGGAACTGCAGAAACAAAACAACAGTATATTTCTTATTGCTGATGGATTTTTATTCCTCTCCCCCCCACCTTTTTTTTTTATGCAGGTTCAGTCATGAGTGAGAAAGCAAAAATCAATGTTAGGGAGAAACAAAGAAGAAAAAATGAATTATCAAATTAGTTTGGCTAAGGTTCACAAGCGAAGAACTTGAAAGGCAAGTATGCTGGTTAAATGAGAGCTGTGCATCCCTTTGCATCCTCTCTGCAGGGTCCATTCAGTGCCCTGAAGAGCTCTGAGCTCTAATTGCAGCCATGTTTTCCTCTCAGAACCAAGTGGCCACGTATTTGCAAGGAGGTGGATGTTTGTGTGCTTTTGCAGAACGGGTCAGTTGCTCACCTTTCTTTGTCCCTTGAGAGGCTGAAGGCTGCTCACCTGTATCTCTGTAGCAGGTTGCCCAAGGAGGCTGTGGATGCCCCATCCCTGGAGGCATTCAAGGCCAGGCTGGATGTGGCTCTGGGCAGCCTGGGCTGCTGGTTGGTGACCCTGCACATAGCAGGGGGGTTGAAACAAGATGATCATTGTGGTCTTTTTCAACCCGGGCCATTCTATGATTCCATGATCTCTGCTGTAGGAAATGCCACTGAGGTGTTAGCTATCCCAGCAGGGCAAGCACTGGCTGTGACCTCAGCTGTGACATACACATGCATTCCCCACCCTGCATGGGATGACTGCCTGGGAGTAGGTCTGAATTGCAAGACTTGCAGTGAATGTGATTATTTTCCTGCTGAAGTATTACGACAACAGAGTGGGTGTGATATGTGGGAAGGTGCACGTTTGGAGCAGGTTCTGCTCTTTGCCATCGGATGCAGGAAGGTGTAAACTGCTTTTTTTGTTGGCTCTTTTATCGGCAAGGTGAGAAGCAGCTGCTGAGCTGAATGGTGCTGCACAAGTTTGATATTCATCATGTTGCTGTAAGCATCTGTTGACAGGTGGGAAGAGTTCTTGGTGAGCAGGCTCATTGCTTTATTGCTTACCTGGGTGTAACTGCTGCTTGGAAGGCTGACAGGTTAGCAAAACCCACTGCTTTGCGTTGTGTGTGGAGCTGTTGTGTTTGTGGGTATGGACCAAGGTAAACTGATAAGAAAGTCATTAAGTAAGTGCTCTAGACAGGAGAACGAAGAGCTGAAGCTGAGCTATTGTCATGCTGGTCCTGAACAGGAGCACGTTATTAAAACTGCAGTTACGCATCAGCAGAAGTGGTGATGTACGGCAGTTGCTTCGTTGTGTTTCTTTCCATGTCATGTTGGGAATTAAGCTTAGCTTTGCAAGACGATAGCAGTTTGACACCGGTATTAGAGCCTAGCCAGGTGAAATGACCTGCTTTGGAGGCTGAGAGGGAGCTGAGCTCTGCAAGGTGCCTGCTGGGAAGTTGCATGACTTAGGCGCGTACATTGATGTGAGGTTCGTGGGGTCTCCGCTCCTCTGTGAGAGGTTTCCCATGGCTAAATGATATAAAAAACTTAGAAAAAGAAGTAAAAAACCAAACTTCATCTTTTGACACAATGCCATATATCTGCTATATGTCTTCGGAATGTATGAGGACAGTCTCTGACCTGCGCAAATATCAGAGGTCCGCACAGTTCCTTTAAGGTCACTTGAATAACCCCATGGAAGAACAGGTTGGCATTGCCATTGACAGATCGCCTGGAGATTTGCTTACTGAAGCCTGTCTTCAGGAGCCACTGTGTCTTGGTAGAAAAGGCTGTAATAAAATTGTTCAGTTCCAAACACACCGTTCTTCATTGTGACTGGTAATCAATAACTGTCTGTGCTGGTGTCGGCTCGGGCGCTGTCTCGCGGGGACTTACTGTACAGTGAGTCCTCTATGCTAATCTGCACCTATAAATAACGATCCACCTCGGCTGCGGACTGCTGCCTCCTTCTTGGGGGCTGAGAGGAGGAGCCCGGGTTGTTGAGGGGCTTGCTGGGCTTGATTAATTTGGATTCTGGAGCTGTTTTTTTTCCTGAAAGGAGACAGGACCTCATATATTCAGCCAGACAAGCGGTGTGTTTGCAGCGTCCCGGCAGCACGGACGTCTTTGCATTCCTCAAGGCAGAACGAAACAAAAGCTGCAGTGTTTCTGGCCAGCGTGCTGGAAGGATGAGTTGTGGCCAACCCATCTGGAGCGTGATGGAGCGGCTGCAGGACGTGTCCCTGAGCACTGGCATCATAAAGCCACCGAGCCTGTGGCTGGGCCAGCCCCAAATGGGTGTGTGGGGTGGGCTGGGGAGAGCAAGGGGGATGCAACACATGCCCATGGGAGAGTGTGGGTGAGTGCTGCTGGATCGTGGTGTTTGTGAAGCAGGAGCAGAAGAGTGTGGAAATGTGGATGTAACTTGGTGTCTGCCCACGCTGTTTGAGAGTATGGCTTGCAGTGTGTTTCTCTCCATCAGCTGGAGCTGCCTCCGCTGCTTCCCTCACTGGGGCTATGCAGGGAGCCAGGCTGGGGAGGCAGTGCTGGGTAAAAATAACTGAGAGAATGTGGCTGTGGCACGCGGTGCCTCTGAATGGAGTGCTTGCCAAATTGTGTCCACAGGGGTGAAGCAAGAACGCACTTTGAGTCTTGGATGACGAGCTGGTGGAGAGAGAGAAATGAACCACAGCAGTTTTTCTGGCTTTATGCTGTTATCTGAATCGTTGTAGGATAAAGGGGAGGCTTAAATCTGGCTTTTGAGGTGTCCTGACTCAGCACAGCGCTCTGCATGGCTGTAATACAGTGTGGGGTGATGCTCCAAAATGTGCGGGTTTGGGATCTTCCTCCCTTTGGCAATGAGCTTCCATGCTTAAATTGCAAGCTGGCAGTAAATGCTGCCAAAATGTCATGTAGATGAAGCAGCTTCCGAAGAGCTTTAGTGCCACAACCTTTCCCAACCCCTGCAATTACATTTTAATTCAATATTTCATTGGAGTTTTCAAATAATTTTAAATTAATAGGCACCAGATTGTAGGGGGAAGAGTTGGCACCGGTCTCCGTTTTGCTTACAGTCTTCTGCACTGCAGATATGTGCTCGATACACACAGCTGGGGAGCCAGGTTTTCTCTAAGGACAGCTGAATGACTGCTGGGAGCAGTGATAAACCAAAGCCAGCCCAGGGCTGGGATGCCCAAACGGGTCCCAGTGCAGGAGCTGCAAGGAGAGAAGTGTTTGGGTGTGGGGAAGGAGAGTGGAGAGGAGGAAAGCATTATTTCAGTGCCATCCTTAGTTTAGGAAAGCCAAAGCAGTTGCCCAAAAGGTCTGCCCTGATGCCTGGTAATCCCACTGGTTTTCCAGTGGCAGGCAAGGAGAGCACAGTGAGAATGGGCACCTTTGTGTCACACTCTTAAATACAGTGAGACTGGTTTGATTTAAGCCTCCAAGTTTAGATCAACAAGCAACAGCCTTCATTTGAATAATTGACTTGAGTCTTGGTTTTCTGTTTGTGTCTATTAATGTGATTCTCATTGGCTGGCAGCCACAAAGTATGCTGAGAGAGTTGTATGGATTTATGTTTGTGTTAGGATTTGTATCATTCTTGATATATTAATTGCTGTTGTTTTGGTTGTGATTTTATACCAGACTCTCTTTGGAAGGAAACTGGGATTCGTTAAGCATGCACAAGAATAGCACTTGCAAAAAGCTCTACTGCATCGTAACTATCCAAAGTGTGTGAGATGCACACAAAGAACACCACAACACCCTTTGCACTGGGACTGCTTTCCCAATGAGAAAGTGCAGAATGTGAGAGAATGGAATGGATGGGCTGTTCCTGCCATGCCACTGAACATGGGGGGGTGAGCAGGACCCGTTGAGTCCTCACCAACAAGAATACTCCCAGACGTTCCCTGCTTTGCCTCATTCTTGTTGGCCTTCCAAGCCCGAGGGAAGGTTTTCTCCTTAAAACTGAGGCAAAAGTCCTGTTTCTGGGTAACAAGTGATGAATAGGTGGACCTGAAGTCTTCGGCTAGTAATAAGAGAGTGAGAAAATGTGGTTTGAGAGTACTGTGCTCTTAGTGCTGTGGATTTCCAGCACAAATCATTACGGCACATTCTTGTCTTGCAGCCGTATCGCTTTCTCTGGGAACCCCGGTGGGAAATTGATGGCAGAGGTGTAAGTGCAGGTTTTGAGCCGCTGCAAGTATTGCTAATAAATTCACCTTTCTGTCAGCTGAGGAGAAAATAAGCTGCTGTTAATGAGAGTCTTTATCTATGACCGTCAGTTAAGAGTGGAGAAACCATAGCGTCGTCTGAAAGTGGATAAATAAATGAACAAGCATAAAGAAATAAAAATCCCATTCTGAGCATTTACTAAGGGAAAGATTACAGGACAACAAGCCAATGTTCTTGAAGACCTAAAGATAGGCACTCTGGTCATTAGAGCAAGGAATCGGCTCTCTCTGGGCCGCTCTGCTTCCTGATACAGCAGGGGAATGCATTAGCTTTATTCAAAAGGGAGGCATGATTTTTCTTTCATCCTATCCGTAAGCAGTATCATTAACTTTTCATGATCAGTAAACAGTGAGAAAGAAACAATAACGATAGGCTTATTTGAGGTCACATTTTGTGTTTTTGTGGATATAAAAAGAACCACAGTTATTTGTTGGCGTGGATTGACGTAAATTAAGCTTGACGTTGCCAGTAGTATTTAAAAAAAAAAAAAATCTTAATGCGATTAGAGTGATTTAATGCTGACTTTACACGGAAACGTTCTTAATATTTAATCGAGTTAAACACAACCTCAGTCATTTTCTTTCACGACTTAATTTTCCATCCCACCGTGGCTCTTGTGGGCAGCACCGTGTGCCAGGGCAGCGCCATTGCCATGGGCTGTCCCACGTCCTGCTCTCACCTCCTGGTCCTCCTGCAACGTGGGCAAGCAGATTTGCTCTTTGGCTGCCAACGTTAGAGCTGTCCCATAGGGTCGTGGTGATGGGCTGGAATTGTGAGCCTCAGCTCCAACCCTCTGTGACCTTTGCGGTGCGTTTCCTTGCGCTGAAGCTCATCCGCTCCCTTATTTTTGACCCATTCATTCGATTTTCTGAGCTCAAAGTCACTGAATGAGGTGTTTTGAATCACTACTTCCACCGCACCTCATGTTTACTACAGACTGCTTCTCTTGGACACGGGCCCAGTTGCATTTGCATGGAGTTGGTGTTTAATTAACACAGAAATGTGGTCTGAGGTTTTTTTTTTGTTGTTGGCAATGGAAAGTCTTAAGTGGGCTGGATGCATTAAAAAAAAAAAAAAACCCAACATGTTTAAACATTATTTGCTGATTTAATAGCAAAGGAAAGATTGGGTTGGATGAGTTACCGGAGTCACTTTTCAAGCGACGTGAGTGTCAAGCTATTTATTATAGCTATGTGAGGACTGTAAAGTACTCATCTGTAGCTGACACCAGGGAGATCAGGGCGGCTGACAGGTTTTAGGATGCTTGTAAAAATCCGCTGAACTCCTCCTGTTGGTGCTGTTTGGATCCAAGACAATATTTGAGTTCCCTGTGTCTGTGGCTTCTACTGGGTGGAGGTGCTGCTGAGCTCTTGTGTTTGGTGGCTTCTCCTTGAGGTCTCCCACACAGAGGGTGGTGACGCACTGAACAGGTTGCCCAAGGAGGCTGTGGATGCCCCATCTCTGGAGGCATTCAAGGCCAGGCTGGATGTGGCTCTGGGCAGCCTGGTCTGCTGGTTGGCGACCCTGCACATAGCAGGGGGTTGAAACTAGATGCTCATTGTGGTTCTTTTCAACCCAGACCGTTCGACACAGGATTCCCCTGTTGTATTTGGTGGCTTATCTGTACCTTGAGGTCTCCACCTGAAGACCACGCATCTGGTCCCTCTCACAGTTTTATTGGGGTCTGCTCGCTGATCAGTCAGCGGATTTTGTAAACCTGGTTTGCCATTAGCAACTGAAAAGCTCCCTGTTGGGAGTTGGGTTTGACGATGCGTTTTTATAACCCAAATTAAAAAAAAAAATGCAAGCTTTGTTTTCCTCCTGGAGCTGTGGCACGGGGTGGCCCTGGGCTGGCTGTTGTGTGGGTTGGTGCTATGTGATGCAAAGCAGCATTCTCCAGGTTGATGGCTGCTGTATGGATTCCTGGGTCCCGCATCAGGGTAGGGCTCAGCGCTGGGTTCTGAACACAGAGACACGCCAGGATGTGGCTAGAAGAAAGCATCAGCTGCTTTAATGTCCTACCTCTGACTGAAACAACCTCCCTATGTGGGAGATTATAAATATTGCTCTTCTCTTAAGGGAAAATCATGCACAGACAGAGACAAGCACGTATAAATAATTTACAAAGCTGTAATACACTGTAAATAACAAGCCTGCTGAATAATGAATTAACCCAACTGCTGATTCATAGGTAAATATCTCTTGTAAAGCAGTTTTTTTTTCTATGGATTTTTACAGCTCAGTTAATATCCCCCTGTATTTTGCTCAGGTGAAGTGTTCTGGTGGAGCTGTGGCTGTCTCCCAGGCTGCCTTGCTGGCTGCAGGCTGAGCTGTGGGACTGGGAACAGCACTACATGTGCTGTAGTCCCGGTGTTCGCTCTCCTCCGAGCAGTGGGAAGGGCTGCTCAGCAGCTCCAGTTGTTTGTCAGTGGAAGCGTTGTACTCCTAATGCAGATGATATTGAACACGTCAATTTAATTTATACCTGAAGAGATGGGTGCTTTCTCTCTCACTCCTGTTTAGCGTAGGCTGGGAAAGGCATTCTCTGCGTTGTGTTCCATCAGTTCTGGGGGCACGTTGCTTGTCAGACACGTTGGTGCTTTGTCTTATTTCTGATAGCTTAAATAATTGCTTTCATAAAAGATAACTAGATTTCTTTCATCTGGAAGTGCATTAGTTGTAAATTGCATTTTCTTTTTAAACTTAGAAGTATAGATGTCAACACCGATTTCCACTGGCAATGCGCAGTGCTGCTGGTGGAGTTCTCTGTTGTAAAGGTACGTGTTCTGTGCCGAAATAAAATGGTCTGGAAAATGAGGGCTGTTGCTTGGATGTGCACATGGAATCCAGCAGACTAGACTGTCCCGGCAGGGTGTCCTAAATTGGGAGATCTTGGGGTGCTTTGCTGCAAGGAAATGGGCATGCTGCAGAGTATGCAAGGCTTTCATATAAAATGTAAGAATGTATTTCGCTCTTTAAGTGCTCGTCTTCACTTTTAGCCTGCCAAGAGCATCTCACCCCATATAGGACAGTAAGTCCGGAGGTATTCCTTGCAAAGACTGCTGCTTGTTTCTATCTGGATAGCCTGAATTTAGCCCTGTTTGCCCTTACTGTAGTTGTTCTACATAGAGTTTTCTTATATATGGTTTAAATATATACACCACTGACCCCACTGGGGACATGTTTTATACAGGCTGCAGCAAAATTGAATCTGAAACAACTCGGCATTCTGGGTTCTTACCTCCTTTCTCTCCCACGCTACCCATGAACATGAAGCCCTGCCATGCTGGCTGCTGTACTTAACGAAGCAGCAGGTAATGTTCCCCATGCTCAGGAACGAGGGGAAGTGCTAATTGGCTGTGCAGACAGCTCTGCTCACGTGTTGCGCTTCCCTTGATTGCTCTGGGTGGCCCTGGACCCCAATTAATTTGGGAAGTTGGTGCACATGCAGCTGTTCCCTCTTTGCCCTTCTGCCAGGAGCGAGCTGCTTGATTCTTAGCCTGAAAATGCCGTGTTAAAAGCACCACCAAACTACTCGGGATGTAACTTGAGCTTGAAAGAAGAGGATGGTCCGGCTCATAGCAAAGCATTGGTTTTTGTGCTAAGGATGCTTCTGCAGTCTGTCTGGCTGGAGAACTCCATTGGAGCTCACAGAGTCTTCAAGGCACAGCAGTGGGAATAGTTTACAATGCAGAATGCTGCTTTCTTTATTTCAAAGATTAAACAGAGCCTCATTTGGGGGGAAAGAAAAGTGTGTGAAATCAGTTCTAAAACATTTGTAGCTTCTTAATACTTATCTTCTTTTAATCAAGAAGAATTTAAAAAGGCTTCTGTTGCGTTCTGCTTTTTCGCCCATGAAGCATTTTCCTTTATTCTTACCATTCTGTGTGGAGGGACTTCCTGGGGGCTGAGGAAAACTTTCTATTCTAGAGGAGGAGAGAAAGAATAACCAACTGTGAGGACCTTCAAATAGCTGGGAAAAAAAAAAAAAAACAAGAACGAAAGCCTTTCGAGACTTTTTTTAAACGATATTTTAAGATAAGGATATTTATAGTGCCAGACTGAGTTTGACAAAGAAGACGTGCTGTGAGCTCGGCTGTGCCTGGTGGGCGCTGCGTGGGTACCATCACAGGATGCTCCTGGGAGGGTCTGCAGGCTGCTTTGCCCCCTCTGGCTTTGGGATGGTGTCCCTACGGGTGTGGAAAGTGGAAATGAAAGAGACCAAGTTGTGAATGGAAAATCCTATTTAAAAATTCCATTCCGAACAAGTCTGTATTTATCGTGATCTCCTATCAGAGCAAAGAACAGCCTTCTGTTTTCCTGTGAAGAAAATGAACTGTGAGCAACTTTCCGTAGAATCATAGAATGGCCTGGGTTGAAAAGAACCACAATGAGCATTGAGTTTCATCCCCCTTTGCTATGTGCAGGGTCACCAACCAGCAGCCCAGGCTGCCCAGAGCCACATCCAGCCTGGCCTTGAATGCCTCCAGGGATGGGGCATCCACAGCCTCCTTGGGCAACCTGTTCAGTGCGTCACCACCCTCTGGGTGAGAAAATTTTCACTAATATCTAACCTAAACCTCCCCTGTCTCAGTTTAAAACCATTCCCCCTTGTCCTATCACTATCCACCCATGTAAACAGCCGTTCTCCCTCCTGTTTATATGCTCCCTTCAAGTACTGGAAGGCCTACAGGGAGGTCTCCCCAGAAAGTCCAGCTGGAGTCCAGCTTTGCTGCCTGGCACTGTCAGACTGATAAGGCTGCTGAGACCCTGTGGGTATTGGTTTTGTGAAGACTGAGGTTTTTGATGCCAGAGCATCAGTGTGCAAAGTGCTTCCTTTCCTGACAAGGAGTCAGACCATCCGCTGCTTACCCCCATCCTGGTGGAGCTCAGACCAAACTTCCTCCCTTTTCTTCTGATTATGATCTGTGGTTTTCATATCTGAGGGGAGAGGAAATTCTTTTCAAGGTAAACAATCTGAAGGACGGGGTAACAACTGTGCTGCTTCCACTTTTCCCAGATAATGTTGTTGAGCATCTCGTAAAACCATGTATTTGAGCTTCCGCTGTACAGCTAAAATAAGGAAAGATAAATAGACTTACTCCTAGGTTAATTACTTTTGGTTGCATCTAACTGTTGTCAGCCTGGGCCTCATTTAGCTAATGAGACTTCTCTTGCCACCTCTGTCTGCTGTCCATCCCAGGACTCACCTGTTGATGGGATGCTTTGAGCACTGAGCTGCTTGCTGAGCAGTAGGCAGATGCTGCCAGGAGAACAGGTGATGGGGTGAGAGTGTGAGCAAATCCTGTGACAGCACGTGTGGCTTTGAGGGCTGGGCAGGGCTGGCTGCTTGCTGTCTCTTGCAGCACCAGGGCCTGCAGGCAGCAACTTCAGATGACCTATGGGAGGGGGTTCCTGTTGACTTCTCATCGCCGCAGGTACTCAAAGTGTGTGTGAGCTCAAAGGCTGGACAAATTCACCTTAGGATGAGAGGCTGGAAAGATCTTTGTCCTGAGGAAGCATCAGAGCCCTTATGTTTTAAGCCAGCCTTGCTCTTCTCCTGGGTCCTGCTTCAGTATGGGCAAACCGTGACTTCGATGCGCAGCTCTATGGGCAAACCCTGGGATGCCAGCAGGGGAGAGGGATGGAAGAGCAGAGGGAGAGAGGACACCTCTTTGTACCACCACTTCTCTTCGGCCCTCATTCCAGAGCTTGGTGGTTCTTTCTCCTGGTCTTGGACTAGTGAGGAGCCGGGCTGGGAAGCAGCCCTGTGCTGATGGATGTGACAGCACGTAGGAACGCCCCCACATCAGCTTTCCTCTTGGAGTTTGTTAAATTTAAGCTTCTTTAATGACCTGAAATTACAACTGACTTTAGAAGGATTAATGTGTTGTCTGGAGCCTCCTCAGCAGAGTTGTTTATCTGCAGGGAAGCAGATGCACCTTCAGATGCTAGCAAGGCTTCAGACCTGAAGTTCTGGATGCTTACGGGCAGCGTGTTGCTGTGGAAATGAGCTGGCCTGAAATGCATTTTGGCTAGAAACTGAGGCTGAAATGTTCATTAGAGCCAGAGGTTGTTGTAGTCCCTTGGGGAAGACAAATCCTGATCATGTCCAGGAGCGTGCTAGCTTTTAGGAGTGGGGTGAAGCAGTGCTGCTGTTGGGGAGCTGTTTCCAGGCTGGCATCCCAGCCTTGCTGCAGTGCTCTCGGGTGGAATGGGGTCCCAGAACCCAGCAGCTCTTAAAGGACAGGGAAGGAACTGCTCATCCCAATGGTAGGACGTTCCTCCATGCTGTCAGGCTTCTCTTCAAGTGGGGTAGAATTGTCTGCCAGGTGGCGTTTTGATAATGGCACAGCCCAGGTGAAAAGCCAGTGTCTGATGTCACCCGTTTCCTTGTGCATGTGTTATGTACACGGATTTCTCTGTGTAGTGTGTTTGCTCTGCGCACAACTGGGGGGTTTTTTGATTGCTGTGTTCCTAAAGGACAGTTTCTTCTAAATCAATCACGTGCTGTGGGTACGCCTGGCTCCTCTTCTGAATCCATTGGATCCTCTTGCCCTTGGGTATGCTTTGTCCTTGTTGGCAAACATATTCGACATGTGCTGGGTGAATGCCATGTCTCCTCTTAAGATGGGTGCGACGGGGAGCGAAGCAGAGAACTCATTTAATACTGAGGTGGATCTGCTTTTGATTTTCCTCATTTTTACAGGGAGCTGTAAGACTTTAAAAACCCCCCTTTTTATGTTGTTCGTGGCTTCTTTTTTTCCACTAATTTGACACCCAGGGATGTTGTTTTACATTTCGTTTTAGTCTCTAATCACAGAAAATTATAGCTGGCCACACATGCTGGCTTTGCATTCTTGCATCTTGTTTGTGTTCATTTGTAGTGAGGGATAGCACTCACTGCGTCGGCCCAATTTATTTTTCTCCACAGCAGCAGGAATTTCCAATACTCTGGAGCTTCATTACCATGTGCAGGAAGCGAAATTCAAGGTTATCTTATTTGAACTTCACGACTTTGCGATGTGCAGTGTTTTATTTGTTTATTTATCGGGGGTTTATTAAACCTTTCAAAGACAAAAGAACCCCCCAAACCGAAGGCAACGGGAACACCCTGCCCTTTAGAAGAGGCTCACGACGCGCGGCTTATTAAGAAAACTTGATTTAATATTAAAAATTTAAGGGGCTCGAATTGCAAAGATCCCAAAGATTTGATTTCCGCCCTGAGATGTGTGGAGAGGAGGCAGGAGCTGCTGGAGCCCATGCTTTGACTGCAGATGTTTGTCAGTATGCAAAAAAAAACCCAACACAACAAAACAACCCCATGTTTTCAGAGAGAGATGAATGCATAGATTTCTGCTAATGGTTTCCCTTGGTGGGTTTGTGTGAGGTCTCATTTTAACTTCAGGATTTTACCCCATGACCTTTCCAAACCTTCCTTTACTGATGAGTAGGAAAGAAGCATTTTCTTTTTCTCCTCCCCAGCTAGATTAAAAAGTTTAATGAGCTGTTGTACTGCAGCCTGATGGTTTGGGTGGCTGTTTTTTAATGATGATAAGACTACTACTTCATTCTTCGCACACCCATGGTGGTCAGGACGAAATCTGAAGATGTTTCTTATGAGTTTTTAGTCAACTGTTTGTTTATTTTCATGGTGAAGAATCCCCACGAGGTGGATGTGAGCTGTAGCTGCTTCCTTCCATAGGAGATGGGCCTTTGACACCGAGCCCACCCTGCTGCGGCGCACAGCATGAGAGGTCGTGTCTTTGATGCCTCCTAAAGCAGAAAAGCACTTTTTGGGACGGTGTAGTAAATAGAACTTACATTACATTTTAATAGGGGCTGAAGGATTTTACTGACCTTTTTTTTTTTTTTTTTCCTTCTCTTTCCATAGGGTGCAATTTAGCAAAGCCTGCTGTTTGCTTTGTTCCAGCAAAAGTGCCCTTGGGGTGCTTTGGTTTGCTGGGCTTCGGCTGTTCAGCGCTGTGGGTTGGTGGGGGAACTGGGATGGACTGCGAGATTTCTGCTATCAGACAAGAATCTCTGAGATCGTTTGGTCCGACCCCATCCCACCCCACTACGCCCATCACCACATCCCTCAGTGCCACATCTCCACGTTCCTCGAGCACCTCCAGGGACAGTGATCCCACCATTCCCTGGGCAGCCCTGTGCCAGTGCAGCACCACTCTCTCTGAGAAGAAATCTTTCCTAATTACCAACCTGACCCTCCCCTGGTGCAGCTTAAGGCCCTTACCTCTCGTTCTGCCACAGGTGATAGAGATGGCAGCACAGGACTGCAGGGCTGAGCTCAGACAGCAGGGCACTGTGGATGGTGGCCGTGCAAGTGCTGTCCCGTGCCCACGTGCTGGGCTGCACTGCAGGAGCAGGTGACAAGTGGCCTGAGGGCTTGCAAGCTTTCCTGCGTGGTGTGCTGCAGGTTCTCAGGGCTCGCAGCCTGCTCCCATTACCTTGTGCAGTTCTCCCATCAGTTGCAGGAGCACCAAGCTTCTCTCCTTGGTAAAATAACCAAGCATCGATAAAGGATTAGTGAGGGATTTTAATGTAGCGCTGATAATTGGATTAAGCTTGCATTTGCTTCCCGTTAGTTTTGGATGCACCAATAGGAATAGACGGGGGCTGGCTCTGTGCTGCTGTGTGTACGCAGGGTGCTGTGTGGAGCTGTGTTTCAGGGCTCCGTGCCCTGCTGTGCAGGATAGCAGTGCTGTAAGAGAAGAAGATAAACTATCAGCTTCCTCCTTTGTCCGTCCAAACCATAGGGGACCGGAGCTGACTGCCGTTTGGCTCCTCAGGACTCACAGCCTCGGGGGATTCTCCTCCTTTGTACCACTCCTGGGTGATAACAAACGTTTCTCTTACTCAGGCTGAGGTTCTGTGGTATTCTCATGCCTGCAAATGTGAATTGCAAACTCGGTGACAAGGAAGGAGAAGTGCTTTTATGGCGTGAGTGCTATTGCCTGATGCTTTGGAGAACAGCAGGAATGCAGGAGGTGGGGAGCAGGAGGGGGCTTTGCTGGCATGTTGTCCCCAAGCCATGCATGGTGCCAGCAGGGTTGTGCTGTGAGCCCAAGGAGGATGCAGTCGGCTCTGGAGTGGCCCAACAGTGGGATGTCTCTGCTGGAATCGTTCCTCTTGTAAAACTCAGCTTAAATCTCCTTGGAGGGAGGTTTTTGTGGTACGAGTGGCTGCTAATTTTGCTAAGTTGCTTCAAAGAGCTGCCTTGAACATTCTTATTTACAGTCAGCATTTGTCCTAGGGATAGATTTCTTACAATGGGTGCTTTGTAAAACCATGCAGCGTGTGGAAGATCTTAACTTTTTTTTATCTCTTTCTGATGTACCACTTATTTGATTTTTTTTTCCCCTTTTTTATCGTTCCTATTGAAGGGTTTGTGAACTGATCCCTTTATTTTCAGAAGAGAATACCAAACAAACAGTGATTAGCATGAAATACGACTCATGGCTTCCTAAAGGGTGTGCCTTAGAACCAGTAAACAGTTGTAATTGCTGTTAGATGAAAGTACAAATTGAATATATTCTCGTAATAATTATAAAGAGACAGATAGACTCTAATCTAATTGGGATTAGTACAACGTTCAGTTCTCCTTTTTAGTGTGTGATCTGTATAAAAGTCAAACGTGGTGATAAATGTGTTTGTAAATGCCGATTCAAGTCAGTGCAGAAGCCAGGGATGTGCGTCTGTGCTGTGCTGGGTGCAAAGGATTGCACGTGGAGCTGTGTTACAGCTTCGGGGTGGTACCACATTATTGGGATCTCTGCACAGGACCCCCAGTGTGGGCCTTGGGGGACTCTTGGAAACTCTTCGGTTTTTGCCAGGATCACATCTGAGGATGGGTTGGGGGGGGGGGGGGTGTTTTTGAAACGTCAGTACTTTAAATCAGAAGCATCAAAAGACATGTTTAATAAAGACGATGCTGACTGCAAGTCATTAAGGAAATCTGTATTTATACTTATGCGGCTGCACACTGTCTTGTAAGTTATTGGTTCCTCTGAGTCCAGTTAAATCTTAGGGGATGTGCTAAGGTGCCCATATGGTGTGGGCATGCTTCCTGCAGCATCTCAAGCTGATGGGTGGGGGTCTACCAAAGGGAAGTGTCAGCTCCGTTCACACTTACCCTTCTAGCAGGGCTGGCTTATGGCATGCTGGAAAATGAGGGTCCGCTGGAGCTTCCCCGATGACCTGCCTGTCCCCCTAGGGCCTCCAGCTCCTCTCTGGACGCCTATGAGCGCTGCTCATGCTGGATTCTTGCACTGCCAAGCGGGCCAGAGGCTCTGCATTCAGCTCCTTAACAAGGGAATTGTTTTAAAAGAGCCAATTTTGGAGCTAAACTTAGCACGCTTGGATGTCATCCAAAGCGCCGCAGCAGTAATGCAGCAAATACAACTGGTTTAAAGTACATTAAATATGCAGGTTGGCTCGGAGTTGCGAAGCCCTTGCAGACAAAGGGTAGGTGAAAACTGATAGCTTGCATTGTGTGCAGTATACAGCACGGTTAATCATTTCCAAATAAACATCCAAGTGGGGAAAAATAGCGAAGCGTACCATCAAATTGCAATGTTACAGGAATGTATTCTTGGCAAGAACTCTCTCATTTCTAAACTGGAATTGATACTAAAAGCTGAGCCTTAAAGTATCCTGAAAGAAAAAAAAAAATAAGCCTGTTTTACTTAAACAAAAGCAATGCATTCAGCGTTTGCTAGAGGCAGGTTTTGAAGAGAAAACTCAGCCTGAAACTAGCAGAGGAATCCTAATTAGTGCGTTTTCCTAACAATAGCATCGTCCTTCCGAGCCAACAGAAGAGCTCAGCTGAGGAATTGTGAGCAGAGGGCTGCTTTGGTTTGGAGGCACAGTGCAGTGAATGAGCACTCGGTCTCCCCAGGAGCCCGTCCGGGTGCACTTCTTCCTCCATAAGCACACGTATGAGTGCTGATTCACGTGTGTGTTGAAAAATACCAGCAGTTTGGTTTACAATGACAGCAGGCGGATGATTTTCATCTCCTTAAAGTTATTTTTTTTTTCCTTCTGTCAGGACACACATAGGTGTTTTTGGAAAGGAAAACCCTCATAGCTGTTGCTAACTTCTGTTGATGGATATTACTAGAGATTTTAACGGGTATTCTTTTAACAACAAAAAACCCACATCAACAGCATCCCCCAGAAGCACCACCATGGCCCAGCTCGGTTTGCAGCTGGCAAGCTTGAGCTGGCTGCAATATGTCATAATGATTGCAGCTGACAGCGTGCTCTTTTTATGGTACTGAGACAGGGGGGGCTACTTCTTAATTAAACACCAATTCAGGGGGGAGATAGGTGAATATCTGTGGGCAGGCTCAAACCAAAAAAAATGTGGATGTCACATGCAGATGGATCTGTTATTTTTGGTTTCCACTGTGGATTATAAAAGCATACATGCATGCTAAGAGCTGATGAGTCAGGATCATGAGTTGGGCCAACAAGGGGGATGTCTGCAGTAGGCAGAGGATGATGGGAAGGAGGTGGACGAAGCTTACTCCAGTACCAGGGAGCCTCCTAGTTGCAGTCTGTGCTCTTGCTGATGGTTTTGCCTGCTCTGACACCTGCAGGACTGCAGTCTTCTGCAGTATCCTCGTAGCCAAACTGGGCAGATTTGCAGTGATGGGTGGGCTGTAGGCTGGGTGAGAAGCTGGTGAGAGCAGCAGGTACAAAGGGCTGCTGTTCAAGGTTATGTTTTGAGTTGGTGGCTGGGTACCAGCAGCACTTGTGGGTTGGTCCAGCCTTGCCCTGTTTGTCAACTCCATGCTAATATGACAGAAGTGTTTTGCATCTCTGTGGTTATAGAGAATACGGAGGCGGGATGCGTTCTGTTCTTTTTGTACCGGAAAGCCAATTGCTTTAATTACCTTCGTCAACTTAGCTAATAGGGACAGAGAGAATATTTTCTAGTTTGGATTTTTGCCTGAAGTTGAGAAATTGACTGAGAGCTGGAAAAGAAGAAGGAATAAGTAGTGGTGACGTCAGCCCCTTCCAAAAGCTTTGGGGCAGTGAAAGCAAGCAGCAGCAGGAGTGACCCCACTGTAAGCCCCAGGAGGAGAAGGAGGTTCCCCCTCTGACATGAGAAGACATGAGGACTTCTGGAGCAGTTGCAGTGAGCACCTCATCAAATCATGCACTGAGCTGCAATTGATCTCACTAGGAAACATCCCTCTGAGCGTTAGATACACTGAGGTAAATCTTGGGAATCTGAGACTGGAGACAAACATACCAGTTTTGCTTCACGTGCATTTATGCCCTTTTCACTGTAGTAGCTTGAAGTATTATGATATGTTATTTAAGCAGCGCCATTTGGCTTTTGCCTGCTTAAGCTGCCTTAAAGATCCAGAATCTGTCCCCTGGTGTTCGTATTTCCCCACTTCAAGCCTCTGTGGTTTCTGTGGGGTGACACAGGCTGAGTTAAACTATGGTGTTTTTCTAAATATTTTTATTTTTGGCCTGTGGTCACGCTGTGGCAAGAGCATGGTTAGCAGCTAATTGCAAGCAAAGCCTCTTCTTGCTGCAGATAGAGTTTGTTAGGGGAGGAAAACTGCTGATGTTAGGCCAGGATTTATTAATGACTGGCAGCTGTGGGTGTTCGTGTGCCTGCCTCCTGCCAGAGCCAAGTGCTTACAGAATCATTAAGGTTGGGAAAGACCTCCAAGATGGTCTAATCCAACTGTCTACATACCGCCAATATTGCCCACTAACTCTGTGCCTATGTACCACATCTACGTGTTTCCTGAATGCACTCGGTCGTGGTGTTGCTGGTTAGGGTAAGGGTAAGTGTAATAGAGGCTTCATTTTGTACGTTTGATTTGGTCTGGGTTGGGCTTCTGCTTTTTCCTGTGTCCAGAAAGAGAAACTGCAACAGTGCTTTCATGCCAATACTTCTATTTTAGACAAAAAACAGTTTGCCTGCTTAGAAGTCAAGGCTTTAGTCCCCACAGGGATGCCTGTTATCTGGTTACAAGATAATACATGGCTGAGGCATGCTAAAGAGTGGTAATACACTAAATGCTCCAGCTGTAATTGAACCGCACCAAGCATCACCTGCTCTTAAGTAATTAATGAGTTTGAACTATTTATATACAAGGAGCAGTGTGAAGAAATAGGGCCTGTTTGTCTCTGGAGGAAGGCCCTTGTGAGGTCTTGCAGCATGTATTCTGACCATGTGATGCCTAGCAGGAATGGCACCTTGGATCCTAGTGCTTGAAGAGCCTGAAAAACAACCTGGGACCAGTGGAACCCAGCGTTCCTCCTCTGCTGAGCATCCTCCTTTCTGCAGCCTCTGGCCATTTCCTGCCATGTTCAAATGCTGTGTGTCAAGGTGGTTCCAAGCCGGTGCTGTGCTTGGGCTGAACCAGCTGCCAGGAGCGGCTGGATTGAGTTTGTGTATACCTGTGGGTCCGTGCTGGTAGAAACATTGCTCTACCCAGCTGGTTCTGCTGCTGTGCTGGGTGGCCCTGGGTGTTACAGTGGCTTTGGGAGCATCTCCAAAGTGACACGGCGTAGGTGACAGCGCTTCATTTCTTGCAGTCTACAGGAACTCGAGGGGAGGTGTTTCCTCCTCCCCGTTGCAAGGACGTATTGCCAAACTGCCTGGTGACTTTTGGCGAAGTGAAAAGCTCCCAGGTAATAGTATTTTGTAGGTCAGGGGTGGCTTCTGAACGGGAAACAGGGAGATGAAAAAACAAGGCTATGGATCAGATTTCGAGGGACCTAAATAGACTGCTGTCGGTGTTCTCAGATGTGATTTGATCTCAAAGCAAAACAGATCTTCGCTTCATCATTTTAAACCAATTTCATGCTTGGGCAGTTCTGCCCACTTCTGTCATCTCAGCACTGCGGGTCGCGAATAGGACCCATGCAACGTGCAGAGGCAGAAGCATTACAGCTCACACCCTTCGTGCACTCAGCCCAGCGGGTGATGCGGAGCTGTAAAGGCCAAACAGAGTTTCTTCTGATGTCCACAAAATTGAGACCTTAAATCGGGTTGTTTAAAAGATTGCAGTGTCTTACATATAAGCGATGTCATGGAGCAAAAATAGAGACCGCCTGTCTGACTTCAGGGATTTAGCTGTGAGGCTGTGACCTCTAGAGGCTAAAAATAAGCAAACATCTTTCCATCATTCTCTGCTCCTGCAGAAATATGCTCCTGTGGTGACACATTTCTGTGGTATCTCGTGAGCTCGTGGCGATTCCTCTAACTGAGGACATCTGGCTATGCTACATGCTGTACAGTTTTCACTGTTGGTGAGAGGATTAGCAGTGGGCAGTTTGTTTGCAGAGCTCGTCTTTATATCTGTTCTTAAACCAGTGCCTCGAGCAAGTAACAGATGCATGGATTCAGTAATACTTGTGTTTAGGATGCTACATTGATGTCTTTTTCTTTTTTGTACATGCATGTTTAAGTGTACGTTGCGTTAGGTTTAACTTTAATTAACTTCTGTTATGGCAGAGGAGATGTTCCTGGGATGGAATATACAGCTGCAATTTGTTTCCATGTTGACTCACGTCCAGCTTCATATCTGCCAGTAATGGAATTGGTCTCGTGGTCTTCCAGCTCCAGACACTTCAGAAGAGCTCTGATAGACCGTAACCCAAGTGGAGGAAGATAAGTTATATGCAAGGTTTGAAACCATGCTCTTTGTTCCAGAAAATCATGGGTTTTGTTGCAAGTCTGGTAGTCCTGCCCGCGGGTGGCAGACCTCTGCCCTACAACGTTGCATTCCACAGTTGCAGCGTGTGTTGCAAGGGAAGGGTTTTTTCCCTAGCATTTTAAAAGCAAGTATCTGATATTTTTGTGCATGTAGACCGGAGAAATGGAATCTGTGGATCTAGTTTCCCTGTTAATATCTGTTGCCTCCTCACAGTCAGATGGTGTTTTCTCTTGTTGATACGGCTGCACGTCAACGCAAGCTGTTCTGGCGGAGCGCGGCCCCGTGGAGGCCTGGCTCTCAGCATCTCCAGTGCATTGTGTGCTCTGAAATTCATCTCTGAGAGTGTTCCTGGGCCCTGATATGGGAGGAAGAAAGCTTCTTGGGATCACAGCTGGCTTCTCTTCTGTAGGTGAGGCCTACCTGGGTGGCCAGGCCACGGGTGCTGGCGTGGTGTCTGTCTCCTGGCATGGAGCACTCTGGCCGTGCCCTGCCAACCCCACTGTTCACATCTGCATCCCTTCTTGTATCTATGGACCTCACTCTTTATACCTATGCATGCTTAGTGTTACTTGTGACGTGAAATTAGGAGGGTTTTAGATGGTAGCATGGATTTCCAGCTGCCCCCTCCCCCAAGGCAGGAAGCTGACAGAAGCCAGCCAAGTGCCAGCTCCCATTCTGGAAACTCCTTAGGGTCACAGAATCATTAAGTTTGCAAGAGACCACTAAGACCATCCAGTCCAACCATCAACCCATCCCCACCGTGCACATTAATCCTGGTGCTCGGTGGGACCCAGCCAGCAGCTGGCTGTGCTCTGTCTTCTACCACCTGCCTAAACGTGGTGTAGATTTGGTGAGCATTTTCTTCTGTCCTCTTGATTCATGCTTTCACTGTCCTTCTGTTGTTGTTGTTAATGATCTCGGCCTTTCGTTCTCAGTCTGTTTGAAGGCTAAATTGTTTTGTGTGCTATGTTTGTAGAGTTTCACAGAGCATTGCGGGATGCCATTATTTTCTTGACTGGCTTAGCTGGGATACTGAGTAAAATTTTGGGTCATGGACCCTGCCACAGGTGGAGTGAAGGTTCCCTCCCCAGCAGGCACAAAGACAGAGCTGCCTTTCATAGCGGGTGGCTGCTGCACAGATTGCACAGATCACACAGATTATCTTGGAAGGAAGTAGGAATTATGGACCAAGCAGATTGAGCAGAATTAGAAAACCCTAATGAACATCCACATAGCTTTGTGATATGACGTTGCCATAGAAACGTAGTTTCTACAGCACCTCATAGTCAGAGTTGTGCCAGTACTCTCTTAATTTACCCCACTGTAGAGCTGTTGTAAGCAGCGGAGAGCCCTTGGATGGAGTGACGTAGGGATTCTCCATTGAAGTTGGCAAGGATGAAACTGAGCTGAAGTGAGCATCGAGCATAGGATGTCCTGTGCTGTGCAGTCCTGGTGAGGGCTGGGACCCCCAAATCTGACTGCACTGCACCCATGGGGAGCTGAGCTTTCTTGCTTTACGTACAGTGCTGAGATGCGTTGCTTCCTCCTGCCTCCTTCCAGGCTTTGAGTGAGCAGTTAATGAAGGACAGGGCACGCAGGTCAGTGACAATGTGGAATGCAAGCGTTTTGTGAGGTGATCTCCAAGCACAAGGTTCTGACTCACAAAATCAACTGTAAAGCAGCTGGCTCAGGGCAGGCGGTGAGCTCAAACCTGACTCCAGGCTGAGAAAAATAAGGGGAGGGGGAAAGAAAGGGCTGCCTGTTGAGTGCTGAGGGCTGTGCTCTGCAGAGGGGCTCAGGGCACTGCAGGAGCAGCGCTGCAGGGAGCCCAGCCCCTGGGGGTCCCTCTCTTAACAAAAAACAAAACAGCCCCCCCACACCCCGCCGTGCTATGGGGACTTAATTAAGCAACAGCATGTGGTTCTCGTGCTGCCGGATGATAAGGGAGTGCCAGATGATAGGGTGTAGCAGAGCTTTTCTTCCGTGAGTGCTGGCATTGTGCTGTGAAAATGAGACAGGCATTAGAAAAGAGCCCTCCCGATTAATAGTGGAAGTTGAGTGCTCTGGGTTCTTATGGATGAAATTAAACATTGTACGTCTTATGTAAAGCGCTCGCAAGACAGGTAATTAAAAACATTAGAAACTAATTAACTGGAAGTGCCGTGTGCCTACCTGATGATGACAGTGTGAGCAGATATGACTTGCAAGTCGTTCTGGGTGTTGTGGAGGGGTTTGGGGTGTTGCCTTCTTTTGGGGACCTGCTTTTGCTCGGAGCTGGAACAGCCCTGAGCAGAGTCCTGCTGCCTGTCCTGCATCTGCTGGTTCCACCCTCGTCAGCCTCACCTGCAAACATGCAGTGGAGGAAATGAATTATCCATTTGTAAGTGCTTCCATGTTTTCCCTCCTTGGTGATGGATATGCATAGATTCATAGAATGGCCTGGGTTGAAAAGGACCATAATGGTCATTTAGTTTCAACCCCCCTGCTATGTGCAGGGTCGCCAACCAGCAGACCAGGCTGCCCAGAGCCACGTCCAGCCTGGCCTTGAATGCCTCCAGGAATGGGATGAGATGCAGTGGGAACTGAAAGCATCTCTGGGGGAGGAGGATGTGCAGAGCTCGGACTCGCTCTGCACTCATACAGCAGTGCCAGCTCTGCGTGCTCCCCTGCACCCGGACCTTGCTGGGTGATGTCTGCCAGCACAGCAACATGAAGTGTGGCAGAGCTGCGATTTGTGTCTAATTAGCAGTGAGGCCTCTGGTAGTGCTTGCAGCCAGCCCTCGGTCCCTGCAGGTCCCTCTCTCTGCACAGCCATGGCTCTAGGATTGCATCGTGGATTTTTTTTTTCCTTTTCCCTATGTTTCTGCCTTATCCGGCAGTAGCAGCACAAGGGGGAGTGTGGGTGCTCGGAGCCAGGGGGCCTGCTGATGCCTTGCCCTGCAGCCTCACAGCCCTGTGGTCCCTGTAAGCCATTTCAGCAGGTCTGCTGCTATGGCTCTCCGTTGGGTTCAGCGGTCAACTCACAGGTGTGTTTTTGGGGAATGAAGAAAACAGAGCAAGTTAACATCTCTCTGGCCTACCTGTCCTGTATCTGGGCCTCTTCTAGTTGGAAGCACAGCTTCCAGTCTCACACATAGGGTTCTGTAGGTGCTGGGGAGTGCAGGAGAAGGCAGTGTGTGCAGGCTGTGGCTATGGGACTTGGGGCACGCTGTGGTAGGGGTGGCTGCATGCAGAGCATCTTTGATCATCTCCGATCTGTGCATGAGTAGACCGTGATATAAAAAGGCTGGAGGTCTCAAACCATTGAGCACATGGGGCAAAGTTGAGGGAGGAGAAAGGATGAGAAAGTTGTGTGTCTGCTTGCCTAGCGTGGGGTGTTTTCCTTGCCATGCGGAGGGGTAGCAGGCGCACTGCCGGTGTGAAATGAGAGCTTGAAAGTCTGAGCGAGACCCTTTGGTGCTTTTTTTTTTGTTGCCTTGCTGGCAGGTAATAAACAGGGCTCTCCTCCTCATTATTACTAAATCAAAACTCTATTGATTCCTTGTGTGAAAATCTGACATGACATAAAATGTTTTATTTATGCTTTTCACCTGGCCTCGCCATAAAAACGCTGGTTTTGTTAACAAACCAAGTGAAACCAATGGCTGAGCCCCAGGCCCTGAGAGCAGCCCTGGTATCTCCCCATCCATGGGAGGCTCAGCTGTGCCGTGCTGCTCTGACAGAGCTGTGGGTGCGCTGCCTGCAGCGCTGCAGTGCCAGGACCAGCAGCAGGACAAGAGCTGTGCGGGCTATGGGCAGTAATAGGGGAAGTGACCTGTGGAAGGGGTTGCTGCTCAGGGTGCCGGGGATGCAGGCATCGCGTGCAGCACGGAACTTTGCTTGTCAGCACAGCATTAATTGTAGTTGTTTAATGCGGTGATTAGTGTTGTTTGTTCAGATGTCTAATGTAGCAATTAGCCTCGGCGGGGTGTTCAGTGGTAGGTTACGAGTGCTTTCTTCCTGCCAAGGAGTACTCTGCATCTCCAGAACCAAAGGTGTCAGCGGTGCTGTCTGCAGCTCAGCTCTTTTGCCCTGCGTGGCTTTACCTGCGCTGCTCTGTGCTCTGATGGTTGGACTTCAGCCTCTCAGCAGGAGGAGATTTCGACCCAGAGGAGCAGCCTGTGGTTAAAGCCTACTGTGATATGCCAGATGTCCATGGCTGCTGCACAACCGTCCCGATGCGTTATCTGGGATCATGTCCCTTGATTAAGACCCTGGGAGAGGAGACAAAATACATCCCCTGGCGCTGGGAGAGAAAGCTATTGATTTTAGTTCCACCGAGTGAGATCGCTTTCTGGGGTTTGATGGATGACAACTGAAGTGTAACATAATCCCTGAGCTGTGGGGGACTGGTGCTCTCGGGGCTGATGCCATCCTATTCCCAAAGCTATTAGCACTGCCAGCTTGCTCGTGTCACTTAATAGTGCTGCCCTGCTTCGGGCCGTGGGGGAGAGGCATCGCAGCCCAGCTTCGCAACGGATTGGTTAATTAGCAGAATGCTTAAACTCAAACAGCAGATTAAAAGGCTGGGGCTGAGGGGTGCTGTGGCTCTCAAGCTCTGGGACTTGCTGTCCCTCCAGCAGTCTGGGAGGAGAGGCCGTGGGTTCCATGCCTTGTTCCTGTCCCACTCTGCCGCTGTAGTGTGTGTGAACCAGAAAGTTGTTTCCAAGCTAGGCGAGCTGTTCTGGTGGGAACAATTTCTTCCAGCTCTTCGTCATTTGAAAAAAAAAAAAAAGCAGATCCTTTAGGCTAAGTTGCTTCTGAGGCTTTCTGATTGTTATCGGGAAAGCAAGCGTACTTTTTCCTGTTTTTCTTCTCCCAGTTTTTACATTTAAAAAATAGCTGCTGGCTGCAAGAGCATGCCGTGGGAAAGCAGAACGTAAAGGTGCAAGAGATGCAGATGCAGGCCAGGCCTCCTGCAGCTACAAGCCCACCTCTGCGGCATGCAGGACCACCAGCAGGAAAGATTTGCTGCCTCCTCACCTCCCCCAAAAGCCATTCCTTGAGAAAGGAGGAGCAGTTCTGGGGTTTGCTGACCTAGGGAGGGTGGCTGTGCTGAGAAATGCTTTCTGTTGACTGAGTGTTTGTAGAACGCGGCTCTATGTTGGTTGCTTCTTCGTGCCCGGAGGCTGGGAACTTAAAGTGAATTATGCAAGAGTTGCACGTCCACACCGGGAGGGTGGCTGCTGGAAGGAGCCTTCTTCCACCCCCTGTTGGCAGCCCTGCAGGCGAGAGCGAGCTGGCTGCAGAGGAAGCACTAATTCAGCCCTAGGGCAGCAGCGCCGTGGCCAGTAACGACAGCTTGGCTGGACATGGTTGAGTGGCAATGCTAACGCGCAAGAGAACAAGGGAAAACATCACGCTAAAGATGTGTTTTCCCTGTGTGGTTGGGCTGTATCTCCTTGGGGGGGGTTGCCTGGTGTTCCCATTTCTGCACGTGTCCCTGCATGTGGGACCCATCCGCCAGCACTGTGTCCTCGTGCATTGGGTGGCGGTGGCAGTGTGCCGCGGGACCCTCGAGCTGCAGCCGGACCCTGCAGGTGAGCTGTCAGCTCCAAAGCCTGTGGTCTGGTAGGGGCTGCTGAGTGGCACGTAGGAACCACGAGCAACAAGCATCCCGGGGAGGGATGCTGCAGCAGAACCGCACCCACTGCGATTCCCGGCACGCTGCGATAAGCTCTGTTGATTTCTTTGTGAATTATTTAAAATGCAGGAATTGCAAACAGAAGCCCGGCTGATTTTGTTGTGTGCACGGGCTAGATTAGAGCAGGAAGCTTCATTACGATAGGCTTAGATGTCTTCAAAGGCTTGGATGTATTTTCCCCTTCATTGATAAGCAATATCGATCTCGGCAGCAGTTGCTTGCTATGCTTGGCCGCAGGATCGTGGCTCTCCTGTGGACCCAGGATTGTACATTAGCACAAAGTAGTGCACTTACTGTTGAGTGAATGAGGGTGTTGACTGCGGACTGTTAAACATTTTCTGACAGTGAATTAAAGGGGGAATTTCTGTTTTTCTGTGCCAGGTAAGCAGCTCACAGCATTGCAGCCTGCCATGCCAGCTACCCGAGTGCTGCTGAGCAGAGCTAAGCAGGTGGACTCGGACCTGCTCTGCCCCTGCACTGAGCCCTCCCCACTGAAAGGCAGTGCTTACCAGTGGTCTTCATGCTGACAGCTGCCTCCAATGAAGCCTTTTGTTTTAAAGGCTAGCATTGCATCACATATTGTGGTGCTGCAGGAAAAGAACAAAAAAGAGCACTTATAATTACTCAATTACATGCAGGAATGGATTTGTACAAGTGGGTCAGGTACCCAGCTATGGCAAGCTACCAGGGATGGGAGAACAAGATCCTAAAGGAAAGTGCTTTCCAACCCACTATGGTGTGAGCCAGGCAGTGCTGATCAAACCGCTGAGCATGGCCATCTTGCTGATGTATGTGTGAAGACTGGTCCTGATGAACTGTTCCTCGCGTGGTGCATCAGTGACACCCCCCCAGATTCCATAACACAGCCTGACAGAGTGTGAGATTGGGGTCTTTGTACCCTGGAGATGAGACATCTCCCATGTTTCGTGCACGGGGTCTGTTTTTTCCCCCCTCTGCTTGCTCTAATGAAGTTTTTACAGCAGCAGGATAACACATGGTGGCTTCTGCCTATATTTGACTGAAACCATGCGGCTCTGGCTTTATGTCCTTTCATATTGTGAACTTTGTGGATGCGTTTGGGTTACGCTGAGTTTTTGGTAGGTTTCCTTTTACTTCCAGAATGACAAAGACCCGAATGTTTTTCTAACTGAAAACTCGGTTGCCAAAAGCTGAAGCTATAGGAATATAAAACCTTGTGAGGTGTGTCATGAGGTCATGTGAAAGTCAATGAGACTTGATTTGCTTTTCCTTTGCACTCACTTAAATCCACATTAACCTCAGTTCGGCTGCTGGAAGCTGGCATGAGACCAGCCTTGACCATGGCATTGAGAAGGTTCTCATGTTTGCAGAGAGGGGTTTGGAAAAGGCCCCATGCTCTGGGATGCTCCCATCTGAGTGCTGTTCATCCCCCATGCCCTCAGCATTGATTCTGCAACTATAATGGAAAGCACAGGCCCTCCAGGCCGTGGTCTCTAAATCTCACTTCCATGTTGTCCCTGGATTTTCTCAGCGTTTTTGTTCTATTCTTGTGTTCTTGGGGCTTGCAGTTATGCTTGCTGCATCTGGAGGGGATTAGAGCTCTTCCTTCTCTCTTCAGCTGCTTTGCCCTGGGGAGTAGAGTTGTGTTCCCAGACCAGTTGACAGGCAGTGCTGAACACAATGGCAGAGGAGTCTGTGGCGAGCGTTTTATATGCTAAATGAAATAGACTAATTAAAAGCAGTTGTCGTGTAAAGGTGAACAAGCCGAAGCCAAGAAATACTGGAGTCACTGCAGCCCTTCACTGCTGTACCGATTGACTGGGAAGGTGGAAGCCTGCAGAATGGAGATCCACCCTCTGCAGGTACAGGTCAGGTCACAGGAGAGCTGGGGGACAAGAGATGGTTGGCAGCTTTACCAGTAGAGAGCTCGGTATCCCATTTCAGGGTGGTGTGTTCTGGAGCTGATCCTTCAAAGTCCACTTTATCTTTTATTCGAAACGCTGATGTGTTTAAATGAATGGTGCAGTGCAGTTGCTATAAATAAGTGAGTGTCAATAGGAGGCTTTAGCAGATGAAAGGCTCATTGATGGGAGCCAGCCCTGATAATGGCTCTGCAGGTTCCATCAGAAGTCGGCAGGACACGGGAGGAGAATCAGCTCTGCAATCTGTTGCAGCTGCTTTTTGATCTTGGTGGTGGTGGTGTTGCGCTGCGTGGGATGGGAAATGGGCAAATAATGGAGAAACCATTTATTATTATTACTACTGTAAAAAGGTAGGGGCGATGGGATGGGACCAGTGCAGGTGCCTATTATAAAATGATATCTTACAGAGTGTTTTTGTGCCCCGACTTCTCTCCAGTGGCCGCAGGAGCCCATAGCTGTCAGTCGACAGCCATCCTTTCAGCTCCTGCTTGGCATCCTGCATTTGCAGCCTCTTTTCTCGTTTTATTTGCAAAAAAAGGAAAACATCAGCAGTGTATTCCGTCCCCGTGCCTGCATCTTTTGCCTGTGGCTCTCGTGGAGATACGTATGACACACCTTGTACCAGAAGATAAATGTTCTCATAACGGATGCTGTGCATCTCGATCTCCAGGCGCAGCAGGGAAGCTCTGCCTGCCATAAAAGCAGTGTGCTCTTCTGCCTCACTGTGCCCTGCTGGAGCCCTGCAGAGTGAAGGGGAGACGTGGGGGTCGGACAGGAGTGGGGGAGCACAGGATTGCACTGATGAGTCGGTGAGCTCGGCAGAATTGCACTGATGTGCTCAGGAGGAGACTTTCTGCTTTGGAGACCATCTCCATTCAGGTTCCTGTTGGGTTTCACTGCTCCCAGCACCTGCACTGAAGGCAGCTTGGATGAGAGATCAAATAGCTCTATTGCAAGGCACTGCCTTTAACTCGAGGGCTGTTTTCTTTATACCCAGTGAATCTCTCTCTACATTCAGCATCAGCTGACAAGGATGCGTTTTATTTTCACATCTGTTGCCCAATCAGACAGCAGGTTGGTGGAGGGTGATGTCTGAGTGCTCAGACTGGGATGTGTGCGGGTGCCCTCGTTCTGTGGCATTTCCAAATGTATTTTTGTCCCTAAAAATGCTCTTGATGTAGAGACAGATCTTCTCCGTGAGGAGACCGATCCCTTCCCCATGCCAGGTTGTCTCCTTGGTTTTGTCAGAACAATTTGTTGGCTTCAAATTGAGGTGGAATTGGGTCGTTTTTGGTCTTTGGGCATGTGCAAGGTGCCTCTCACCACTGTGCTTTGGGGCTGTCCCAGAGCAGCTCTGCCTGCACCGCCCCTGTCCCCATGCCGCTCTCACTTGTTTTTTCCCTGGATATTATTTTTAATGCCACCAGGGCTATGGCGATGGCTGTTTTCTTTTCCCCCTCCTGTAATAATTGATGCTTCAGGAGAACCGAAATAGACAGCCCTGCCTTCCTGCTGGATTGCTTAATGCGTTTTGATTTCATTAATTAAATTGTCCATTTGGGTTGCATCAGTGGCAGGGCACAGGAAGCCGGGACCCGCAGCACAGCGGCCTGACTCGCTTGCAGCACGCAGCCTTTTAGCATCTGGAAAAGGCTTTTGCTGGAGGTAGGGATTGCTGCTTTCCCCTCTGGAGTGGCTCCATTAAGTCTGTTGCTCTGCAGCGGTGGGGGGGGTTAAGCATTCCCATCCCGCAAGTAAGGTTCATGCTATGTGGTGTCCTTGCTTCCAGCTCCCAAATAGGAAGTCATTCTGCAGCGTGGGTCTGCTCAGCTTTCAGAATACAACATTTGAGCTTCATGGGCCCTGCATTGCATTGCTGAGCCCTGTGGTCACGCCGTTCTTGCACTTAACCCTATGCACAAGGCTGGCTTCTTTTGGGAAGGGAATGTCTTATGTGTGCAATGTCCCTCAGGCCCCCACCTGTGCTGCTATACTCTATCTCTGAAAGGTGCTTGCAGAGCAAGCCCAGAGGACTGGAAACTGAACTGTTAAAGCGTTCATGGCTGAAGACTTCAAAAGTGCTGCCCGTAGTGGGTAAAGCAGATGGACAAACAAAAAAACCCACTTTTGCTGATTTGGTCTTCCATCATTTGGCAAGAAACGAGCTGGTTGCAGCATGAAACGTTACGGCAAGCAGTGTCATGACAGTTCATCCATCAAAATGCTTGTCCTGCTAATGACTACAGCTGTGTTCTTGCTGATGGTGCCACCTAGCAGAGGGTGGCCGGTTGCCCTGGGATCAATTAGGCTGCTGTCGCCCTCACACATGGCAGCATTGGGGCAGGAGGAGATCTCCAGGGCCAGCATGACCTGTGCGAAGCTGAGCCATGGATCAGGTGTGAGGTTTGCTGACATGGACACAGCAAAGATGTCTTGGAAAAGGTAATGGAAGTGAGCAAAGGCCAAGGAAAACTGATGGTCCTGGAGGTGTTCCATGACGGTGCTGCTGATGGGCAGCATTGTGGTTGTGAGTGCTTCCTATGGCTCCTGTATGCTTGGGAGGGGAGGAATTGGGCACTCAGAGGGTGAACGAGGGCAAGGAGAGTGGTGCTTTTGTAGGAGGTGGCTGGCTGAGTGTCTTAAAGCTTTGAGATAAAGGGTTGAGCTTCAATTTAACTTCAAAATGGGATTCTGAAGAGCTGCTGGGGCTGGGCTTACCGAGCGGTGCTGCATAATTCATTGCTGATTTTTATCACATCGTTTAAATAAAACAAACAAGCAAAAAAAGCTATGGAAGGGTCAACTGAAGAAAGTCAGCTGCTGACAGTTACCTTTCCTTCACTCGCCCTCTTCCATTCCAAATGTGCCAGCAGTGAGCATCTGCAGGCAGCACAGCAGCACACAGACTGCGGGGGGGGGGGGGGACTGCTGCCCACATTCAGAAGCTCCACTCTTTGGGAATGGGGGGCTGAGCAGAGGTCCCCTCTCCAACACGGGCACACATTTGAGAGCTGTGGGCTGTTTGGCCATAGCTCTTGGGAAACGGGGCTGGATTTCAGTGCCCAGGGTTATGGTGGGCTTACTGCTCGTTGCTGCAGTGCAAAGGGTGTTTGCAGAAGCCCTCGTGGGGCACACTCTGAATTACACACACGGGAGTGCGTTCCGTCCTGGCACCCAAACCAGCAGCCCCATGCCGGGGTCAGGCTGCAGCAGGTGGGCCAGGGGTCTTCTAATAATGCTGATGGAGAGGATGCAAGAGAATTAATTCTGCAGCCGTGTCAGGCAAGGAGAGACTTGAAAATAGCAGTATGCTTAATGCCAGCCTTATGTCCTGCAGGACAGAGGGCTGGGATTGCGTGGTGTTGTCCAGAGACTATAAAACATAGCTGGCATCAGCACAGCATGGCAAGAACCTGGCCCTTCCCGTTGGCCATCTGCTGCCTGCAGGGCCTGTGATTAATAAAGACTTTTTGAAGGAAACTTCATAAAAGCTGTGTTTTATTGGGTTGCTTTTAGGGCTCTTGCTACTTTGGTGGTTAGTGCTTCTCCTTCAGCCCCGCCGACGTTTAGATTGTGTTCTTCCTGCAGTGAAATGGCTTTTGGAGTGAGTGATTCTTCAATCCCGACTTGGCAGTGGGTTGGCTGTAGCATTTCCAAAGTGGTTCACAGTAATTGTTTGTTTTTCTTTAGCTCTGTTATCGTTTGCAGATCCACGTGGGAAGTTGTTGTGCAACAGCGCTGGTGTGTGCGTGTGTGTGTGTGTGTGTGTGTGTGTGTGTGTGTGCAATGCTGAGGAGTGGGAGAGGGGAGCAGAGGGAACGTTTGATTGCTGCACTGGGTGTTTGTTCCCGACACCTTTAATAGATGTTAATTTAGGTTCACAAAATAAATCGGCCGTGCTTGTGATGTTTAAAATAGAATGCCTAATTTTGCTCGCATCTGGCAGAACTCCTGCTTTGGTGATTGGAGGCAGAATGACTGCTGCTGGAGGTGCTGGGCTTCTGTCTGAGTGCCCGTATCCCTGAGCCCCCACGCTATGGTGATGCTGTGTGACACAAACACAGGTCTGAAGAGACGGGTCAGTGTTTGAAGCTCTGGGTGGAGCCTTGAGATTGAGCCGTGAATGCAGTATCGGTGGTGTCCGGCCCTGCAAGCCCAGGGAGTCCTTGCTGCATGAGAAGGAAACCTCCACCAGGAACCTGCTATGATATTTATGGAACTTTGTTTTCATAAACTGCTGGTTGTTCAATAGGGCATAAAACAGCCAGTATGAGATAGTTATTTGCTCTACAAAATCATTTTGCTCCCTAGCTCCGATTTTACACAGTGCTTGCTGCATTTCATTTAGTTCTCTAAGAAATGTGACACAGTAGATTAACTATTGATAGCAAGACGTAGTGCTGCCTCCACCATCTCCCTTCTAACCCCAGATGGTTCAGTTGTGGCAAACCCTAGAGCCCTTACAAGAAAGCAGGTTCTGAAATGCCTCAGTGACTGTGGGTTTTATTGGGGTGTTTTAGGCACTTCTCCTTAAAGTTAGTATCCAAAATGACTTGGTGATGGCTCAGCGTCTAGCACCTTCAGAACAGAGCAATATTGCCATCATCAACCTAAGGTAAGGTATGTGGCCAGTATCACATCACTAATGATGTGACATATGCTTTACTGTGCAGCCAGCTAGCAAATACTTAATGAATAAATAACAGTGCTGGAGAAATCCTGCTGGTTTTTGCACAAGACAAGAGCCCCTCTCTCTTTGCCAAATTCTTGCTTGCTTGGAAGGCTCTGGTGTCTCTCATTGGAGGTTTGGAGGAAATGCTGATGCAGCATCACAGCTGTCAGGGTGCTTCCAGCTTCCCTGCAGGATTTCGGCTTTGAAATAGATAAAATGCAAAGGTTCAGGGCAGTGAGGGAAGGGAGCTGGGGCGGGTGGTGTTAGCGGTGTGACTCAGCACACGATGCAAGGTGGTCAAAAACCTGCTGGGTAGCAGGGAAGGGGGAGCTGCAGGCACAGGGAGAAAGAGTGATGCATCCTGTGCTGTGCAAAGGGCAAAAATTGCAGCTCGCCATCAGGCTGCTATGCGTGGGAAGCTGCCAGCAGGCAGCAGGTAACGAATGGCAGCAGCATTGCAGGTGGAAGGCAGGTCAGGGTTTGCTGCAGCTCAGTGTGGTTTTCAGACCTGGTTTGTTAGGGGCTGGGTGGCAAAAGGGGCTGATCTCATGGGATGGTAATCCACGTGCAGGAAACAGTGCAGACAAGCTGCCCGTGTTGCCTCGATGGAGGGTTTGAGTGATAAAACATTTGCTTCCAACAATTATGCAAAATAATGAAGAAATGAGCCAAGTTGTCAAATGCCAGCTACCTTTTGCTGTGGCACTGAAATAAAAAGAATAAGATCTTTTTTGTAAGCTGTGCAAAAGCAGTAGCAATTAGTGAGAAGCAAGCGATTTTTGGTGTCCTTCCAGTGCGCTTTTTAGGGGATCAAACAATGCTTTTAGGAAAGGATGTGTGTGCAGAGGATGGGTGAAACCTGGGATTAGTAACTTGGCAGGAGAAGCATTTCTTGTGCCTTTTTGCATGCTGAGAACCAGGACTGGCTCTGGATGGTCTGGCAGCCCTGTGCTGGAGAAGGGACGCTCACTGGAGAGCAGGCAGGTTCCCTGTGGAGCTTTCAGGCAACATCTTGTTGGTTCAGGATGCTTGTGAGCCTGGGGAGGGCCCTGCTAAGCTATTGCACAGTTGCCCCGTTAGATGCACCACAGACTTGGTTATCCTGCTGTCTGCAGCTCGCCTTAGCACAAGCCTGGCTAGGAGAATTTGGGATCACACTATCAGCTTCGGCGTTAGCTGGCCTGGGAAATTTGGAACTGCTGTGTTTTTAAGATAGTTAGATAAGAAGTTTAACTTCTGTTTTTCAGCGGCCTTCACTTCCTCCTTAGAGGACCGAGTGTAATATCAGGTCTGCTTTGCTTGACCTTTCAGCTCGGAGAAAGGCAACCTTTATACATGATGCATGAGCATCGTTCTTTGAAACCTGCAAGAAATGGTTTGTTCATTGAACATGCAAACAAATTACTTTCTCTGGCCTTGAATTTAAATGGACGTTAAGCTCAGAGTACATCTATATTTAATAACGTATAAGAGCCAGAAAACAATTTGTAACCTTAAAGTGATGTAATTAAAAGAGAAGCCGTCGCTATGGAAGGAATTTATCCTAAGAAAACCCTTGCTTTTTTGCTTTGCTCCTCACAGAACCAGAGATGTGTTAAGTAAAGCCAACCGTTTTTAGATTGATGTGAAGCTTCAGCATATCTGCTCGGAGATTGGTTTCAATTGCTGATGCATTGTGAACAGCTTCCAAGGAAGCAGAAGTGAGAGGACCCAGGAGCTCAGAAGGGATGGAGACCTCTGCAATAACTGTCTACTTGGGTAGTTCCCATTGGCAGCCCTGGCCAAGTTAAGGTTCTTTGCTTTCCTCGCATTTCTTCTTGCAGCCGTGTTTTGTCCCCTCTTACCCAAAAACATTACAGTTTCAGGGAAGCGGTTGCATTCTGCCGTGGCAGCTTGCCATCAGCTGTCTGAAGTGTCAGCATAAAAAATTATGGCTGCAATCTAGTGGTGGCCCTTTGCAAAACCGGTTGTAAAAAGCTGAACTGTAAAATGCTTTCCTCCTTTCAGAAGGAAGGCCGGGGTTATTGAACACAAGCTATTGCGCATTGAAATAGCATTGATCAGCTTGACTACAAGAAATCTCCCAAATTCTTGCAAAATCCGCATCGGAGATGAGGTCTGTAGCTTTGTCCTTGGCTCGTTTTATTTTTGCTGTGTGAGATTTTTGCATTTCCTTGGCTTGCTGCAAGCACGGGCTCTTGTTGGAGAAAACCAGTTGGCTGGAAAAGGGTTTTTTTTTGAGGGATGTGGCTTATGGGCACAGTGGGGAGGGGCTGAGGGTTGGACTTGGTGGTCTTGGAGGTTTTTTCCAACCTTAATGGTTCTATAGTCCATGCTTAAAAAAATAATCAGTTTAGATGATAGCACTCAGCTCATAATTTCAAAATTCTTAATAGTCGGATATCCTTTCAGTGTTTTTCTTTCCTCCTAAGTTGCAGCATGCGAAGATTGTGCTTCTGGAGAAGCTGGTTTTGTAGAGGAAATGAGGAAAGTGCCAACTCTGTCCCATGCCCAAAGCAAATGTGGCAGAGGGAGCTCATAGAATCACAAATTGCTCAGGTTGGAAAAGACCTTCAAGATCATCAAGTCCAATGGCAATCAAACCATACTACTGGCTCCATTTCTGTGCTGGTGGATGGTAAAATAAACAGTCAATATATGGGAGCTGCCTCTGACATGGGAACAGAATGGTTCCTGCTGTAATGGACCACTTTGAAGGCTGCCTTTTGGGTGGGTCTTGGTTAAGGTTGAAGTTGAGGTGTTGGCTGGGTTAGGTTGGAAGGGAAGTCTGCTGTCTCTTTTCTGACCATTTCCTCATAGCAGGGCTTCCTTCAAAATTAAATCAGGTGGCCTGAAGAAAATGCAAGGTGGTTTGCATTTCTTGGGGGAAATGCATGCATGTGCAGACAAGCATCCTACACCTGGGCAAGTCACACACTTAGTCTGCCATGGGAAATGGCATCTGAAGTTGTCTGCTTAGGCAGGCCTCTTCTAAGGTAGTGTGGAAGCACTTGAGGTAAGCCAACTTCAGCACGTAAGGCTTTAATCTTTGCAAAGCTCCAGGCAGGAACGAATTTCACGGCAAAGGTGCTCGGCTGAGCATGCAAGCCTGCAATGCAAATGGTGCTGGCCCCGGGCTGTGAGAGCACTGGTGGGTGCTGGGATGGCGTGGGAACACCGGGCTTTGCTCAGCTAATTCGCAGTCCAGAGTGGCAAGCTGTGCCTATAAATACAGGGAGCAGAGTGCTTTAAGGACCTGTATATCAGCGAGCGTGGCGTGCTTAACATTCGCATAGGCAATAAACACCATTTGCTGAAGATTTGTTCAGCAGTTCTCATCATCAAATCCACTTATTTTAAAAGATGTGATTGGTGCCTTGGTGAATACATTGCTGGGGGAATGCGCCCTTCCTTCTCCAAGTAAGTAGAAGGAATATCAAAGTCGCTGGTGTTTATCACGGCAATCCGGCAGTAAAAATAACGTCTGGGGGAGAAGTGAGAAATGAGCGTCAGTAGAATGCATTCTTATAGTTCAACAGCTCTGATAAAGCAATAATTCAAAATGTAGTTTGTTAATGGCTTTTAACTGCCTGCTCTCTCCTGGTTTGGATTGCAAATAGGTTTAAAAAAGGGGTACAGCAGAGGTTTAGTCTGCTTCGTTACCAGCTGGAAAGTACTTCAGCACATACTGTAGAACTTCTTGATTGCTTGTTCTTCCCCTCTCCTCTGCTTGATGCAATCTGTCTTGTTTTGTTTTCCCCCTCCTTGCACCGTATCAACTTCCATTTGATCTGCTGAAGAACCCATTGAGTCCTTTGGAAGAACTCATTAAAAATGAGAAGTAATGGGAGGAGGCGTTGAGCATCACTGAGTCCTCCGTTGTCAGTATCTGGCTGGAACGACCCTTGGGGAGACAATAAAACATCGAGTTGGCATCAGAAGCGTGTTGATTTTGAGAGAAGGGTGTTTGTTTGTTGGTTTTGTTTTTTTTTAAGTGGTGAAGCTAATTCCAAGGTCACCTTAATAATCACTCCTCGTTAGCTGGTATGAATGCAACCTTGACTGCAGGCTTACTGTGTCGGTCAGGCGTTTGAATGGAATCTTACACGTTCTTTTCTTCCTCCAAGTTTCATAATATAGAGAGTTGCTGTTGTTTTTCAGGGCTGTAACTGAGGCGGTGGTGCTTTGGGATGAAGTACGTTAACAATTCTGTCTGTCTGTTCCCATTTTAAGCCTGGCAGGGTTGAAGCTGCACACGGAATTCGTGGCAGTGATTACAAAGAGGGGCAGTGGGGGTCTGGGGAGTGTCTGCTAAGATTCCCCCACCTCCTTAAGGTCTGCAAAGACCTCTCACCTTTCCAAAGCCTTCTGAGTAAATGTTTTAATGCAAGCATATAGAGCTCAGTCCTCTGCATTTAAATTAAAAATCATGAGCCAGGCTTCGGAGTATCTGAAATACCATTAAGTGAAAGCTTAAGGCTGTCATTTTTTTTTTTCTCCCAATTTGATCCCACAAATCTCTCTTGTGCTTGGAGTCCTCCAGAAGCTCACCAAGTCCCATTGATTTTCACAAAAATAAGCGTGTGCTTAAGTGCTTTGTAGGATCAGAGCCAAACTTGGGTTTGCTTTAGTTGCTTATACTGAGCACTCAGGGATCATGTTTTCAAGCTTTTCCCCGTTATCAGGGAGGGGAAATTACTAATTTTTTTTTATGGCAGTTAATATTCTCGTTTCACCCAACTGCAGAGCAGAGCTGCCTGGCACTTAATACAATGCATAGAGATAACAGCCCTGCAAGGAGCTACCTGTTGGTCCTATATCCTTTGAAACGGCTGTCCGTATCTTCTCCTTAGAGGAGAAGCCATGAAAGCCATCCCAGACTGCTGTCCCTGGGAATGGGTGGGAAGCAGAATGCTCCATCAGGCTGGAGGAGCCCCTCAGCTGTTTAATAGTGTGCTCAAGTATTATAAAACTATGTTTTACAGAGTTCTTTTTATTACGGCTATGTGAGGCTTGATCACATAAAGTTATATAGGCAGCCAACAGACTGGTGCTGAAATGAGGTTCTTATGGCTTTGTTTTGATTTCCACAAGGAAAAAAAAGAATGAATTTGAAATGCACCTTCCAGCTGCAGATAGAAATCTTATTAGAAGCAGAGCAGACTCTGAATTGGAAGTTCTGCTTGCCACGGGGTATAAGTTACAGCTGCCCCCTTACTGGTTATTGGGGGGATTTCTCAGCTGGGAGACCTGGGCCTTCAGGCAAAGCTTTCTGTGCATTGCCATGGCTGTTACGAGAGCTTTGTCTGAGGGAAGGGCTGTAAGATGGAGCCCAGCCTTCTGAGCAGTGTGTAGACCAATGTTAAATACAAGCAAGTCTTTAAAAAAAGACATACAAAACTGGAACGAGAGCTCTCGGTTTGTAGTGGAATTATGGCTGCAATTAAGAGTGATAAAAATCTGTTCTGCAAACGCTTTCCTTGTGATGCTAATCAGTCTCTTTTTGTTTCTCTCCTAATGCCTTTCACCCGCAATGATTGGAAATGCTTGAAATCGCTGGATATTGGGCATTTTGCATTCTTCAACTCCACTCTTCTTATGGAAATTCCTGCTCCAAGGTAAGGCCATTTTTATTGGAAGCATTTGGATCTGTGTCTTTGGTCTGGCCTAGATTTTACATTGCAGCTTGGGAAGAAAACTGCCAGCAACTGGAACTGATCAGTCTGCGACGTACTCCATTCTGTTCCCTAGGATTAGACAGTGATGCTGCAAAGCACTCACCAGACAGGCTAAAATTCAGCTTAGTGTGCCATGTTAAAGGGTCAAACACAGCATAGTGGGGTCTGCTGAAGGTTTCCAGCTCTCGAGGTTCTGTCATGTCTTGAAATTGGCGTGGGTATTTCTTGATGTTCCTTGCTATCAATTAAGGTTCTGCTTGCATCATTCTTCTGCCAGGAACAAACAAGGTTTTTAATTCTCTTGCTCCTAAGGACAACTTTTAGATAAGTGCCTAAGTGCTCTGAGAGCAGAAGTGAAATACGAATTGTTTTTAAGATCTCGGGATTCTTGGGGCTTTTCTCAGCTTTTGAAGGCTTGATCCTGGGTTCCCTTTGGATGCCATTCTTCAGTTGCTCCCCTACGCAGCGCTCACTTTTGGAACGCTGCTGGTTTTGGTCTACCAAGGCTTGTGTTGAGGTGCAGCCCTTCCCTGCCGCTGCCCTGAGCCCTCTGCAAGTCAGTGAGATGGTCCCTTGGGCACTGTGATGGCCTCAGGAGCTGCTTTTCTCTCTTTCTCTGCATTTAATATCTCACCTCAGTTCCTTGGCAGTTCTTCCAGGTCCGCCTGATCGTTCTTTTCCCATTTCCATGATGCAGCAGGTTTTTTCGTCAGGACACAGATTGCTGTTCTTATTCCGTGGAAGGAGATGTAATTACAGCGCAAGTGAGCTACATCCATCATTTCCAGTTCAGAGCCCATCCGGAGCTTCTCTCCGAGTTTCGGGTGCATGAAGTCACAGGGTTGTTTTTGCTGCATCTCCCATCCTATTGCCAAAGCAGAAGCAAACTGGGGCAGAAGCTGGCCATCCTCCGGGCTCTTGCCTTGCCTTGCAGGGTTTTTTTTTGGATGCGGTCATGTGCTTTCCCCAGCATTACAGCAGTTTGTGTTCCTATCTTTATTTCTCCACAATAAGCGTGGAAGCTTCTGTATTGAGAGCTTGAAGTAAAAATGGTGGCACAACGTTGGTTCTTCTCAGCCAGAATGACTGGGCTGGGAAGCAGGGCAGGAGAAGCGAGGTGAGTGCTGGCTCAGTGCGAGTGGGAGCTGCATTGAGCTGGGATGGCGTGCAGCAAGTCAACATGGCATCAAAAAAATCAGAATTAAACAAATGCAGCGAGGACAAGGAGGCAACTATTGCTTTAGCTTCCCCCCTTGTACATGCAGTGGCATAAATGTGCTAGATTATGATTATCTCTGCCTCATAATTAGCAATTTGCATAACTGCTTGCTGTGAACAAGAAGTCCCATCAGTGTTATGAAGGATTTATTTAGCTGTCTGAATATATTTTTGTTATCCGGTGCAAAAAGAAAACAATCAAAATGGAAGCAGTCCCAAAAGCTTGGTGTTATTTCTAACCCGCACGCATAATTAACAGGAGTACTAATTGTTCAGCACCAGAAACTCATTTGTTTCTCTATAGACAGGAAGAACATTAATTCTCAGAGTGCCTCTCTTTCTTTTTCCCCGCAGCCAGCGGTATCATAAGGTCTGCAGTTGGTTGTAACCAGATTATATTTGTTGTGTTTGCAATGTATCGTTAGCCATAGTCTTCTCTTTTCCCAGGCTTCTATCTGAGCAGTGAAATGTATGTAAATGTATGTAAGTCAGGGCTTCGTTTCAGCTACCAAACAATGGCCCCTTGTATCTCTTTGTTGTCACTCCAAGCCAAGGCTCAGCTGAGGGACCAGGCAGCGCTGCAGGTAGCTGCCCCAGGTGGGATCTGCCCCTGCTTTCTGTGTCTGCCAACAGTTTCCAGCAGATAAAGTGTACTTTGGCAGAGGAGCTTTGCATACGTGGCCCTGGTTTTTGGCACGTGTGGAGGAGTAGACTGGTGCTGCACAAAACAAGTGCTGTGCTTGCACTTGCATAGCTTGAAATCCTTGGAGCTGGGAGATGTGCCCTTCTGAGAGCAGTCAGAGGGGTTGTGCTTGTTAGGCAGCACTTCTCTTGGAAGCTGTTGAAATGTCCTTCTTAGGCAAGTCCTGCTTTGTGCCACGCAGCCCGAGTTCCGTGATGTAGGGCTGTGTTGGTAAGGTGGAACTACGGATACATCGGTGTGGGCCCTACCTGTGGGAGTTCTCCTGTTTCTGAATGTCTCCTAGATTGATTCCTTGTGTACGGCCCGGCTGTGTTGGTTGTTTAGCTGTTAGGACCCCGTGGAATACACGTTGCATGTTATTGCAGATATTTACCATGTCTAGATTCCAGACATTTCCATGAAGGAGAGTTCCATACAGACACAAGGAAGAACCTCTTCACAGCCCTGAGAGGTGGTGGAGTCTCCTCGGGAGGTAACCTGTGTGACCTACAGCAGGGAACCTGCTTTAGGGGGTTGGACTCAATCTGGAGAGGTCCCTTCCAACCCATGCAGTTCTGTGATTCTGCAGAGGTCGAGGGTGCTCCTACCCAGGAGCCTGAACACACGCTCACTGAAAGGGCAGAGCCTGAAACACGATAATACTGTGTAATCTAAGAGCTGAATGATTTAATATGCAATCAACCCAAAATCTCATTTAAAGAAGTGAATGTGCAGGCTGGCACCAATGTAATTTACTTATTTTTATGCACTGCTAATAAATACGAACTATTAACGGGCTTTTAATGTGATTCCCATTTATTACAGGTTGAGTGTGAGGCTGTAAATAATGCTCTCCTCAGAGGCACGAGGTGCAGAGCTGTGTGAGCGGGGCTGCCGTCCAGTCCTGCAGCCAGGCTGTGCAGGGCAGCACGTATTTGCAATGCTGATCAGAGCCAGCTCAGCAGGGCACCCAGGGGATTCATCAGGCAGGTTTTCTGCATGGCTTCGAGGTGCTTTTCTGGCAGCTTCGCACTGCGTTTCCTCTGCAACCAGGACTTGCTCTGACCACGTGGGTTGAAGTGGGTATTATGGGGCTGTAGTCAGTGTGGGGTTGTTTTTTTTCTGTCAATTCTTTTTTTCTTTCCTTTCCTGGAGCCTTTTCTCCTACGAGGTTGAATCTCCAAACAGATGGACTTTCTAGAGGTGGTGGATTGAATAAGGACAAAACAGAGATTGTTTGTTTGGGTTTTAGCTGAGAGTTTCCAGCTTAGCAAAGGGGAGAAATGAGCACCTCTAGCATCTTAGTATAGCAATAACCAGGGCAGGGAAAGCTTGTCATTTTCCTGCTGGAAATGTGGCTTTTATTGAGGAGAATTAGAAGGAGGCATCCCCATTGCTCAGCTGCTGCTGAGGGTTGTGAGGGATGCAGCTCGAACTGGGGAGGCTCACCCAGGGGGAAATGCAGGAGGCGGCTGGAGGGCTGTGCAGTGGGATGGTGCCATGTAAACTCTCCCCTTGGCTGGAAGCTCTCTGGTTGTTTTGTCTCCAGTGTTTACCTTACCAATACTCCCCGAGGAAAAGGGACCTCTTGGTGACAAATAGTTTTGTCAAAAACCCAATTTTCCTTCAAAAGCGCTCTGATGGAAACTTCATAGTGACACGCATCCTTGGTCTTACTCCTCCCTTATTTGCACAAACAGACGTGATTTATTTTGCCCTTTGATGTGTGGTCTGACTCCCACTGGAAGCTGCTGCGGTTGTGAATGAGTTGTGGGAGTGACCCTTTGGTGGTACCCGTGGGAGTGACTCCTTGCTGGTACCCACCATGGCATTAAGGAGTGGGGCAGCACGCTGTGCTGATGGAGGCACAGCTGGCAGAAGTGAGTTGGAAAGCATCAATCTAACCTCCGCACCAACACGGACGCGTTACAGGTATGGTGGTAACCGTGCTCATCGGTGTGTTATGATTTTCACACTGTGGTTTCCATTCCATGGCTAAGATAAGGCCAAATGCTCCGGCTCCGGGCAGCCTGATCTGGTGGTTGGCGACCCTGCACGTAGCAGGGGGGTTGAAACCAGATGTCATTGTGGTCGTTTTCAACCCAGGCCATTCTATGATTCTGTGATAGGAACAAGGAGGTGTGTGCCCACAGAGCTGTGTCTGGTACCAAAGGGCACCTCGGGTGTTTTTGTGCATTGACACTAACAGCTCATGGCTCCACTAAAGGAGGTGAGGAATATGATGAATATTTTATGGCGCTTTACGAGTGGAGGAGGAAAAATATGAGAGATCCCTTGTGTAATTGGTGCCATGTCACCTTCGGTGCAAGGGCACGGAGGAGGAGAGGCTGCTCAGAACTACCTTCCTGGCGACTCAACCCCACTCAGTGCTTTGCTTTCTCTGCTCTTCCCATGAATGTTCCTTGCCTCATAGGAAGATGGATAAACAAACCCCCCAGACCCAAAGGCCACCTCCTTCCCAGGGCACAAAGGAGTGAATGGGCTCCCGGCACAGCGCTGGCAGCTGTGGTTGGTTCCCACTGAGGTCTGTAGAGATGTCTGAGAGCTCTTCGGGCTGCGGTGAGCAGTGCTGGCTGCCAGGCAGTGCTTCAGCCTCCAACTTGAGCATTCATCCTGCTTCCTGCTGGCAGATAGGTGTCTATTGAATGCAGCCTGTAGCACAG